>NC_091496.1:23279706-23584242 GCF_947461875.1 Haliaeetus albicilla | reverse complement strand
CAGGGGAATCTCTGCTCCAGTGCCTGGAGCACCTCCTCCCCCTCCTTCTGCACTGACCTTGGCGTCTGCAGGGCTGTTTCTCTCACATATTCTCACTGTTCTCTCCCAGCTGCTGTAGTGCAGTGTTTTTTACCCTTTCTTCAATATGTTGTCATAGAGATGCTACCAACATCACTGATGGGCGCAGCTTTGGTCAGCAGTGGGTCTGTCTTGGAGCCAGCTGGAACTGGCTCTGTCAAAGGGGCAGCTTCTGCTGTCTTGTCACAGAAGCCACCCCTGCAGCCCCTCCACTACCAAAACCTTGCCACAAAACCCAATACATATTTGAAAAGATACAGAATACAAAACCAAGTTCAGGGACCACAAATTGAACAATGGGATGAAAGACAGACTCCATCATGCAGAATTAAGGAGTTTGCCCTATTCAGCTTACTGAAGAAAATAAAGATAACAGAACTGATCATTGCAATTACTCATATGGTACTTAAAATGGAGAAAATGTTTTGACAGTAGAAATAGGGCTGTCTAGCAGGCAATTCACTTGAGGACCAACAGTGGTAATGTACTACAGCTCCAAGAAAATTTATCTACTCAACCTACAGTTTCCTCTCCTCTTTCCAGCTTGTCTGATCTTTTGTACATCTGCTTTGGGTTGATTTACCTGCTGAGGCTTATACAGAGAACAATGGGAAAGGACTTTCAGCAGAAAAATACAAAGGGAAGCTGATATGTAACACAGGGAGGAAAGAGGATGATCTGAGATGTTGTGAAGGGAAGCACAAATTTTATGTTTGTTTTGTAGCAGATAACAGCCCTTTGTTGACTTTCAGCACTACTGAAAAAGGATTAAAAATAAAATAACAGGAACTTTTAAAAGAGCCTAGAAATATTTAACTTCAAAACATAATGTACCTTCCTAGTGAGAAGGCTGGTTAAACACTGAAATAACACGTCAGGATGGATTGCTTAGAAATATACTTTCTAAATAGAAAGTACTTTGGACCAACTTTTGGGTTAACTTTTTGATCTCTTTCTGTAATGCAGGTGGTTATGAAAGCTGACTCACAATCTCTCTGAATTTCCCTGTGTATTCTCTTGCCTTTTGGACCTGGTTGTACTAATAACACTTAGAGCTGTCCCCAAAATCTGTGTTTAAGCAATGCCATCTTAGGTCTTCAGCTGGTCACATGAAAGTATTGGGAGATTTTCTTCACTGTATAGTTTAGCTTTGATTACTTGGGTGGGTTTTGGGTTTTTTTGTTTGTTTGTTTTGCTGCTTCTAAAAGAGTGAATATATGGTGTACCTAGAAATATGCTATTGAGAAGGTCACTCTAGAAGGTGCCTGTGAATATCTTCAGATTTCTGATGCTTGTGCCTTGTTTGCTAAAAGTAAATCCAAAATAGCACCGAGATCAAAAGAAGATGCAAAGAAAGCACTAGTATGCACCATATCTACACTTTCTCAGACCTGTTTATGCTTTTTAACAGTCTTCTCAGTCACGTGTTATCTGATTATATCACACACAGAAAAGGTACACAAAAGGCATGGGTAAATTAACTTGTAACTTCACAGACAATTCATAAAAAAATCTTTTCGGCAAAGTTCTTTCCTCAAAACCACAAAAGCAACCAGCACAGAACTCAGTGAGAGTTATGTATCTCAGAGCACAACCTGTTTCAGGTGTAACTAAAATTTCACCAAGTTAGTTCCTGCTGTGGCCAGTTCCATCACACTGACAGGACTGATGGGACGAGTCAGTGACAGTACTCATTTACCTAGGAAACAAAATCTAGAATGGAAATGTAGACAATTCATCTGTCATCAAAAATCTTCATCATCTATGAACTTCATATTCCCTTAGGCAGTCTGAGTGTTTGGTAGCCTGTTATAAATGTAAGGGTTTATTTTTTGCCTTGGTAGAGTTCACTCATTTTACTTGTGTGCAAACACAAAGGTGTTGAAAGCATAGTTGGTACCATCACATCCTCTGGTATTAATTTTGTTCCTGTATTTGGATCTGCTGGCACAGACTCAATGACTTATGCAGGATTGTGCTAATAAGAACTCTCATTTCCACTTAGAAGTATTAGTATATTTATATTAGCATTTCATACATTTTAACATATTTTCCCCTGATCTTTTAGGACAACATGTATGTTATCCTGACTGTATAGCTCTAAATCTAATGTAAGGAAATACCAAAGAATTCTCTAAAGTTGCACAAGAAGGTTGAGATTCATATCTTCTAACTTTACCTAGAAGGTGATTGATGCCACTCTAAAACAGATATGCCTGTGACAGAGAGAATGAATTTTTTCCTGGATCTAAAGCCTAGACAGTTTGCTAGACTATACGCCTAACTTTTAGATGCCTAAAGCTGGATGAGATTAATTTTTTGAAGGGTTGTGCCTTGGTCCCTGGATTGTTTTGTCATCCTTCCCTGGTTGCTGTTTGCTGTCACAGGGGTACAAATGAGTCAGTATTTTTATTCCATTTATATACATTATCTTACAATGTTTGCCTTTGTCTTCATTATCAAGGTATTACTTTGAAATAATGATTGTTGCCATAGGGGAAGAGTCCTCCAGGACATATATATCTTCTCTATCTGTGAAACATATTCTTCTAGGAGAAAATTTCATGTCCTTAAAGAAAGAACTCAGTAACATCATAAGACTAAGCTATTATTGCTGATACTAAATTAAATTACTTTTATGATTTTCAGAAGCATATTTTGAAAAATATTTTCTTATATAATATATATACTTAACATTTGTTGGATTATTTATGCAATATGAAAGATTTGAAATAGTAAATCATGTAATTAGGTGCCATTCATGTTGACTATTAGATTATTCAGCTAAAATTAGTAATACTTTACAACTGAAAAAGAGAAGCAGAAGTTTCAGGTTTAGTCACATGCTATTTAACTTGAAATCTGCTTTACATTTGGGCGTAATGGTTCATTCTCATCCCCAAATCCTAAATTCCTTTTTTCAATCCTGTCTTCAAGAAAAAGAGGAGGACCAGAGGAAATATAGGCCAGTAAACTTCCTCCTAGTGTCTGGGAAAGCAAAGAGAGCAAATTCACCCGGAAGTAATTTCCAACTATAGTAAGTAGAAAAAGGTGATCTGGAGTAGTTAGCACACATTTACAAAGGGAAAGACATGCTTGACCAACCTGGTAGCTTCCTACAACAAAATGACTAGTTGGTGGAAGAGGGAAGAACAGAACATATTGTTTATCTTGACTTCAGGGAAGCTTCTGATACTGTTTTCCATAACATCCTCATGGACAAACTGATGAAGTATGGGCTAGGGTAGTGTACGGTGAGGTGGACTGATAACTGGCTGAACTGCCAGTCTGAAGTGTGGTGATCAGGAGCACAAAGCCCAGCCGGAGGCTAGTCACTAGTGGTGTACCTCAAGAGTCAATACTGGGTCCAGTCATGTTTGACATCTTCATCGATGACCTTTCCCCTCAATGGTGGGACAGACTACACCCACAGAAGCTTTGCAGATGATACAAAACTGGGAGAAGAGGTTGATAGACCAGATAGTTGTGCTGCTATTCAAAGGGACCCTGACAGGCTGGAGAAGTGACCTGATGGGAACCTCATGAAGCAGAACGAAGTCTTGCACCTGCAGAGGGGTTGTTCTAGATGATCTCCAGAGGTCCTTTCCAGCCTCAAAAATTTTCTGATTCTGTGATTCATTTAGGCTATTTTCTGAGTGAGGTACCTGCCAAAGTATATTAGCATGGCCAGTATTTTTTAAAATTTATATATTTCCAGTTTTCACTGCAGTTAGAAGAGATTTGAGGAGTTTGTAAAGATCAATGTAGCAGTTAAGAGTTCACATGTAAGCCATTAGTAAACTGAACATTGGAGTGCAATGCATAGAACCTTTTTTTTTTTTTAGCTTCAGAGTGAGAGAAAAGTCTGTATGATTTGGCATAGCCCTCCTAGCATGGTTTCAATGTTCAGGTACAATGATGTGCTAGTACAGTTAGGATGCTTTTAGTCCCAGGATACTTTATATGAACACATTATTCTGCAATGAATTTCCACTATTGGGACAAGCTCACATATTGCCAAGGCAGGAGCTGTCTGTGCCAAGAGCATAGACATTAGGACATCACAATTAAGCTGAAATCTATTCTGCTTTTGAACTGGTAAAGCCTTTGTTATTAACTTCAGTAGGCTAAAGATGCTAGTCATAACTTCACCAGGGCATGCTACCACACATTAGAAGTGAAGATTTTTAAAGCCATTCTTTCCCATTGCTTTCTGAACTCATTCATTAATCTCTGCTCACATACCTCATTGCGGCCTTAACACAGTCAAAAGTTCATGTTTTTTTGTACACTATTATATTTCTTTGAGACAACCCATTTCCATTGCAATAAGTATCATCACTAGTTTTAATTTCTTTCCTTAAAACTACTGGTGGTGAAAGATTATTTAAAACAGTTGATCATAAAAAAAATATTTACAGTCCTAAAAAAGACTAAATGTAAAAATAAGATCAGTTCTAAAATCTGAAATGTTTTGTTTTCTTTTAGAAACTGAGTTCTTTAGATTCAATTTTTTAATGGAATAGTTGGCATTACCTCATTTAAAAGAAGTGAAGAGTCTCCATTATTTATTGAAATAAAACATTTTACTTTTTGATTTTTTTTAATTTTGTATTTTCCAATTTTAGGCTAAGGTTCTGGCCAGTCACATTTTAATTGCTACAGAAAGTCACACAAATTAAGAGGAAAAGCAGGCATTTCTATATCTGAAATTAAAAAAAAAAAGAATTGAAAAACAAAATCTTGTTATCAACCTAGTATCAGTGTCAGAGTTCTAATTCTTTTGGCTTGGCCAAAGAAAATGTTTAACAGATTTTAAAAGGAACATTTTCAGGAAAGCTCTAAAGAAGTGTTGTTTCTACACACCCCTTTGTAACCTTCATCACTTAATCCACATCTTCATTTAGGTTTAGAGGTAGTTATATTATCTCAGAATAGGGTACCTTTGTACTTTGTGCATTGGACTGTACATATTGGGTCAGACCAAAGTTCCAGTTAACGTAATGTCCTGGTTTCAGCTGGGATAGAGTTAATTTTCTTACTAGTAGCTGGTATAGTGTTATGTTTTGGGTTCAGTATCATAAGAACGTTGATAACACCCTGACGTTTTCAGTTGTTGCTAAGCTGTGTTTATACGAAGTCAAGGATTTTTCAGCTTCTCATGCCCAGCCAGGAGGAAGGCTGGAGGGGCACAAGAAGTTGGGAGGGGACACAGCCAGGGCAGCTGACCCAAAGTGGCCAAAGGAGTATTCCATACCAGGTGATGTCATACCCAGTATATAAACTAGAGGGAGTTGGTCGGGGGGGGAGCGGGGGTGGATCGCTGCTCAGAAACTAACTGGGCATCAGTTGGCGAGAAGTGAGCAATTGCATTGTGCATCACTTGTTTTGTATATTCCAATTCTTTCATTATTGTTGTCTTCATCATCATCAACTTATTATTATTTTCTTCTTCTTCTTCTTCCTCCTTTCTGTCCTATTAAACTGTCTTTATCTCAACCCACAAGTTTTACTTTTTTTCCTGATTCTCTCCCCCATCCCACTGGGTGAGGGGCAGTGAGTGAGCAGCTGCGTGGTGCCTAGTTGCTGGCTGCGGTTAAACCACGACACATATCTTCTCTTCATCAGTAATTATTCTATAGTGTTTATCAAAAGAGTTTAAGAACAGCATAAGCAGATAGTGATACTTCTCTGGTATAACCTCCCAGCTTTAAGCTGTCTGACTTCTTGAGACAGAATTGATATCTTTGTGCTTAATAGCCCTTGATATATTTGTCTTTCATGAATTCATCTAATTTACATCACTTCCATATCTACATCCATCTTTAGGACCACAATGCCTTCATAAATATATTGTCAAAATTCTTCAGTGTCATGGTGACCTTAAAAATATTCAGTCACAATCATTGGTGTCAAAAAACCACAACCTCATAAATATTTTATCAAAATCTCCTTATCACTCACTGTCAAAACAGCATTATTGCTTACCATATTCACATTCTAATCCAATAAATTAACATATGACAAAGCCTTGTTTTTGCCTAATAGAATGAGTAGAATTTGCTGTCATTAGCTGTACAACTTTCTTCCCCTCTCTTTCTTAACTGTGTGTTCTCAAGTTAAGACATTTAGATTACAAAATCCTTGCAATTATCAAATTAAAGGAAATTAAAGTAAAATTAAATGCTCAACATGGATATTAAAGCAATATACCTCCCAGTATGTGATAGGGCACCATTGCTCAGTCCCCCTGAAGCTGTCTTCTCCAGGCTGAACAAGCCCAGCTCCCTCAGCCTGTCCTCATGGGTCAAGTACTCCAACATCAAGCCGTTGTGGTGGCCCTACACTGAACTCTGTCCAGTTAACTGATGTTTGTCTGATACTGGGAGCCCAAAACTGGATGTAATATTCGAGACACTGTCCAAAGTGTGTTGAGTAGAGGAGGATAATCCCCTCCCTTGATCTACAGGTTCTGCTCCTGTTAACACCTCTCTGCTGCCAGGTGACTACTAGCTCATGTTCAGCTTATTGTCTGTCAGAGCCCCAGGTGCTTTTCTACAGAGCTGCTCCCCAGCCAGTGAAGCCGCAGCCTGTATCTGTTGCAAGGGGCTCTTCCTCCCCAGGTACAGTGATTTGCATCTGGCCTTCCTGAATTTAATGACCTTCCTCTTAGCCCATTCCTCCAGCCTGTCTAGGTCCCTCTGGATGGCAGCACTACCCTCCCACACACCAGCCACTTCCTCCAGTTTGGTGCCATCTGCAGATCTGATTAGAGTACGCTCCATCACCTCCTCCATTGATAAAGATGTTAAGCAGGACAGTTCCCAGGACAGACCCCTGCATTACTCCACATGTTACTGGCCTCCAGGTAGATTATGACCAATTAACCATGATCCCCTGAGCTCAATCATCCAACCAGCTTTTACCCATGTAGTTGTTCACCCATCCAGACAGTAGTGTTCTACCTTGGATACAAGAATGTTGTGGGAGTCAGTGTTGAAAGCCTTGCTGCAATCAAGGTGAATGGCACCCCCTGCTCTCCTCTCAATCAGAAATCCTGGAGTGACTGGCCTTTTTTGAAGACAGGTGCAACATTTGCTTTCTCCAGTCATCCAGGAACTCTCCTGATCTCCATGACCTTTCCAAGATGATAGAAAACAGCCTTGCAAGAATCATTTCTCCCAGCTTCCTTGAATGCAGCATGTGGATTGGCATGGGTCAAGTAATTGATCTTAATCCACTGCTATGTACTCTGTTCCTTGAACCCTGCTTCTTAACACAGAGGCTTGGGAGACCTTCTTGGTGAAGATAGAGACAAAGAAGGCAAGGAGTACATCAGGCTTATCTGTGTCTGCTGTCACTGTGTCTACTCTGAAGCTGCCTTGCTTCCATCTCGAAATTACAAAAGAATCTTGAAATCTGTTACATCGGAGATGACCTTCTCTGAACTACCTAATGTTGAAACACTGGTAGGTCGTTCAGCCCATTTATCAAATTATTTAAAAGATATTTGTAATACATAGGTTTATAACAAAGCTCTAGATTTCCATCTCTAATGCTGGATATTCCTGATTTATTTAGGACTGAAGTTTATTCAGGCTTTACAAAACTCACAGATTAATAATGAAATACAGCTTTTATTAGGAGAGAATTAATCTTCTTTCATAGCAGACTTTTTTTTGTGTGAAGGCTTTTAGTGTAATTTATTGTCTAGTGAACAAATTTTTGAGAAGCAATTAAGAATTCAGCCATGTTCACTTGGCATTTAGTGCTTTGTAGCTACAAAATCTGTTTTCTCTTGATTTCTTCTGAGTGCAATATTGCAATAATTTTTTTCCACTCCTGTCAACAGCCCCAGCATACAGCAGATTTCTTCATGCTACCTTCCCTATTAATTTCACAGTTAGAGGAGAGGTACTGTTTGTTCTGAAAAATAACAGTTAAAAATCTCTTTCAGCATTGATCCAGCTTTGATACTGAAATGATTTGAGAGATGAAAAATGTTTGCTTGGTAAGTTCCCGCTAGCCAGAGGAGACAGTATAAATATGCTGATATGTCCCATTATAACTTTCCCTGTTTATTTCTTTTATGTATTAGCAGATGCTGGGTACTGAGTAATCTAAGAGCCTATTCCAGAACTGGGACATCACTAAACACCATTATTTACTACAATTTGCCATACATTCCTATGGCTTCCAGGGCCCTCTGTGCTATGCAGACTAGTAAACTTATTTTCCCCATCACCTCACGAATATCATCATTCTTCAGGTTATTCTTAGACAGCCAAGGTCTTGTGTTGTAGTGCAATAAAGCCTAGTAAACTACCCACTGCAACGCACAGGATTATGTCTTTAGAGTAAAAAGTTCTGTAATCAGAACACTGTGGAACGATCTCAAGTAAGTGTGAAATCAGAACTTCATGGTGGATTTTGAGATTTAGCACCTCAGCCTTCAACTTTGTACATCTGACTCTGCTTTGCTGTGTTGAGTCTCACAACGTGGGGGGTGAGGGTATAAAGTACCATTCTAGACAAGGCCTGTACCTAAATGAACCTTAATACTCATCATAAATGAGGAGCATGTAGGAATACCTCTGCCACCATAAGGATTCACCAGAAGGGCTGACTTACAATGAAGTCTCTATACCAGCTTTTTGTATATCATTTAGAATTATTATTACCCCCTGTAGGACTGCTTTTGCAGCTCCCTGGAATAAAATTCGGAAGATGACCTTCTGGAAGAAATTTGCCTATATGATTTTTGGGACCTTCTACTGGGGTGATGGATCTCTACTTTTCTCTTTTACTAGAGAAGTCATGCATTAAGGGCTCAGTATACTTTTTTAAAGATAGTTTAGAGCAATAAAGGCATTTATGGGTGCAGAGTATCAAGTTGTCTGTTCAATCTGAGCAAAGGGAAACCTTCTGTTCTCATTTCGGCTGGGACAGAGTTAATTTGCTTCCTAGTAGCTGGTACAGTGCTGTATTTTATTATGAGAATAATGTTGATAACACACTGATGTTTTAGTTGTTGCTACGTAGTGCTTATCCTAAGTAAAGGTTTTTTCAGTTTCCCATGCTCTGCCAGTGAGGTGGTGTATAAACTGGGGGGAGTTGGCCATGGGGCCCCAATCACTGCTCTGGGACTGGCTGGGTCAGTGAGTCAGTGAGTGGTGAGCAATTGCATTGTGCATCACTAGTTTTTCTTGGGTTTTATCTCTCTTTTTCTTGTCTTTCTTTTCATTACAATGATGATTATTGTTGTTATTAGTAGTAGTATTATTTTATATTATTATTTTATATTTTATTTCGTTTATGAAACTGTTCTTATCTCAACCCATGAGTTGTACTTTTTTTTTTCTGATTCTCCTCCCCATCCCACCGGGGTGGGGGGAGGAGTGAGTGAGCAGCTGCGTGGTGCTTAGTTGCCGGTTGGGGTTAAACCACGACAGTGTCACCGAGAGGGAAGGACAGGGGACTGGTTCTAGGGTTGGATCAGTAAAAGCAGATTAAGGTAGCAACTGGGCTGGACCTCCCCATCTTTGTCGTTGGACTTCTCAGCCCATGTGGTATTGAAGACTGGTGGTGGTTTGGGTAAGCAGAAGGCTTTGGAATCTCAGGTTAAAGCAAACAAGCAAGCAAAAAGCAGAGCCCACAGTTAATAAAATATGTAAGTAGCAAATGAATGAAATGAAAAACAAATAAGGAGAAAAAAAACCCAACCAGTAAGATATTACAACTAGTAAGATGAAAGAAATGGAGAAGCTTGTGGAGTAGCATCAAGTATGCTGCAATTTTTTTCCTTTAACTGAGCTTGTACTTTGGCAGATATGTCTAATATCCAGTCTAAGATTGCCTTTCCACAGTTCAAGCCCATTACTACTTTTCTGTTGGCTGATTAGTGAGTCTGCCTTGAGATGTCCCTGTACATATTTCCAGGGAGAGTTATCACATCCTCTGTTGGCTATCACTTTGGCAGAATATTCTTGGGTTTCTTATGCTTTCTACTTCAAAAGTTTTATATTCTAAAATGGTTAACTATTCCCCCCCCCCCCCCCCCCCCCAATACACCAATGCTGGTTGCTGATTCAATGCAATGTTTCATTTCAGGGCTGAAGTAGAGCAGGATAATTGTCTTCTGTACTTTATATTCACTTCTATTAAGACTAGCCATTGTGGCAGTTTCTTTTTCTGCAGTAGTTACACAACTAATTCATACTCAGTCCTTAATCTGCTTTAATTTCCACTAGCTGAAACAATTTCATCTTCCTCATGAACTAATTGCATTTTTAAAAAGAAGACACTGAACTTGTCTGTGTATCATTACCTTACTGAAGAAAAATTAAAGAAAAAGAAAGATTATTATGAAACTTCTTGTTCAGGAAATGAGCAGCAACTGACATTTTGTAAGGAGTAGGACCACTGATCTTTGCTCTGTTTTGATATTGCTGATCCATGACTTTATGACTCTTGAAATAGCTACATAAAGGACCCTTGTGTCTCACTGTTATTCATCTTCGTAACTGACCTCATTCAGAGGCTGAATTTACCTTCTCTACCTTTGCTGCCCATGTCGCACTGTTTTTCCAGCAGCTGTTGAGGCAATAAAGAAGCATACAGTTGGAAATAATGCTACAGCAAATCTCTGTCTATAATGAGCACTTTTGCCATCTCAGAGAGTAGCAGTCTTCCTCTCTGTA
Organism: Haliaeetus albicilla; assembly: GCF_947461875.1. NCBI lineage: Eukaryota > Metazoa > Chordata > Aves > Accipitriformes > Accipitridae > Haliaeetus > Haliaeetus albicilla. Next base: position 23,573,464 of record NC_091496.1, on the reverse strand, counting down.
GTTCCTATCTGGAATGGCCTCCCTGTCTCTGCCATGCTGAATGTTTGTGCCCCGTCATCCTGTGGCAGAGCTGCAGTCTGGACCTATGCTGTGCCAGGATCCTAATCCAATTTTCTTTCCAACCTTCACAAATGCCTTTGAGCCATTTAATGGCCCTGGCTAGAACCTGTATTCCTTGCCTTGTGTACTTTCCACACTTCCATACCGATGTCTGTGGCAGGGATCACCCCGCAATTGATTTAATTGTGATTATAAGCATAGCACCAAATAGACTGTGACACAGCAACAAAGCAATCCATGAGAAGGAATGAGGAAACTTCAGAAAATTCTTGGAGCACAGCCATTCCTGAAGTTTTCGTAATATACTGCAATAGATCAATGTGTTATTAATGCTTTCGGTCTACTACTAACTTTGGGGCGTAGCCACAATTATTGATTGTCAGTAGGACATGGGGAGTTTGCCTCACTGTTCCTTACTCACTTACTCAAGGCATGGAGCATCTATCACTGCCATCCCCCTGAGCACCACAATTATGTTCAGTTCAGCATGAGGCACTGCTGTGTTTAATTCTAAGTCAGCCACACACAGGGAAGGAAGACTCCTAACCTATTTCCCCACATAGCTGTCCCAAGACTAGGTGCAACTTAGCTTTAAATTCTAGGAGACTATTGCTTGAGTCATGCTTGAATTCAGCCTCCTGAATAAAGCTGAGATGAGCGTGTAACTCTAAGATAAAATGTGAACAAATTGTTTGCAACTCTGTGAAACAAATAGGCAACAATGAAACACCAGCAGATTCAGAGTGCGTGGGCAATACAGCTTTTTATTAACTATGAACTCCAACATCCTTTTTAGAAAAGTAAAGGAAAAATACTACAAATCTCTTGAATTTAAGTTAACAACCACATGAAGAGAAAAAAGAAGGAAATTTGATTCAGGAATCCATATAATCACTAATTAGTTTTCATGTGCAAGGACAGGACATTAAAATCACAAAGTTAATTAGCTGTTTCATGATTCCATAATGTTTTGTGTGTTTATTACACTCATAAACAAGTCTTTTTATTAGAAATTCATGGATGTTGAAACAGTTGCATAACAGAAGTAGATCACACTAGAAAACTGAGGACCTCAATCACAGGCACAGCTAACCCAAGTATGGAGGCAAGTCTTTGTTGTAAGACTGATTCATTTACAGGACTTCATGGCTGTTAAAAAAACAAATAGCCTGACAAAGAAGCCAATGAATGGAATCACTGTTAAGAAGTATAACACACAATGGTTTAAAAAAAAAAAAAAAGAAGCCACAAACCAAAAAATGAATACTTATGCATTTAATGATTGATAGGTCCTATTTTGAATGCCAATGCATATTCTGTTTTAAATGAAACCCTAATTATTTTCCATTTACAAGTGTGTCTCCATTGAAAGGTCTTTCCCTATTTCTTGATCTGCCTCTAAACATTCATTAAATGGCTATATCCTGCAGCATCTGGCTACTCGCTCCTCCCTATGTCAAAATTATTCCAGTTTAGTAGTCCTTCCAAATGCACATTGATAGGATTGGGCCACTGATGAAATGCACTGTAGCTGTTCTTTTCCTTGAATTTTATAGTAAGTAAGCACCAGATAAACATCAGAAGTAATTGTGGTAGCAAAGACAAGAACCAGGACTCCACTTTGTCAGCTGAACACCCAAGTTAGAGAATTATATTCCTGCTGATGCTCTTTCCTTTTGGTCCATGTCACACATTCCTTTCTAAATAGCACACCAATTTTATCAAGGAGGCTACACAGCATGGTTTACTATTGTATGGTGTTAGGATGCTCTCTTCCCACCAGGACATGTGTTGACCATGAGAGTGAGAAGGACTTGGAATCCAAGTCTCTGAGTCCTTGAGAAAAGCTGCATCCATCTGATACTTATAAAAAGAGTAGCAAGAAGGCACTGACATAATTTCTTCTGGCTATGTTTTAGAAGGAAATCACTAGCCTTGATTAGTCCTTTGGAAATATATTTACTAGAAAAATTGTCAGTTTCTGTACAAAGTTATTAGTGTCACATCGATGTAAGATGTCATTTCAGCTCTAAAAAACAGCACAGAGGGTTGCTACATCCAGTGCTTGCTTTGGACTTCGTAAACATCCAAGCCCTTTATTGAATTTCTGTGCACTTGCATATTTCTTAAAAACATGTACATTTATCTTAACAATAACCTTAGAAATCTTTTGTGCAACTAGCAATTGACAGTAAAGAAAACATGAGGCAGCTCTGAGAGTACAGTTATGGTGTCTGTATATATCCTTCTTTCATGGCTGCAGAGCAATGTAAGATTCTTAACACAAGCCTAACGTGAGCACAGCAAAATGAGCAACCCAGCTTGGCCCAGTCTCTTAAACAGAACTGTAATGCACAAAATTCGTATATAGTTTGGCCCTACATGCACCAGAATAGGTGTTCTTTGTGCTACTGAAATAGTTCGAAAAGCACTTAAAATTACTTCTATGTGCAGCTGAATGTACTTTCATATTTTTCCTTTAATGAAACAGGTGTGTCCCTCCCACAGTGTGAGAGAATTTTTAATGGCACAGAGCTATCTTAACATCACTTTTTTCTTTTCTATCAAAGGAAGTGTATCCCAAAGTCAGGCGGCATAATCAGGGGCTGAGCCAACACCAGGTGATCTCGCCAGGCAGCAAATTTCCTTGCATTTTGTAGTTCAAACCTCCTTGATTCAAAACTAACAGTAGAGGAAGAGTTTGCCATCACGTTGCAGCTTGTTATTTTGAAGATTGTAATTGAATATGGATACTCCCTTCTGCAACTGCTGCTGTAAGGGGTCCAGTTAAGATGTCTAAGGAAATCTAGAGTCTATACTCCTGTATTTCCACTGATAGTAAACGCAGGAAGAAAACAAAGAAATAAACATTACAATTGCAGTTGTGAAAATACTGTGTGTTTTTTTAGCATGGCAAGTCATTAGACATGTGAAATGTCACTGATTCACTACTACCAGACTCAAAGATCTCTTTGTTAAAAGGCTTATATGCTTCGGGTTGAAATACAACTGATTTTTATTCCTGACTGATGTTACACTACAATGTTCTTTTCTTATTTTCCAGCAGACAAGGAATATCTGCTGAGAGCACCTACTATAATTTTACAGCCTTTAACAATCTCATACTCTGCACATGCTAATCCTCTGTGTAAAATATTACTAGCTTTGTGCCCAGGAATCTTGACAGATGAGTTATTGGTGAATGCATCAACTCCTTCCTTATTTAATAGGAATATCTGGACATGAAAGTATATTAATCGTAGATTAGCTGAGATAGAAGTTACTAAAAGTGTGTTTTCCTTCTTGTCTACAGTTTTGGACCATAGTAGATATGGATAGATAATAAAGTGGAGAGATGCTAAGATATCATGAGCATGTTTCATATGGATGTATACATAGCAATAGATAAGCATCAGAAATACAGGCACATATACACACACATATTCACAGTCTTCTTACATGCTATTATTGTATCTGAACAGCTGCTTCTGCTTTTTGTATCTTTCATATCAAAACACAGTGTGGCACACGGGTATCCTTCAGATTTGGTAAAGCACTCAAAATTTGATCCTACTAGCAGTGCTGTACTTGCTTATTTACAAATAAGAAAAAAGCTACCTCTTTTAGCATGAAAGGCTGTTTCCCTAACACATTTGAAAGAGCAGGTCTCCCTGTGATGATTGTAGTTCAGCTTGCTTAGGCAAAATTGTCAGTGACTCCAGAACAGATGTCAGGCATCATTTATGTAGAATCAGGAGATATAAAGAGATGCTCATTGTGATTATTTCTTCACTCCTTACAGGTTCATGCACTGCCTTCCTACTCATGCCTAGTTCAAATAAAAGTGTGATGCAAACTAGATAACAAGATCACAGAAGTATACAGAAATCTAAATTTTGGAGCACTATGATATATTTGAAAGGTCCTGGATTAACTAAATTTGACAAGAGCCTGCAGCCTCTTTATCTGCCCTTTCTTCAATAGTTGCCACTTCTGTTTTTTTCTTCTCTTTTACTATTTCAAGATGTGACATTTCCTTTGGTCATTTTTCATGCATTTTTATGTATTAGTTTGGGTGCAAAATTAGAAACCTAGTAGCTGTAAGATAAAATAATTAACCTTCATATTAGAAAAGAACCTTTATAACATTTCTAAAATAAATATTTCTACCGTTTGTGTCATATATATAGTATAACGTTGTGTCAGATAATGGTTTCACTGGCACTTGTTTGATACCTAAATGGCACATCTGCCCAAATTTCTATTGTATTGCTGTTTATTACTCACTAGCTACTAATAGATACACTATACTTATTTAGAGCATTTCCTGTCTGTTTTCTATATTTATGTACTATGAATATGCATCACATGCAATAAGTACAAAAGTTCAACTGATGTAGACAAACAAAACACACCGTCTTAAGAGGAAATTCACAAGTAATAAGCACCTGAGGCAATGAAAAGGGAAAGGTCGTGTCTATGAATATGAGGCAGACAGAGCCCAGCAATCCCTGTGCCCATGTTCTAGGTCAGATATTACTTTACTCCAGTTCAGAAGCAATATAATCCCTACTTAGGCATCATTTGCCTGGGCTTCCTCTGAAGTTTATAGATTTTTGTGACTTGTAGATTGGTGTCAGTTCCTGGGAAGTTCATAGCTGAATGGGAGAAACAGTGCCACTGACCAGTTTTTGTATAGTGCCTTAGCTGTTAGAGCATTCGTTTCAGATACCGTTCTTCCAGTGTAAGAGAATTAAAACATACATGTTTTACTTTCCTGGGAAGAGCAAATCACCAGTCACAGACTATTCTATGTGACAGAGCCCTTCCTACCTCCTGTTGACTGTGGGCCACACTCCAGAAATAACTCAAGATGTAATGAATCCTCAAAACTATTCTAGAGGGAATGCATTCTAAAGTTTCATGATTAGGGCATTCAAAGGAGTGTAGAACTTTTCATTCTTCCAAGCAGCTTATATTTCTCTGTATATCACTTCTATATTTTATACAGTGATTTTATTTAACATAGAATTAATTAAACTGCTCAAAACAAAGCCAAAACCCCTGCAACAATAAAGGTGGGGTTTATGTTCAGGATAATGGTGCCCATTATAGTTCTCAATAAAGTTTTTCTTTGTCATTCTGTTTTGGCAGTGACATGCAGTGACAACATCATGCAATGGAGATTTAAGGGAACAAGATTGTTCAAAACAAATATTGTATATATTATTCATTATCTAGATAACACTAACAACATAAGAATATTTAGTTTCTGTACCTATGAAATTGGAAAAAAATGGTCTTGACCTCGTAAAGGACCTTGTAACATTTGTGAACTTTTGTCATTATCTTAAATTGCCACAAGCCTGTTGGAAATACTTACCAAAATCCCCTCTGAATTACAGCTCGTAATAAGGTATAGTTTGCAAGAAATTTCCATAGGTTTTTTTGTTTGGTTGGGTTTTGTTTGTTTGGTTTTTACTATCACATAAACACATTACAAGGTTCTTGTGAGGTTATGTGCTTGTGCAGTAACCGTCTGTGGTGATTTTGTTAGCTATCACCAAGTATTACACATGTGCATGAGTACACATGAGAACACACAGATGTACGACAATACTTCCATATATGTCTATTGCAAAATTCTCTGTTGAGGTCTCCACTAGCTAAAAAGCATTAGAGCTGTCACTGCTCAACCGTATTAGTGCCTAAATAAGTAAAATAGTAGCAAAGGGGCTTATCTGGGAGATAAGTTTTTTAATATTAAACCTGGCTCTCCCATTCATAGGCAAAGAAAACAGAAAAGTAACTTTGTAGGAAGGAGTGATAAAGCCATCTTCCAGGGTATTTTAAAAGAAAACAACATTGCCAATGCACTTGCTAGTATTGATCTCAATAACGTGCCTTTAGTATTCTTTAACAATTTCATAAGCAAAGGCACAATCAAGCCAGACTAAGCCACAGGAGGGCAACACCTGTGTCCTGGCCTGAGCTTGTTATAATTGAGTTTCTCAGCATGTCAAGGCTGGTGCAGTTCTAAGCACATGCAAAGGTCTACCTCTAGGAGCAGAAAGTTGAAAAAAGATTTCAGACGTTTTCACAGAAATCACAGAATAGTTGATGTTGGCAGGGACCTGTAGAGATTGTCTAGTCCAGCCTCTCTATTCTGAGCAGGGTCACCTACAGAAGATTGCTGAGACATGCATCCAGTTAGGTTTTGAAGAGCTGCAAGGATGAAGACTCCCAAACACCTCCGAGCAACCTGTTGCAATGTTTGACCACCCTTAGAGTAAAGCTTTTTTACCCATTGCCTCTCGTTCTTTCACCAGACACCGCTGAGAAAAGTCCTCTTTGCTGGCCCCTAGTCAGGCATTCATACAGATGCAGAAGTTGCTGCTGCCGCTGCTGCTGTTGCTGTCACCCCACCCACAAACACACACTTCTTGAGGCTTAACAGCTCTACTTTAAGGACTTCAGTTGGTTATCTGGTTTAGCCATTTCTTTTTGCACTACACACAATATTTATTTGTGAAACTATTTTTGTTGCCTCAAAACTTAACATTAGTTGTCTCTACTGAAGACCAAATAGAAAAATAGCTAGGTAAAGAAAAATCCCCTGCTGGTATCCACTGATAAAATTATTTTCTATATATGCGCTCATATCACACACTTATGAGGCATGTGGCAGTTTTATTTCCCTCACGAAAGGTGAGAGCAACAGATTGTGATTGAACAAAATTGTCTTCATTTGCAGAGTAAAGGTTTCTTCCTATTCTTGTGTGTCCACATGAACTATTGCTCTGCTTTCAAAACCTCTTGATGCTTGAGTAAATGTTTCTATATTTTTAACTTTCATTTGTGAAATCAATGTAGTCTATTTGTCCACCTCAATTTGAGAAGCTCAGTAATCCTTCAGACTAAGCCCAGTGAAATTGCTTCTGTGTTTTAGCAATGCATTAAAAAAGAAGGAAGGAAAAAAAAAAAAGAAAATTTCATTCAGTGTGCTCAGATCATATCAGAACTGTACAGTGAAGCTAGGCAGCTGCTGCAAAAAGCATTGGCAGAAATACCAACTGCATAAAAGCTCAGTCCCAGACTGGATTTCAGCCATTCCAGTTCCGTCACTAGATATGAAATTATTTCACATATTGCTGTGAAGAACATTTCTATCAAAAATACTGATCGGAGGAATAAAAAGTTTTCTTCATTTAATTTTGCATTTATACAAAGATATGAAATTTATAGTATATATTAAATCTCTTTACATAAACCTATGGATGAGTTTTTAAAAGAGAAAACAGCGTGATGAAATCTTAAGATTACATGATAGAAAGCAGACAGCTAGTCTCAAAGTTTGACATATAATGATAAGAAATTCAGAACTGAAAACCCCAAGAACAGGACAAATAAGCTAAGCAGTTGATACAGACAGTGGCAGATATGGCTGTCATGAAAAGAATAAAACCACTGACAACAAGAAGTGTTAGAATTCCTATGAAGTCTAACTGCATTATAAAGTACATGAAAAATTTGGAGTCAAGTTAGTATTCCCTCTTAGCATAAACTGTTATTCTGCAGTATTTTAACAAACAGTACCAGTGAAGCAACATTGCCAAGACCTCAGAGGAATTATACCTGCCTATAAATGTAATGGGGAGGACTGTCCCAGCTTTCTATTTCCTTCATGTGTGAGTTTGCCATACACTTCATCTTGTTTCAAACTAATTCTCTTGGATCAAATCTCCTCATGGTGCCAGTAATTCTGGGACTAGAAGTTCTAGTTCAGGTCAAGGTGGGGTGCCTAACATTCAGAGAGCACCTGTTATTGTTCAGAAATATTATGAAAGTAATATGCAGTGTGATGTAGTAGGCAAAAATCTCTTCAAATATTGCCTTGTGGTAAGGAAATGTATCTATGGTTTGTCTTTCCCAAATGAATGTTACTTTTATTGGAACTGCCTGGAAACTCTACAACAAAGCAGATATTACTTGAAACTTAACTTTTCATGAAAATGAATCTGTTTCAACTGAATTTTCCTGTCTCCACAAACAATTTGAGCACAAAAGAGCAGAGAAGCTCCTTTTTTGCCAGTTTAGAAACAGAATTAAGCATTCTGGCTCCTAGCACCTTCTCCAAGCTGCCACACTACAGTCACTGCAGTTCCTATTACTCCTTCAGAAGCCAGGAAGATCTCTATCTCCTCTAAAGTGCTGGTCAAGCTGCAGTTAGCTCAGCGTTCTGGCGATCTAAATTCCTCTTGCAATTTTGATATAATACATTATTCACCAGCTCCCATTTCTATAAATTGTTGTGTAATGCTGTTCCTTAAAAAGTGCCAGAGTATATTTCAGCAGGACCAACTGGAACTTAGAGTGAATTTATGATCTCACTAACCACAGCAATATATTGTCTTGGCTTTGGCTGGGATAGAGTTAATTTTCTTACTAGTAGCTGGTATAGTGTTATGTTTTGGGTTCAGTGTCAGAAGAATGTTGATAACACACTGATGTTTTCAGTTGTTGCTAAGCAGTGTTTATACGAAGTCAAGGATTTTTCAGCTTCTCATGCCCAGCCAGGAGGAAGGCTGGAGGGGCACAAGAAGTTGAGAGGGGACACAGGCAGGACAGCTGACCCAAAGTGGCCAAAGGGGTATTCCATAACATGTGATGTCATGCCCCGTATATAAACTGGGGGGAGGCCGGGATGGGGGGGAATCACTGCTCAGGAACTAAATGGGATTAGTTGGCAGGTGGTGAATAAATGCATTGTGTATCACTTGTTTTGTGTATTCCAATTCTTTCATTATTATTATTGTCATTTTATTATTGTTACTATTATCACTGTTAGTTTCTTCCTTTCTGTCCTATTAAACTGTTCTTATGTCAACCCACGAGTTTTACCTTTTTCCTTCCAATTCTCTCCCCCATCCCACTGGGGGGGCAGCAGTGAGTGAGCAGCTGCGTGGTGCTTAGCTGCTGGCTGGAGTTAAACTATGACATATATAAATCCAGGGCAGACAGTTCTGACTGAAAAGGTAGTTCCAACTTCGTCCTAATATTTTTCAAAGGTTTTATTAAATTTACTGCCATTAAAGCATGTATGTTCTTGTGTTTCATTATCTTTAACATGGGTAACAAATTTGTCCTCAGCAATGTCTTTCCTCTGAAAATACTTTCTTCTAGGAAAATTACTATTTCTAGGGGTTTCCTGTCAAAAGCAGTGGTCATCCCTCTTCCACCCTCAGAACAGAAGGAGGGTGTGATTTGTGGACACTTGGCACTGACTAGCTCTCTAGAGGGGTAGTTGAAGATTAGCAGGTGCTCAGAGTGTTCTTCTTCAGCAGCTTTTTAAAACAGACAAATGGAGACTCTTTTGCATAAATGGTTGCACAATCAGCCTTTATTCATCATATATTTCTATTTAAATTCCAAAATATAGAAAGAGATATTGAAATACTTAGAGAAGTGTGCCTAAAAGTTAAGCAAAAGTATAGTGGAAGAAGTTGGCAATCTGATTTTTCCTTCTTTAGAGGAGATATTCTTAAACATAGTAAAGCGCATGAGTGTCTTTACTCTCAGATCAGTGAGGACGGAAACAAACAGTAAGGTCTTTTTGTTTTCTTGGCTAGTTCTGCTTTGCCACCTGTCCCTATTCCAGGCCAGTCCTATTTCTGGCTTAAAAGTCATTTAAAATCTCAGAAGATATTGATGGATATTTGATCTATTCTGCCAGTGAGCTGCATTCTTCTTTTGTGCTCTTCTTCTGATAGTGTCTGGTTTAGGTTCCCTTTAATCTGGGTTGTGGCCTCTGTATGGTTTGGGGTTTATGTTCCCACACCTGAGAGAAAACTCCCATACATCTCCATGGTATACAAGATCAAGGCCTGAATGAAGCATCTTCTTCCTATATTTCTATTGCTAATTCTACAGTCAAGTGTTGTTGAGATATTTTAGATAGAACTGCTTTTCACTGAACAAATGCGGTTTCATCTGTAGAAGTATCTAACAGGACCATAGTTCAGTAATTTTTTTTATTATATTGATAATATTTAGACTAATTTTATTCAGATATTTGCATTACATAAATATGAAAAAATAAAGGTAAAATCAGTATTAAGCATGTAGTTATTCTGTCATTTTATCATATCATGCATGTTTAATTTTCTCAGGAGATTTTGAAGTCTTCTTCCAGGGCAAGATTTTTTTTTTTTTTTTTTTCCAAAATGTCAGTATTTCTTATGAAAGGGAACTGTTGACTTCTGCCCATCCTTCTAAATTGACTGGTAAAATGTGGAAGCAGAAGAAGAGGAATGGATGAGTTTTTATTTGTGAATGAGTTGCAAATATTCCCAAACACAATAAAACTTATTTTTAAAGTATAGGTAAAAGCCACAATAGCATTGTCTGAATCTTAGCATCACTCTCTGCATACTCGTAAGTAACTCAGACTAGAGCTGTAGTTGAAAAGTATTTTCTTTCAAGCAGAGGGACTGTTATAGCTAAATGTGAATGTGTTAATTGAATTATCTCCATGAAAATAAAAGCCTATCAAATTTAAAAATAACCGTAAAGGTCACTGAATTAAAGCATTTAGAGAGTAGAATAGGTGCTTGGAAAGTTTATGGCCTTAGCAAACAAAGCAAATAAGGTAACAACAATGAGGACATTCAGAGATTGTCTTGTGTTATTATGGGAGGAAAAGGTAAGCTCTGTGAACTTTGCTGAAAATATTGCCATGATAACGCCAAGTGGTCAGCACTTTGTGTTGTAAGCAGATGGCCACATACACTGTAAAATGAGCATAGTTATGTAAGTGATATTGCAATGGTTCACCTCAGTTTTAAGTGAGAACATTTTTTACACAAATATGATCGTTAAATAACTACAGGATGATTGGTTCAGAAAGATCTGAACATTTACACAAGCATATAAATCAGTAGAACAATGCAGCCTGCTCCATTTACTTCAGTAGATGCTCCTGTAGAGATGGTGCCATGTCTTCATGCCTTTCTTCCTTCTTGGAATATCTTTCTTCTTGGTGCTATCTCAAAAGAAAGCAGCCTCTGTGTTCAAAAATGATAGCAATAGCAAAGGGCTTTTCCTTCCCTTCATACTGCTGGGCAATTGCATTCTCTTTTATGTCATCATGAACACAACCCTTTCAGTGCTCACTAGAGGAAATCAGATAAAAGTAAGGTGCAAACATTTTCATTCAGATCATGGAAACTAGGATTTTGGTTTTGTATAGCTAGCCATTATCTTCACGTTGTTTTGTAAGAAGGCCTTTTCTCCCACTGAGAGCTATGTAAAATCATTTCATGCTAAGTAAGAAATGTGGGAATCTTCTTGAAACATTATGACTACATTTTTTCATCCCCAAGTTTGCTGAGATAAATACCCATGTGCCCTTGATATGTCAAGACAGTAGGGAACCAAGGCCTTTGGTTTTGTTCAGACCAGTTAGGAACCTTCTGCAAAGAAAGGAAGAAAGAAAGAAAAAAAAAGGGCACTTATTCTCCCAGGGAGAGAAAAGAGCATTTCCTTGTATTGTGCCTCGATCAAGAATACTGCATCCAGCTGAGCCTAATCAAACAGAGAGAAATACGTGGCAGTGTTTGTGTGCAGAATACACACACACTCCTAGGCACAGTATGAGACATAATGCCTGCTGTCAGACTTTCTCCCCTCTGCAGTGTATTATTTTTTTAAAACCCATTTTATTGTATACAGATTTTATTAGTGATTTTTAATTATTTTTTTTTTAACTGAATGCATCTAGTCATGTTTCAGAGAACCATTAAACAGGCAAGGCTTGCTTTCTGTCTCAGGGATAAAGCAGAAGGATGACAGTCAGGAGACAGTTACTTCTGTTCCCTATCTCTGATGTCAATTGAGTGTGTTACCCTGGAGAATTCACCTTCTCTCTCTGGGCCTCAGTTTCTAACATCAAAAGCTGAAAAAACACCGGAACCGCAACATGGCTATTGGCAGGTATTTATGTGAGACATTGAAAAGAAAATGAAAACACAACTAGGTTATACCACTGCCTCCTGCAGCTTCCAGTGATGTGCAATCCTCAGTAACAGGAGATGGCTAAGCCTATTCTGAACAAGATGGAAATCTGGTTTTAATACTCCTCAGCTGTTTTTCTTTGATTCTATGAATTCCCATACCCTATGCTTAAACCCATGTAAGTTTTCAGCATCAACAATATTCTGTGCCAAGGATATACACTGAATGAAGAAATTGTTTATATAGTACCTTCTTCTCTTTCGGGATGTTCTTTAGTTCTTGTAATATTCATCTCCTATGCATTTTCTTCATGACATACATGACTTTATACATCCTTATATAACCCCTTCACTTGCTTCTTATTGAGGCTGGAACAGTACATATACCATGGGTTTCTACAAAAAGGGCAAAATGAAGTTTTCTATTTTGTTTTCCATTTCTTTCATAATAATTCCTAGAATTACATTTGTTTTCTTGACTGCTGCTGCACTGACCTGACATTTTCATAGAGCTACCTGTTATGACCCAGAGATCTCATTTCTCAGTAGTGATTGTCAGCTGTCAACCCATCACTGTATACACAAAGCTTTGTCATTGTTTTTCACTAATCCTGTTCAAGTTCCAATTGTTTCTGATCCATAATCCCTGACAAGATCCCAAGATTCTTCTATGCCCAGCGACTTTCCTAATTCTGATGTGGATTTTATTGTATTCATTATCCCCCAGTGACTTCTCTCGGAGCTGTTCCACTCTGTATAAACAATTCAGTGAGGGAAAGATTTAAATATTCAAGGCAGCCCCTCTGTGTTACCCTGGGAATGGCTAATTATTTGTACAAAATGAAATAGTTCCAAAGGAAACAAGGCAGACTGAAAGGAGGTTAATTTTCGTAGACTTCCTCTATATACAAGAGAAAGAAATTTGTGGAAAGAGCTACCTGAGGTGCCCTAAATTTGTCTCCACTGGCTATTAAGGACACTTTGCCTCTTGTATGAACACCCACTTGACTCAGCTCAGTGAACAGAGGGAGCATTCAACCGAGCATTTGCAGAGGTAACATAGGGATTCCAGCAGGAGTATCCATCATTCAAGGTAAATTCACTGGCTACTGGGAAAGTCACCTTTTTAAGGAAAGTCTTGTTCTTTCTCTGGTTTGGACAATACAGTCTTTACTGAATCCAAGAAACTTTTCATGATGAAAGTTATGGGATATTAAATTAAGATGTACTATCGCAAAAAAAGTGAGTATGGAATAGTAAGAAATTAAATGAGCAGATGAAAAATAACTCTTCTGGAGTTAAAAGGGAAATAAATAAGACACCATAACTATGAAAATTAAAAGCTTAAGACAAAACGCTCAGAGTTTTATCTGACATTTTAAGCTTACTTACAGCTGCCGATGAGGCAAACTCAACCTTAAAACTGAATTTTTGCTTTTCATTTCTGTGTTTTAGGTTGGATTCACAATGGAGTCTTTGCAGTAAATGTAGCTCCGGCCCAGGGCATTGGGTGCCTCCCTGGGCTCCCAGGCTGGAATGTTGGCCCGCAGGTGGTTGCAGCTCAGCAGGACCTGTGACCAGGCACACGGCTGCAGGATGGCATGAGCTGGAGCTGCAGCTCTCGCAGGACCAAGGTGAGAGCCTCAACCGAAGGCACCTCCCCAGGCCAGGGTCCAGCCCCATGGCACCTGGGAGCCTTTCCCCAGGGTCATCACTGGGAAGGGGCCAGCCTTGGCTGCACTGGCTCTGAGCTGGCCTAGAGTCCTGTCAGCCAAATCTCCAGGAGCCGACAGGGATGCTTTCATGGCCTTCACAAAATTTTCAACCTAAAAACTTCCAAAGTAGATAGCAGAGGTCACTATCATTGTGCTTGATACGGACTGTAATGTATGCAAAATATTCTGAGAATATCCACAAGGTGAAGCTCAGTAAATGTCATGGACAAGGACCACCTAATTTCTAAACAGTCGTTGGTCATTGACATGGGTTAGGCATGGACCTTTTAAAAACTGTTCAAACTGAAGCATATCTTGGCAGCCTCATGAACAGAACTTCAAGTGTGAAGGAAATGCTAACGTTGAAAAAGTAAAAGATGAAAGATTTTGCCTGGTTTGGAATGAAGCAGTAGATGAGACAGAAAGGGAGTAGTGTCATAACTGAGAAATGAAGTACTTGAATCCCACTTCAGTCATTTGAGGTAATTCTTTCACCTTCTGGACCACAGTTCTTTGGATCCTGACAAAAAAGGTGAGTTACAGGTAGTCTTATAGACAATATCTTCTCTGTCTCTTCCTACAATACTATTTAGTTTCTGGATAAAACCCCAATTAATGCTGGGAATAGGGGTCCTTCCCCTCAACACTTGCTCATGGAGTTTTGCTTCTTTGCTTGATTTCTGTCACCAGCAAAGTTGCATTCCTTATTATGTGATGACAGCTTTCAAGAGCTTGAGAAAGAGGTGTCGGTGTTCCCACACTCAGCTGCACAGCAGCGGGTGTTTGCTGCCAGGAAGGAGCGCTGTCAGGCTGAGAAGAGCATTGAGATGTGGGTGCTCAGTGTCCTGGAGAGCTCCACGCCTCTGCTGTTACGGGCAGCGTCCTCCTCTCATGACTGTATAACAAAAAAGAAACTGGTTACAATTGCTTTTCATGATAGGCCCAGTCACGTCAATTTAGGTGGAATTTACCTTGCCCAAATTCAGGCACATAAGGTTTTATCAGGGGTAAGACAGAATTAATCAACAACCTGCAGTGAAGCTGGATACTGGGATTTATTTAAGAACCTTCAATGCTAGGGCTTTTACCCTGTTTGATTATCTCACACACTCACTCACTTGCTCTACAAAATGCTGTGTTCACTAGGTTTCCATTTCCCTTCCCCACAGGGAGGTCCCTGCTGTGCAGGAAGGTCGGGCAGACAGTGGTGCCAGTTTGGGCTGCACAGCTGCTTGCAGCTGCCAGTTTCAGCCCAAGTCCCTGGGCTTGCCCCAGCATTCAACTCCACTCAGCTCTTTGATCTCCAGGATCATCCTCCACTTCCAAGTATCTTTCCTCCAGCCAGGAGATTCACCACCTCCTTTTCAGACCCTCTTTTTCTTTCTGAGACCACTTCTCAGGAGCCCTTCTTTTGAACATTAGCTTTCTTTCCAGAAACCCAAACCCTGACCTTTCCCACCTAAATAGTGTATGTGCACACACTTAGTTTCCTAATTGGTGGTTCTCTCTCATGTCTCTCTATTAATTGTAGGATTCAGGATGTGTCACTTTTGTTTAGTCCAAGTGTTATCAGAATTTACGACCAGTACACATGGGTTTCAGCAAGCAAGTTTCTGCTTGAAAATACAAAAGCCTAATTTCAGACATTCGCCCATACACACGCACATACACTCAATTATCTGCTGCCTGCTAGCATTTACAGTTTAAGCTATTTTTATCACCTACAACAGGTTTAGACAGCTGCACCTATACTAATCATGGCAGAGTGCCTTTAAAGGCAGTACAGAGGAAAAAGACATTCTTAAGGTATCTCATCTACTTTAAAAGTGCCATTTGAAGATGTCATGGACTGAGCCATTGAAATGCCAGTTGTCTTCATCTGTAAAGTAAAGGAAACACTGGGGGCTGACCTCCAGCTCACTTGATCAACTGGCTCCTACTTTTCACAGCTGACTACAATTTAAAGATGTAAATATTATTCTGCCTATTTTTTGAAGCCAAAGAGTTGGGGCTTGAGCAGGTCTGATCAGGCGTGAACACAGTGCTGCATTGCAGGTGCCAAGAGAATGCTAAGGTAAAGAGGGGAGCCTCCTTGGTGGCTTAGGCTTTTTACAGTTAGGCAATGGCTAAGAGAGATTGTTCTGGATCTCGGTTTTACATTTGAGCTTGTAAAAGCTGTACTTAATTCCTCTTGGTCCTTAAATCACTTTTCAGAACTGGCTTACCTGTTATTTTTGTATTGTGTTTTTTTGTTGTCCCCCCCCCACTTTGCTGTTCTATTTCTAATTCTTTAATTAAAAAAAAAAAAAGACAACAGAATTAAACCAAGAAAAAACCTCACCTTGTCTAGTCTCTTTAATTAGGCCCTAAACTCATGACTGTTGTATTCATGCATAACTATTTTAAGTTGGAGATTATTTTTTTCTTCTAAACTTTCACACTAGGACAGTCAGTAAATAATTTGTGTTAGATTTTAAGTAAGTAATGCAGCATAGTGAACTGGAGAGTTAAAAAAAAATCTTTTTAACACAATAGACTCATTCAAATAATTATGTCTATGAGTTTGGCAGGTATTTTTATGTATAGAGAGATAAGGAGACACACACTCCAGTACAGGTATTTTGTTATTCCTGTTGACATTCATATCAGACATTAAAGCAGCTTATAATCAGAATGAACTTTTCTATTGGCTTTAGGGAATGGCATATGTACATTTTTTTTTCCCTTTTCTTCTTTGGCTACTACTCAAATGTCTATTTATTTAAAATTCAAGGTGCATTTACTAATTATTGCCAGAGGCACTGTAATCTTAATAGGTCATAATAGGTCATGTATGTCATACTGTTTTATATGCACCTGGGAATCTCATTACAATACATAAAAATGAGATTAATGAGATTTTTTTTTATATGTCAGATTTAATAACAGGTAGAATTGTTTATACCTATGACTTAAAAATTAGAACATGTGTCACAGGGAAGCCCTATGTGAGCCTTTTGTTAGTATAAGGGATTGAGCTCTCAAATAACAGTCCCAAAGGAACAGCTTAGTATTCTCTTTTCCTATGCATAGCATACGTAGTAAATCAACTTCAGTATAATTAAACAGGGATTTGGTATCTGAAATTTTATTTTCTGAATGTCTTTTGGATGACATGGCTTTAGAATATAGGAAACAACAGGAAAAACAGACTCAAAGTGACAAAATGGTACTTATTCTAATTGCTGTAAAATTATCACTTGGGAAGGAGGAATGAGAAAGCACTGTATCATGCAATTTTTGTACTATAGAAATGTATTAATCTGCGTGTGTTACCAGCATAAGACACAGTCTCTCTATCTGTGCAAATATTAAATCTCATTTACTGGGAACAATGGAGTAGTCTAGCTCTCACTTAAGCACTGCTGGGGCAAAATGTGTACTCCAAGTCAGCTGAAGGGGGTCGTGGGGGATAACAGTACTCTCTCCCCTAAGACTCTATTTCACATGCTTAAGGCACGTGTATTTGTGAGTTTGGAAGATGGAATATTGGTGAATTTGGGAGCAGATGCTCCTGATGCAGTGACATGTGCCAAGGCTATGGCTTCAGCCTTCTTCCTTGCTCTTTTTGTGTGAATGGCCCCTGTTCCAAGGAAGGGAAGCCGTGGCATTTGTTGTGGGTAGTAGGGGGTTCCTGAGAAGTGAGCACATGAGAACTGCAGTTTTTCAAAAGTTTATAATCTGGCTGTATAAAGACAGATTTTATGTGCCTGGCAAAATACACATTACTTTATAAAGGTGACCTCTGTCAAATTGTCCTGGCACCACCTCAAATGTAGGGCTGTTCAAAGAAAAGACCTCTGCATGTATTTTAACATGGGTAACACCACATTCCTCTGGGTTTTATTGTTAAAGTACTTATCATGTTGGCTAAAATGTTTCAGAAATGTACTCTGACTTTAGATCTGTAGACCATTAGTGTGAGAATTAAAAAACTCTAGACACCAAAGACAACTTTGTTTTGCCATTTTGCAGAATCTTAGAAGGGATAAGCCATGTTAGGTCGTCCAGAAAATATTTCTTCCAAATCAGGAATTCTTCTTCCACAAATCTTTCCAACCCCAACTGTACTCTACATCCACTCCTGTTTTAAATGTTTCAAGAGACAGTTTCTACTTTGTCATGGTTTAACCCCAGCCTGCTACTAATATACTTTATTTACCATTATAGATACAATCTACCATTGCTTCAATGACTGCTTCCCCTGATTTTTGAAGTTACAACATTGATCTGAGTCTATATTTCCAGTCCTTCCTGAAAACTCTGTGTTGCCATCTTAAATCTGGAAATTCACCCATTTTTATATCCATTTCTGGACATGGCAGGGAATGTTAAATTGCTTTATTCTTTATATTAATGTAATGAATTTGAAATCAGTTCCAATGACACCAATTAGAATATTTTGCCCCAATTTTACTTTATGCTGTATCACCATAGCAAAAAGCTATTCTTTTCCTAAAAAACTTCAGTTTGAAATACTCCTCCCATTTTGATAGCTGTGCCATTAGGATTTGTACCTTTTTCCAGGGCAAGGCAATATTTTGCAGTTATTGGTCAAAAGTTTATTAAAAATTTGGAACTATTCTATATACAAATATGCTGACTGACTACACTAGTTTCTTAGGAACAGACTAGCAGATATTCTCTGAAATGCTGGACTGATAATCTGGCTCCATAGCATTGCTGCTGGGTTAAGAAGACAGCCATAAAATTGGCTTTTTTTTTTTCATTTCCTCTACAACTTCAAGATCAATTATTGTGAGTATTCCCATCTCATCTGGCTTGACACCTGAGAATGTCTTTTTACATTTTTGTTCACTTTCATTGCCTATAGGAGGTAGTTCTAAAGTTAGTTGAAGTTTCGGTTACCTCACAAGTGAACATTTGCTATTGGGAATAACAAATTTTATTCAAGTTATACCCCAAGTCCTTATGGGAGCTGTGGTCCTTTATGCTAAGTATTGGCCAGAAATTTTTAAGACATTACTTTTGGTCATATGTATGATTTCCTGATATGGTTTATGACATACACTGGCTGAATATTGGTTTTGTAAATACTTCTAAAATATTAATCTTTATCTGCAAAGTCCTATATGATTGAGGACCTAGTTGGCTGAAGTGTTTTATGTTTATGAAATATGTTAAAGGAATATACTGCATACTTAAAATAATAGTAAAAGATTTCCATTTTCCCCACTTTTCTATTAGATTAACAGTATAAAAGCCTGCTACAAGAATCATTAGTCAGTCTAGTTTTAATTTATATCTCATGCAGAATGTAGTGGCAAATCTGACTATATCATTTATAAGTCTGCCACTGTGGCTGCTTGCTAAACAGAGCATAAAATTAAAACTTTTACTTCTTGTTTTAAAATTGCTTTATAGAAAGATTTTTTATTACTATTTATTGGGCAGAGATAGCTATTTTCAAAACAAGAAATTGACATGATCTTTATTCAATGTATTACATTCAGCAAGTTTCTTTCAGAAGACCTGCATAGACACCTAAGATCCCATTGACTGCTGTCAGACTACCTCTCCTACGGACCTTAACCAGGTAACCAAAATTATTTTAGCATGGCTCCATTTCCTTCATTCTGAGAAGTTATCATCAAATATTGCTGAATGACTCACTCAAATGGTTTAGGTCGGTTCACAGTGAAAACAACCACACTGTTGCTCTGATCAACACTTTGAACGGATTACTAAGAGAGCTGCCAGAAATACTTGACCTTGTGAATCATGTGTGGACAATTAACTTATTCAACTTATTCACATCAACTGAATTAATAAAGAATCAAGTAATCAAAATAGTGCCTTAATAAGACCTGGAACAGAACTGTTTAGACCATGTATTTTGCAATAAGGGGCACAGAAAAGATCATTTAACTTGTAAGAGATTCAGAGAAGCAAGCCAGCAAGTTCTTATGAGGCAACACAGTCTTACGCAAGTGTAAAGCTCACATGCAAGCCCAGAATGGAGAGGGTTTCTAAACCGGACCAGGCTGTTTCTTGTTGTACACTGACATACAGCTGAGTTTTCATGTCCCTACATCATGTTCACTGGTGGTTCTAATCCTATGTTTAATTTTGGAGTAGCCAATACAGGTATCTCAGCATATGCCATGCAAAACATATTAATGATAGGTGGAACTGTACACATTTGGTGCATTTAATTGTATCATACAAGATCAGACCCCAAAGCATCCACATCAGTGGATAAAGGACTTGTCTTGCTTGCTTTAAGGGCTCTACCAGGCTGTAAGGACAATCTGAGCTGAGCCTGCAAAAGCTGTCTACTTTGGTAATGCCTGGTACCAGGTCTCACATAGAAAGGTGTGGCAGACAACTCTTATCTGACACTGGCTGCATGACATTTGGCACTTGCATAATGGTAGATGAGAGACACAAGACTTTTGTAAGCATGTGCCAGGGTCTGTCTAACAAAGGTCTTGTTATTTTTCTATTTTATTATCAAACACCATCTGAGAGTGGCTTCTGTTTGCACAGCGTGGACTGGGTGAAATTTAGGCTCATTTGTGGTCCTGGGCCTTTGTTAAAAGTACAACACAGAATCAGACTGGTGCTCTATCCAGTCCAGTACATCGCGGGAGCACAGAGAAGAGCAGTCACTGCAGACAACAATGATGGAGCCTTTGCAACAGGTAATTACAATGTCAAGTTCCTCTTCATAAATCATAAGCTTTAAAGCTTTTGGGAGTCCTGGCTATATAGGATTTGCAGCTATTGTTATTGTTCCAGACTGAATTCTTAAGTGAATATACTAATCTACACAAATCCTGTTACATTCATATATGACATTTCTCTCTGTTTTCCCATTATTGTCAAGTGTACTTTAGAATTACATGTGTATGGTCTTTAACTGCATGTGGTATTTCGTTCCACAAAGACACAATCCCTACATCTTTCTTCCCTCTGTCTCCCCCAGGCAATTTCCTGAAGCTTTGGTTTGTCCTTCTTTCTCTGGAAATCTTCCTTTTCCCCATAAGGAAAGGCATTTTAGATAAAAATACAGTAAGAAGGAGTAAGAGGGCATAAACATAAGGATATTGAATAAAAATCACATTATATGTTCATAGATTCTCTAAACCAATGCAGGTGGAACAATCAGTTTCCTTCAAGAGGGCTAATTGACTATCCTTTACATTAAAATCTAAAGGTTTGATCCCCATTATGAAATTAAAGTTATCTTTCATTAGTAACTATATTAATTTGTATTATTTTTATTACTTTTTATTACTTTGTTTAGCTTTTGAAAGTAATTTTCTTCTATGGCAGTGACAGATTCCTCTATATTGTGATGAAAAGCACTGTTTAAATAATTTCTACATGTATTTGCCTTTCATTTTATCTCTTATTTTGCTTAAGAGAGTTTAAAAATCAACACCCTGTGTAACCTTCTCTCCTCCAGCCATTCTATTTCTTCATCATGCCCTGCGTGCTTTATTTAACCTGAACCTCAAAAATCTCTTTAATTTCTTGTCATATAAAAATACATTTATGTCTCCAGACCTAAGTACTTTAAGTCCATGTTGCACCTTTGAAGGAGGTGAATCAAGTGAGTGATAGGTCCCTCTGCACTTGAGATGTCTGAATTTTACACAGTGTGATTAACATGAGCTTCAAAACAGATGGCCATTAAACATTACCATGGATAAAGGCATGGAGGGTCATCATCTGCTAATTTAGTACATTTGCTGAATTAATAGCTTCTGTGGAGCTGCAGTTTGTGGTGTAAGTAAAATCACCTCATTCAGAGGCCCTTTTTAAGATCATCTTATTTGGCTTAACAGTAATTTTATTCTCACTGTAATTTGTACCATGGAGGTGCTTAAGAGCTGAGAACAAAATCTTTTGGTGCTTAAAGCTATTCAAACACAAAGTGATGGATTATCTGTATCCTGAAGATCTTGAGTTCTAAGCAGATGATAAAGGTAAAGCGAAAAGAATATGCCATAAAAGCCAGAGAAGAAAATAATCATGGTTTCAAAATGCCCTTTTAATAAGGGCTGATCTGCACAGACACTGTATTGACTTAACTATACTGGTATAGAAGGTGCTATTGAAAACTCTTTGCAGCCCCGTACTACAGATGGCATTTAAAAAATTTTTTTCCATGACAACTACATTTAATGGAGGTTTCACAAAATGTGGAGCAAGCCCTCAGATGAAGAAGTTGTAATGATGAATTCACACTGCAGTTTAGCTGTACTTATTTTGAGTCACAACATTATTTTCTCCCTTTCTTCTTTTCTCCATCCCTCCTTTCCTCAAAATGGTCTAGAATAAGAAAGTTTTCTTGCACCTTGGAAGGAGACGAAAGTGATTGTGGCAGCGTATCTGCTAGATTCTTTATCTTCTAGATGTCCAATATAACTGTGTGCATGCTGACTCTTTTGGTTGTGCCAAAATCATTCAAGCTGATTTAAACATTGTCATATTAGGGTTTCCTGACATGGATAATTCTGATGGGACAAAATTAGGAAAAAACCTCTTCATTTTGGCATATCTGCAAGAATAGTAACCTCTGTCAGAAAGGCATGGTTGAACAGCTGTCAATGTGTTGAGGACAGTAATCTTTTCTTTCAACTCAACAGCAGCCAAGACAGCTTGTCAAAGTGTAGCTTAAAACAATAGACAATTTCTGAATAAAAAAACAGACAACAGAAAGCAGAAGTAATTAACTTCATTCTGGAGGAATCATCTTTTGGTAGCACTAAAGATTCTTTGAATTCAGATCACGGAATTTTGCCTTGATATTTTCTTCAAAACAGGTTGATTAAATTGAGTTCTACTAAGACTACTGTGCTCTTCCAAGTAATAGACTAAGAGATAAGAAGCACGGCGATGGTAGATCCACTCAGTCAAATACCCTGTCCCCGGTAGTGACCAATATCGAACATGTAGCAAGAGAGCATAACAGATAAGCATGCAGCGACAGCTTCCTAGCTTCTAGCAATCCATGATTCAGAGACAAAGAGTTACATTTATCTCTGCGTTTAGCCTTTGGAGAAATTCTGTTCTACTAATATGCATAATTCCTTTCTGAGTCCATTTGTGCTTTAGGCCTTCACCAATATCCCAAGGCAAAGAGTTCCACAGCTTAAGTATGTACCTACTTTTGTATGAGTCTGCACCAAAAAGTTTAATTTGATGACCTCTTAGTCATTGTAAGAAATTATTAATAATCACTGTATATTGACCTTCTCCTTGTTAACTGTGATTTTTGTACCATTACCATTTAATTCATCATTCATCCCTTTTCCAAAGTAAAGAATGTTCATCAATTTCTCCAACACATAAATTAATCCACAGCAATTATAAGACTTCTATCATTTTTCCATGTCTTTCTCTATTTCTGCCAAAGATTTCAGATGGAGGAAGCAGAACTATACATAGCATTTAGGATGCAGGTAGTCTAGAGGTCTATAAAGTATCATTCTTTCTGCTTTATGCTCTATTTTGTTGTTAATAATTTCTGTTCTTATCTTAAGACTTCTGCTGAACATTGATCAGTTTGTCATTAAACAATCAAAAATTAACCAAAGAAAACCCTTGTGAACTGGAATAGCTTTATTTAGAGTGCATCACAAAGTGGCATATTTAGGATTGCTTTGTATCTTGCTTTGGTTTGTTTTTCCCCATGTGCACTATTTGCATTTCAACTGGGACTTTATCTCCCACTCCTGCAATATTGTGAGGTCAATTACAATTAAATCATCCTACCAAGTCTTTATGGTCAGCCTTTATTTTTAGACATCTGGATATTTTTTTGTCACTGTTATTCACAGCTTCACTAATTTTACTCTTCCCACTTTATTTATAAATATATCGAATATCACAAATCTCATAGAAGGGTATGGTGGGATTTATTCCTTGTATTTGTAAATTGAAAATGCTATTCTAGATTTTTAATGTTATCTTTTCAAATATACTGATGGCAATTACCCAAGAAGTCTTATTTCCCAGCAGTTTATGGTATGATTAACATTACATTAAATTGAAGGGGATAATTCATAGGTTAAGACACAGAAATTCACAGACCTACATGAGAAAAGTGTGACATCTTCCATCATAGTCAGAGAAGAGCAAATCCTACAGTCTGAAGGGCTTTTCATCTTACCCTAAACCTTACCCTAAAATAGACACTTACGTATATTATGTATAGAGATCCTACAATAATGGGGTCATTTTTGTTTATAACATCATTGCATCCTTCAAAGAAATTTAGGAAATTTGGAGGAAAAAGAGTTCTTGCTATAAAACCCATCTTGACTCTTCCTTACTAGAAAGTATTTTTCATTGTATCATATTATCCATATTTCAGCTTCTTTCATTCTTTATTATACTGTGTACTAATTTCCCTAATACAGAAGGCTAATTTACTGGTCTGTAGTTTTCCGGATTCCACTGAGTCCTGTAAAAAAGTAAATATCATATTTGCCACACATCATTCTACTGGTAATGAGTTTGATTAAGTGATAGGTTACGGGATTAGTAATTTGACAATTTCATTTTTTAGTTCTTTTTGGACAGTGGATGAATACTTGACAATTTCTTACTATTCATCTTACCATTTTGCTCTAAAATACCTTCTAGTGAAATGTTAGTCTGCAATAGTTTCTTCAATTTACCCCATTTAAAAAAAAATTTGCACGAAGAACCCACCGTAGCTCCTCTGTAGTGAACACCAATACAAATAATGCTTTTAGTTCTCATATTCTTGTCTTATCTTTCTTGAACATTCCTGTGATAGCTTTCTCATCTTTTGACCTTACAGACTTTCAGCAGTCTTACAGTTTCTTTTGTATTTGAAAAACAAGGCTTTATTAGTACTTTTCATGTATTTAGCAAGCCGTTTTTCAAAACATTTCTTGGTCTGCCTTTTTATCACTTTATATTTAAACTGCCAGAATTTATATGAATTTTTATTTTGTTAATTTTTATATTATTTCCATTTTTTAAAAGAAAGTAGTTTTAATTATAACAAGGTCCTTTAACTTTTCTTTTAGTCAAGAAGCTTTTTGGGGAGTTAGGCTAGTTGTCATTTTGAAGTCCATTTTAGTTTGTCAGACTTATGTATGCTGGCTAAAGTACTAATTTTGAACAGTGTCCAGAGTGATGGCAGGATTTTTAATCTTTTAACACCCTTTTTAGTTATTATTCAATTGTCTTTCTCAC
Organism: Haliaeetus albicilla; assembly: GCF_947461875.1. Lineage (NCBI taxonomy): Eukaryota > Metazoa > Chordata > Aves > Accipitriformes > Accipitridae > Haliaeetus > Haliaeetus albicilla. Next base: position 23,548,437 of record NC_091496.1, on the reverse strand, counting down.
TCATTGTAGATATTCTTTTTGGGGTTAAGAATGACAGTGTTGGATTATCTGGATTTCTTTTTTTGCTCCTAAGTTTAAGTATGTTGAGGTCAGCAGACCTTCTTCCCTCTCATTAGTTGCTCCATAAAGAAATCTCTTATGATTTTTTACTCTTTAATCTCTGCATTATGTCTTACCATGAGATTACCCTATCTCCATGGAAACACTGACATTTCCTATTACTACTGAGCTTGCTGCTGTTGCAGTGTCTGCAGTTTGCTTAGCATGTTGTAGTCATATGACATGCCATTTAGGTACCTGACAGTGAAGTTGTCCACTTGTTCTCTTCCTATTTATGCATGCAGTCTGTATAATGTTTGTGTTACCTGCTGATTTATTAAGCAATTGTCTTGTTTGACTTTATGCTTTAGTGATATGTGACACTGCTGAAATGTGTCAGTCTTCTACTGAAAGGACACACTGTGTCCTGGATAAAGAATTCTGTATGATCAATATCCATTCTTATTACTCTCTTGGTTACCCTCTTCCTACTGTGTTTCTGATAATATCCTTGGTTAAAATCAGCTAGTATTTTTTACCCACACTTAGATTTTTACTTCTGGCATTGTATAGATGAAAGAATTCATATCAACTCCTGCCATATTACTTGAGGATCCAGGGGTTTTGTCTCCTGTGCTAGAGTCATCACAGCTGGATGAGGAATTATATTAGCCATAGTTTCTGTTATAGGAGGAAGATTGAAATGACTAAAGACTTAGAATCCAAAAGAAATATCTATACTCCACTCCTTTTTTCTCATTCAGTGTGGAACATAGAGGAAGAATCCACTGCTAGAACCAAGCTAGTGTAATCCAAACTGAAATTTGGGCTGAAATGGCAAAATGGCAGTGTAAAAGTCTATATGGAGAAAACCACTGATTTTTAGTGGTGGCTGAAGACAAGGCATTAATGATTTTCACCTCTTTCCAATCTTTCATTCCCATGCCTGAATGGTTACACATTAAAAACCCCCACAAACAAACAAGCAAACAAACAAAAACAAGAGGGGGAGAGAGAGAGAAAGAGAGAACAATTAATATTTAATTGCTTTTATCCATTCTGTCCTCATAGAGGAAGGTTTCTCACATCCAACCAGCAAGCAATACTTTTTCAGTCCTCAGCTTTACTTTAGAAACACAGTCTCAGCATTTTCCTGGACTCAGGCGCAAGCTATTTCAAAGCAGCTGGCCCTCTGCTTCCAACATACAGCTCTTAATCTCCCCATTGTAAGAACAACTTCATACCCATTACTAAATATCATCATAATTTTCAGAAAAATATCCTAAGTGTAGGTCTAAGATAAAAGTATTTTCTTTTGATCCTATTTTTTTAAGACATCATCATTCTTTATTTCTACTTTCGCATTTCACATATGTATGGTTACTAAATACATAGCAAATAGCATCTGTGGCCATAAAAAAAAAGGCAATTAAGAGGAAAAGAGGAGGAAGAATGAATGTTAATATTTGTGCATATTTTGTTTTAACACATGAACTTAAAGATATTTTGTAGTCCTTTTATATATAAAGTACCACACAGGAAAAAAACCCCATACCTTAGGGGTTCAGATACTGTGTTGGCAACAGTCTTCAGTGGAATGGATCAAGATACCTTTATATATAAGAAAGTACATTTTTTAATGGATGGGTATACCATAGATAGAGTTGAACCTGGAAGTATGTGTTTAGTCTAGCTAATAAAATGAGATAATGAAATCACAATTTTATTTAAAGTGGAGCCACAGGTTATTTTCCTGGCTGCCATTTGCAGACACCATAATAAAATCAGATCTGGTTTTAGTTATGCTGTTGCTTGAGGGCAATGACCTTCAGGTAACTGATGAAAAATAATCACAAAATACAGCATTGTATTGAGTGGAAATTCTGTGTCAGTACTGTAAATGCATCATTAAGTGGAAAATAAGTACCAGCAACTTTGGTGCATCCATAATAGGAATGCGGAGCTTTCTCTATGAAAAAAATGAAATTGATTTGAGAGGGAAATTTTTATGACCATAAACAGCAATGTAAGGCAGAACAAAGAGCAGGAATTTGATGGAGCTATGAAAACTGACTTAGGATCTGCCCGAGATTTCTGTCTTTCATTTCTCATTTCAATAAAACATAGGAATACCAAATAAAAATAGAAGTTTTCCTCCAAGATGGGAGGGAGATATAGGCCTGCATTTTCAGATCCACAAGTGATCATAAGTGAAGCTGGTCCATGTGAGGGCTAAGAACTGGCTCAGGGTACAGTGAAGGGCAAACAGAAAAAGAATATCATACATAATCAAGGAGTGTTCATTAGATTTACACAAGAAAAACTAAATTATGGATACACATTGCCAGCATAACCTGACTTCAGAAATTGGGCAGTATGAAGAAGGGATGAAAACAAGGAGAAGAAAACAATCCAGCAAATATAACTACATCACCATGATTCATTGTCAGATGAATTCTTCATTGAGGTCAGATCAATAATTTTACAAATGTACATGTTACCTCAGAAATCCATGAATCCTGCTAATATCACCCTAACACATTCATATGAGTTTAAAAGCAAATAGAGTTAGATACATCAACTTTCTAATAATTGTAAAATAATTTTAAGGTCCTTATATTCAAGTGCAATTAGTGAGTCCAGAATTTTCTTTAAAAAAAAAGTGTTCCAGACTGCAGACATGTGTTGCAGATCTTTCTTAGCCCCCATCGTTGTTATTAACTTCAGCTGCTGGTGTGTATGAACATACTTCTGGAAAGGAGGGAAAGGCACAAAAGTCAGTGAATGAGTGGTGTTATTGTAGGTTATTCTGTAGTTCTGGGTATTGTATATTACAAGTGTTGTGTGTATTTCCTTGTCCAGAACAAAGGTGAATATTTTCTTTTCTTCTCTGTGATAAACACTGATTTAGGAGTGTTGTTTGGGCTGTTCCACAAGGCAACAGACAGGAATCCAACATGCTTGTTACAAGCCACAATGTGATTTTTGCATGAACAGAGGATAAATGTTAAACACCTTTTTGGTTAATTCTCAATTTATACTATGAGAAAAAAACACAAGAAAAATTCTGCATCACATCTAAGCCCTGAATAAGCAGATAACTTGAGGGAAGCTGGAGCTCTGTTATTTAATTAAATGTAACTTCTTAATTAAATGCAATTTCTCTTTAATAATGTGGGACATTCAATCCTTGCAATAACAATTCTGACACTTACACTAAAAAGGAAATAGGAAAAATAATGCATTTAGTACAGGCTACTGGTAATGAATTAGTCATACAAGCAATTAAAAATCCTTTAAAAATAAGTGTTCAAAAGGAAATACAGCCCAAAGATTCTTATGTGAGATAATACTTCTTCCCCTCCCCTGCCCCTTCCCCCAAGAAACTGGGTGATCACATGCTTGGAAGCCAGTCTGATAAGTAAAATAGTGTATTGTGTATAGAGACCCCATATTTTCTTGGCCAGCTTTTGGGAGATATCAATCCTGCCTCTGTTGCCCCTGTAATATCTGCTCTCACAGTAACTGTCAGGAAACGTGACTTTCCCCCAGGAAGTCGATTTTAACAAAGCCAAAAGTATCCTCAGTCTGTGAAATGAAGGCAAAATTTAACTCATTGCAATTAACAAATACTGCATGCAATTTCTACATGTCCCTCCATCTGAACAGTTTAATTAAATCTCAAGAGGAAATTAAAACACCTACAGGTTCATGAAGTTCTCAGTTCATATTACTGCTACATGAAAGTGAATGCACCTCTAACAGTTTATACATGGTTGTTTTCTAGGTTTCTCCTGAATGTCTTAATAAATTTCTAGGTGAGAACCAAGGTTGAATTTTGGGTTGTTTTGTTTTCCATCTGTGTACTTTGTAATAGCAAACAAGTAAATCAAGCAAGATAGCAAGCAGATGATAATAATTATAGATAGGTAATAGATAATAGATAGCAGATAATAATAATAGAAAGCAGACAAATCTCATCTGAAATAGGCGTAAATTAAGATCAGACCTCTACTCTGCTGACCTAGATGCTCCATTCTATATCTCCAAAACCATCTGGCCCCAAAACCATCTGGGTTCATTCTCACAAACTGCCTCAGAGAATCAGAATTTTTACGTAAAATCACTCTAACAGTCTCTAACAAGAATACACTGTGAGGACAGGAGCCAAGATCAAGTCGTTGTTCTTCAGTTGTTCAGAAGACAGGATTTATATCTTTTATTACAAACTATTCTGCAAATGATTCAGACGCCATGCTTCCTTTCCCCTCTTTCACCCACATAAAGACTGATTCCTTTTTTTTTGTTCCCTTTTTGTATCACCTTTTGTGTCTTTCGTCTACAGGGCATTTTACATAACACATTTTCATCAGTTCTGATAGCTAAGCTGACAAGAACAAATCTTATGTTTGATTTTATGTGTCTAGTACCTCAGTGAATCTCTGCTATTGGGTGGTAGATTCTGCTTCTGAGTGACAAGAAACCTTATATTATTTCTGCTTTGTTATTACGGTACATACTAATTCACTCTTATATTCATTCCTAGCTAGTTTCTTGGCAAAATCTCCCATCATAAATTTCTTCTTGTCAGAACCAACAGGCTGGCCTAAGGCTTTTGGTAAGTGACAGCAAATCATATTCCCTGTCATAATGGCTTGGAAAGGTAATTGTAAACAATTGGATTTGCTTGTGTGGAGTATGACTGGAAACGATGACACCCTTTTTTAGCTGAAGCGCAGTTCTGGATCAATCTTTCACAAGAACAAAAAGTCAACACTAGACTAGAGCAAATACAAAAGCTGGTTTAGTGGAACTTTCACCATATCATCCTAAAAAGTCTGTACTCCCATGACTTTATAAGCCCAACTTTAGATCAAATTTATTGAACAGGAATGTTCCTGTAACATTAGTACACTATGGTCAGAATTTTCTAGCTGCTATATTTATTCTGAAGACAAATTCAATGTACTGAAACAGCTTTCAGTTATAATTAGCTTGCTATTGTAGATCTATGAAATACTCTTTCATTTTAATAGGTTTTTATATTTTAAGAACTGTTTTCTACCTCTGTAATCCACTCAAAATGTTATTTTGCAGTAAGTCAAGCCATTATTTATCTGCTGCCTATACAGAAAATTTACTATCATTTTTAACTACAAATCAACAAAATCAGGTTGTTCCAGACATCTTTCTGGTATTCCATTTATTCCAGAGCCTTGATAGTTTTACAGAACATTGGTCTGTGAATTCTTTCACTAACCTCCCTTCTTTTCTCTTTCTCCTCCCCTCCATGTGGTTTTATACAGTATGCCAGTTTGAACAACAGATAATGCAATACTTTTTACAATTTCCAAAACTGCTGTCAAAAGAGGGAATTATTAACTATTCTTTTTTAAATGTCCTAGAAGCTGAGAGTAGTTTTATACTTGCATGTGGAAGATGATGTTCATCTGTGAAGTCTTAGAAGAACTAAGCAGCAGATTTAAAATGACACATGGATTAATGAAATCAGTGTTATGCAAAGGAAAAAATCTTTGCTGAATGTGGATAGTAAACTGATTTGATTTGTCATGTTATGGTTGGTTTTTTTTTTCTCACCTTTTCATTCAATTTCCATTCTATAACCTCCTTTGATTTTGAAGGGTTTTTCCACATTCTAATCAAAGATGTGGCACTTCATCCATGCAGTAAAGGTGTGAAGGTGTGAATTTCAATAAAATAAGACTGCTAAATGCTAATGAGGATCTGTTTGCATGATTTCAGGCATATCAGGTTTAATAGAAGTTTCATTAGAATTAAACAAAGTGATCACGTCTTGGGAAATGGTCCTGTAACAAAATTAATTATGTGTACTCAAAGCACCAAAGCAGGTTCTGATTTAACTTGGAAGGAATAAACTCAAGTAAATATTCTAAAAAATAAAAATAAAAATACTGAAGGAAGAATCTTTCTTTTTCTGGAATCTATAAAAGGACATGGCTCCATTCGTCTATGTATGTTTATGAGGCTGCAAACCTGGACTCTCGTGATAGATTTTTTTATTCAAGGGTTACTTGGGATGTCAGATTAAGTTTCAAGTTGTTTGTTGTTGTGGGTTTTTTTGTTTTGTTTGGTTTGGTTTGGTTTTTTTCCCCTCAACTTCTCTGTGCAGATTTTGGAGAAGCTGGAGAGAAGAACAAAACATACAAAGATATGGTTCAGTGTGTGCCTAAGTATTGCATTTGATTTTGTGGATGTCAGCAAACTGTCTAGGACACAAACTCATCAGTTTGGTGATGCTACCTGTTCTATATTTTGTTGTCAATTCGTGTATTATCTGCCTTCAAACCAGCCGTGACTGCATCAATGGTATCCATTGGAAGGCATGCTTTTTTCCATGGAAGCCCAGTGTTACTTTGACATATATTTTATGTTCCTTTTGCTATTTACATATTTTATATTTACAACACTGTTTAGATGTTTTCACCACAAATTTTCCAGTGCATTTTGTAAAGATCAGAGCAACAGACTGCCAACAGCTCTACTTAAAGGGTTTTTATTGCCTTTTCTCATACACAGAGTGAATAATACCATTACTCTGTAAATCTATGTAGTGCAGTAGCAAAGCTGAAAGAACTGCCCTTCTCATTGCATCAGCATGAAATGCAGCACGAACTACAGATTATGAATTTTCAGTTCTCCACTCATCTAAATTGTTGACCAATTCCTTTCCAACAGTAAAATATATCTCTGGGAACTCAGAACACCAAATAATAAATGCTGGCACAGTGCAGCACTGTATTTTGAACAGCACTAAATTTTCTTCTTTTGTAAAGTCTGATTAACGGATCCAGATTTTGTATTCTTGGACTGATTTAACTATACTACAAAATAATACTAAGTTGGTTTTTCTGAATGCCTTTTTTTTTTTTTTTTTTAAATATAATTAAGATGAAAGCAGTACGGCTTCCCTTGTCTTTGAAACATGGTTAACAAATGCCAGGGGTTAGCAAAAGCAGACTCTAGTGGAGCCTTGATGGCAGTTAACATGATTATGAACATCTCTGTGATAGAACACCACTGTTTTCTTATTAGAATGGTCTTTACCAATACTCTCTACATTTTGAGTATTGTAATGTACGTCATTATTCTCTGAATCTTCAGTGTCACTAGCATTTTCTTCCTTGCTGGAATTATCTTTTTGACAACAAGCAAACAAAATTCTGGTAGAAAACTTTACCCAAACCATATTGTTCAATGGGCAGCATTTTTGTTTACTTGTAAAAAATATGTGTAAAGAGCTTTTCCTGTTGGCTTGACTAACAGGTGTCACATTCTTATGCCAGTGATCAAACAGAAGATAGATCTCATGAAGACGGAATGAGATCAAACCAGAAACATGTCAGGGAAACAAAACAAACTATATGATCTATCAATGAAGGCTCTACAAATTTACCTACTAACATTTGTGGGCCTTAGGGACAGAGGGTTTATACAAATAAATCTAGATAATAAATACAGATACTTGATCCAACTGAATATAGATACCTGAGACATCTACATGTATGCTAGCTGTCTATCCACCCTTTATATTCAGTGAAGAGAAATATAAGCCTCTAGAGTGTCAATAATCTCATTTTACAATGGATGTTTTCCTCCAAACTGTTTATTCTTCTCTTGACTAAAAATTGAATTCAGGACTGGTTAGTCCAAATCTGGAGTTACGTGTGGAAGTCTAAGACTAGATGAGATGAATACATTCAAAGTCTGCAGAGAACATTCTCAGGGTTTGTTGGTTGGTTGGGTTTTTAATGTGTATGTGTTGCAGACATCCTTCCTGAACACCTTGGAGAAAACTCTCCACTGAGAGTTGAATCTTTTTCTTCATCACAGCATAGACTTACAAATCTATGCTCAGCACAGCTCGGGTTAAATTTATAATGGTAGTGTATTTTAATGAACTAACTACCCTGACAATCCTTCCCTCTTTGGAAATCTAGTTTCTAGACCATGACTTGTCAAATAATTACACAATACCACTTTTCTAGTATTCTGAGATGTAACTTAACGAGCTTACTTTAGGAAATCACAAAAATTATTTTGAAGAAATTTGTCAGTGCTGCAACTTTCTTAAAAAAAAAAAAAAAACCCAAAAAAACAATTTCGATCCATTTTTGTTACAGAATATACAGCTTGAAAATAGGTTTGTTATTTAAAATTTTATTTTTCAGTTCAAAATCATTTTTCACTTTTAAACTTCAACTATAGTAGCAATCATACAAGAGTATAAGGGAAACACATCCTAGTGAATCCATTGGATTCACTGATTAACATGAAAAGTTCACACTCACTGCTGTCTTGGGACATTTTTCCCATTTTTTGCTTTTTAATATGTTTTTATATTTTAGCATTATCCTAATTCTTTGCATCCTATTCCCTAATTTGGAATACATTTTTAATTTTTTTTTAACATCTCAGCTAATTCAAAGAGCAATCTTATGCAAAAACTTGACATTTTAAAAATAATTTAGCATTCAGTAGGCAAATTCCTTCCCTACTACATCAATCATGAGGAATATTTGAGCATTCTTTGTAACCAAAGCAGTACACTGTTGCTCATCAAAAGCTGTACCTCAGGTAAATACTGCTTGAGTAAGATGGGAAAAGAATACAGCATCCACATACAGATTCTTCATACATGCACCAATTAAATAGTTCTTTCATAAATACGTGGCAATTCCAGGCTGGAACACTTAATAGTCTTCCTTTGCAAAAACTTCCTAAAAGAGAAACAGAAGTCCCCATGCCTAAAATAGAAATATTGGAGATGTCAAGATCATGTTATTTACTTATCTAAGCATTTTTAAGTTTCTAAATTTGATTGTTGATGCTGGGTGAGAAACCTGAATTTATTTATACTAAGTACCCAGTAGTTTCCATATAAATTAAATTAATTAGATTGTCTGCAAGTGTGTCAAAAATTCAGTGCAAAATAATTCCATGGAGGAAAGTCTCAAAACCTCAATAACAGGATCCACCATTCTCCCATCCAGTTGCTCTGCATTCACTGAAGACAGACTTGCTTCACACTGCTTGTCATTTGCTCAGTAATCAATACATTAACCTTGAATATGTTATTAACAGCCCAGTAAATGTTTTACATTTTTAATACTGAAGACACATTTGCCTTTGTGTGTTTGATTTCTCTCTCTTTAGAGAGAGAGTCTGTAGAGGAGGAAAATACAGACAGATGAATATATGAAGTGCAGCCTGCAGATTTTGCTCTCATTGACTCTTCTTTCTGGTCGGACAACTGCGTTGAATCTTGTGTTTTTCTTGTTTTTGTTATGTACCTCTATGTCACTGACTCGTGAGGCACAGAAGGAAGGACTAGGGTTTGATTTGTTGCAAACCTATGGCAACATTGCATTTGCCTACACATAATGTGTTTGCTACATGTGCTGGCTTGTAAACAAAATTTGCACCAACTGCCAGTTGTAGGCACACCCTTTCCTGATAAATATTCATTACCTAAAGGAAATAATATTTACTGACAAAATTCCTCACATTTTCTAATTACTGGTCTTCCCTAAATACTAGTGGAATCATATGTCTTTTTATAGTACAGTCTTTTCACTTTTACCTCAGACCAGAAATAATGAAGATATAAGCAAAGGAATAAATATTATTCCTGAATTCATAATTCTTTATAATTATTTAGTATTATGACAGGAGTAAAATATCTTCCACAATTTTCTGAACTTTAGGAGAGGTTCAAGATCAATTCTTGGTTGTAATGATTTTTTCCTCATTTTAATCATTCTTGAAAGACTACATGACAGGAACTTGGTCTCATCTCTTTCTCCTTGATTGTCTGTAAAATGAAGATTGATTAGTGTAGATGAAGCAATTTTTTTTTTTTTTTTTTGGAAAAGGAATGATTCAGGGAGGTTTAGTATGAGCAAAAAATATGTGCTTAAAGCAAAATTCTGTAGTACATGGTGATACTGTCTACAGAAGATGAGATATTTCTGATGCAATTATTGCTGTATCTTCCTATACAATCTTGATAAAAATATGGTATATTGATTGCAATAGATGAAACATGAAACCAAACACTGACAAAAGCAAATGCATATATAGAAGGGACTTTTTCTGATGCTCTTTTTTCTACAGTTTGTTCATACATTAAGAATATGTTTGTTCATTCTCCCCAGATCCTTTTCCTTAACTACTTCCTTAGTTGCCATTAATTTGCTTTAGTCATTCATAGTAATGCCTACTACTTCAACACCCATTGAAAAGGAAAATTATGTCTAAAATCTAAAGTTTTAAAACGGCAGACTAAGAAGAAACTAAATGTCTTACAAACATGGGGAAAGGAAAACTCTTTCTATACAATGAAAATTTGAAAATTAAACAATGTAGCCATTCTCCTCACTTACCTCTCCTCTCTTCATTCAGAAGTTTACACCAAATAAACAAAATATTCTCCTTTTATTTGGGACATTAAAGAAAACACTAGAAACACAATAAAATGAATGTCACTGTAAACCTTTTGCTTTACATTTTCATGAGGCTCAAGTAAATGAAAATAAGCTAGTTTTCAGAGAAACAAGAAAACAGTTCATCCAGCTACATCACGGAGAAATCATGGGACAGTTCTGCAGGCAACTCCAAAGCTGTTACACTGTTTCCTTGGGGATGTGCCAAGGAAACAAATGCTACCAGCTGGAAAGGGTTTGTATAGCTTAACATATGGCCTTCATCATGGCCAATAAAGGCTTCTGGGTGTCCTCAGGTGCTGCCCTTCTGCAAAAAAAGGGTGGAATGGAAGGGAATCATGGCAAAAAGAGACTGGCTTATTTCATTATGACCTAAAGCTATTAAAAAATAACTCTGAAGGTGACCTTTCAAGGCATAGTAGCAATGATCTGCAAGATCTTCACTCAAATATTCTTCATTCACTTTAGACAAAGCAAAACTATTTCTGCTCATATGCAATGTTTGCTGATTATTGCTGACATTATAATATATCAGGGAAATGTCATATAGTTTACTCTGTGACCAAAGTTATCAGCTATTTTTTATGACAGATAGTTTACTAACCATTTTCTTCTAAAATACTTGTGGCATATCTTGTACTTAAAGGCACTTATCATATAGCTCTACATAAAAGAATCCTCAGAATTGTCTTCCTTAATTCTATAGTTCAGTGTTACCCTTCCACTTTAGGTACCAACCATCCCCTTTCAGATACATACTGAAAACACAAAGAACTTCCCAAAACTCTCTTCTCAAATGAGTTCTACTTTTCAGCTCTTATGCATTACTTTCATAGTAAATTGAGATTATCTTTAATTAAAGAACTCAGAAAAATATAATGGGAGTGTTTAGAAATTAATGAAAATTAATGAAAAATATTTGTGCTGTTGAAATTTCTTTACAAGGACTTAGGCAGGTAGAAGTAGAGGGCAGGCTGCTGTTCCCTTTCATTCTCATGATCCGTTACTCCTTCCACAAACTTATTTACTCTGCCTAGTTCAGAAGATACTCTGCATCAAGTAGCAGGGGAAAGACAGAAAGGGAGATTTACTGCATCATTCCACCTCCTGTCCTCTGCTCCTCTTTTCTTCATTGCCCATGCTTTCTTGGGGGGCCAGGGGGGGAAGGGACCCACAAAAACAAACATTAAGGCAAATCATCATGGAGTGACATTTCTCATTCTGCATTATTGCAAGCAAATGTACGTTATTGTCTGACAGGACTTTTGCCAATTTTAAAAATACTTGTACTTTTTTTTTCAACATCATCCATAAATCAAACACAATGAACTGAACAACTTCCCCTGCCTATGTCAATGGGCTTTAAACTAACCTATTATGTTAGCCCTGGACATACAGCCTTTGAAAGATGATTATTCTAGATTATCAGCTGTCAACTAAAGCAGTGGTATTTAGTTCATTTAAACTTTGGAGGCAAACACTTTCTTCTTGGATGACTATGAAGATTGCTCTGTTGAACACATAGTAGCATTGTGTGATGAAGTATTTAGCCGCTTCTGTATATGACCCTTGTGTGAAAGAATATTGAACAGCTCTCAGACTTCATTTTGACAAGAAAACAAAATGAGAATGAACCATACAATGAAGTGTGATTTATCTTCAAACAAACAAACAAACAAACAATACATATGCACTACAAAGAAAATATTTCTCTATATAATGTTTAAAATGTCCTGAAAAAATACAGCCAAATTACTGGCAGCTGCAGTGCATGAGCACAAGTTATAAATCAACTTCTCTACATCAATTTATATTTGGTAGTAACTGCTAATTCACTATGGATTTTATAGGCATTTTTATGACATATTCACATTGCAACAAAGAAACAGTGCTGTTCCTCTATACAATATCTAAGGAAGAAATGGAAGTGAGTAATTGGTCCCATGGCAGTAGCCATCAGTAATTTATATTTTAGATACCACATGTGAATCTATTTTATTTTATTTTTCCTGTGGTTGTAAACATCAGTGGAGCAGAGCAAGAAACAGGATAAGGTGATAAAAAGAGAGCTCACTTTAAAGCTTAAATATTTTGCCTTAAGTCTATTACAATGAATGTCCATTAAATGATAAATATTTTATATATTTTTAAATTGTGAAGAAATTAAACTTTTTATCATATGAGTCCATATTTTATGCCTTATTCCTCCATAAGAGCATAAGAGGTCAAGTTCCTATGCTGTTCCAAGATATGCTGCATGCTATCCAAACCATTTTTTCTGATTTAGATAACGGGAAGCTCAGTGAACAATTACAAAAATTGAATCCTTTACCTACATGTTTTCTTCCCCCAAAGTAAGATGTTCTGAAAGATTTGCATGTCTAGTCTTTTCTTTCCTGGTTTATACTTCCCTTCACCTCAGAGAATATCTCTTATACTTCAGTGTGGATTTAATTAGATCTGGTCTTACCTTGAAGCAGCAAAAGTACTTGCGTGTCTGCATGCAGATTTCAGTGGCAGACATCAAGGAGATTCAAAACACAACTCTGTTAATTTGTCAGCATTCTAATTCTCAGGAATGATGACATTAGTCGTAATTGTCAAAACCTGAAAAAGGTTATGTATTCCATGATTGTGTTTGATATATAGTGAAGATCATAAGGAAGGCTTATAATTCTTGAATACAAAGGGAAGAAGAAAGGTATGGCAGAGAGATAAGAAAAAATTCTGCTGTTGGCCATGAAATTGCAACAGTTACTCAGTTCACTAAGTAATTATAAATTTACCTCAAGAGCAGAAATCATTCTGCTATATAAAGGGAGTGTTAGAAACACCACAGAGTAAAACATCGGGGATGAAATATTATGAACTTCAGAAGAAAAGCACAAAGATATTTAAGTACCTAAATCCCATTGATTTCAGTGGTGCCTAGAACTTTTTGGATCTGGTCCCAGGTCTTTAGCTGCAATTGAAATATGCTCACTTTGTGGAGCTCTGCTACATCCATGTTTGCATTTTACCATTCTTAGGGACTTAGGGAATGATGATATGAAGCATAATTTAGAGAAATTGCAAGCTTGGTTTGTACTATGTGTGCATGTCCTAACACTTAAGGTACTTATTTAATAGCTCCTGAGGATGTAGTAATAAGGCAATACCCTTTTCCTCCTTGGACCTACTTATTCACTAATGGTCCTGGAAATTATGTTATGTAAAGCTACCCTGCCAGCTTTACATTGCTGGAGGAATTTCCCATACAAAAGTATTTCTCAGAAAAACAGTTAATTTAACTTCCCAACTTCATTCTAATGTGACACTGATGCAAACAACTATGATGATCCTTTGATAAAACTGATTTAAAACTCTTACAATGTTTATGAACTAGGAATTTAAAAAGATAACTTTAGCTTTTCTAAATCAGTGAAATACATTACTCATTTCTGAGGTGTAATGGTCTACAGATTTTGGTAAAAAAAAAACATTATGGATAGGAACATCTCTGTGCTTTTTATAACGATATCAATTTGATCCCCCAAATTTCATATTAAAATGTCTTTAACATTCACTGCTTATTTTATACCATATGGAGCAAAATGTCATTAACTGTGTAATAAAGAAATGAAAAGATGTTAATAGGGCTGAAATGTTAATAGAGTAAAAATAGAAGACAGTTTTGTTAGGAAACGCTACTTCCCAAAAAGCAGTATCAAATCATAAATGTACCATTCAGTGGGCAGTTCATACCCAAAGCCTGGATGAAATGATCTTGCTGTTCTGAATGCTCTCAGCTACCAATCATCTACTGATAATGAAATGATTCGGTAGGAAGTGAGCAGAAACACCTAAGTAGATCATTTTATTATATGGCTTATTAAAAAAAGTTTAATTTTTCTCTTGAAAACAATAATTAACCAATAATTATTCTAAGAAACACTTTTCAGCATGACACAACCCATTTACAGAATCATGATCATGTGGTAAACAGTTATATAGTAACAAATTTATACAGCGTAATTAAATAAATAATATGTTGAACATATGTTTTAAATAAATATACGTTGTAGAAGTATCTGCTTAATGGTAAAGTTTCTTTTTCCGGGATGAGTGCACAGTAAGAAAAATCATATTCAAAGAGGTGCCTGTAAAAGGAAACCCTAAAATAAAAGCAACACAAAATTGTATAAGAACACACTAAAATGTTTGAAGAGCCGAATGACTATGTAGGGCAGAAGAGACAACAAACCTTGGTAACAAAGACTGGGAATGACGTCAAAGTTACTTCCAGAACAGTTTCCGCAGCTGCCTAGGAATGACAGTTTCTGTTATCTCTTGCAAAATGAACACGCTGATTTCATTTATTTACTTTTATTACCTATTTTTTACAGTTTTGAATCCTAGTCACCACACCACAGGGTGGGAAAGACCTTGGGCCGAGAGCCATGAGAGCAGCAGTGCAGCCCTGTGCTAGCACAGAAACAAGAAGGAAAGGAGGAGCGGGGTATCTTCAGAAGGATCTCTGCCATTTCGGGGCACAGTAGGTTGTGTAACCCCTTTCACCAAACGTCGAGCACAGATCAGGCTCCCTTTTAAAAAATGGTCTATTTTCTGTACTGTTACTTGCATTAGAATTTTGGTTTGGACTCCAAGATTACCGTAAGTATATGCATTTTCATCATATGTTTCTGTGCTGGGTGCGGGTGCGCTGGTGACGGGGGGGCTGCAGGGCGGGCGGCCTGTGTGAGGAGAGGCCGGGGCTGCCCCGTGGCGGACACAGCCGGTTCCAGCCGGCTCCAACCTGCCCACCCCGGGGCACCGCTCAGCCCTGCGGCCAAGATGGCTGCACCTCTGGGAAAACATACTTAAGCATATTAAAGAAAGGGTAAAAATGACAGACAGACGTAGGGGGGAGTGAGGAACAGCACCTCTGTGAAAGGGCAGATCGCTGTACGGCAGCAGTCTGATATAATTCAAGAAATGAAAAAGAACTAGCAAAGCCAGAGTAGCAAAAGATACTGAACATTTGCTTTTTAGTTTTGTTGTTGTTTTGTTGTTATTGTTTTTTGTGGTCATTTTCCAAAAAGCAAGACTTTTCTCAACCAAAGGAAGAAAAATACAATTCTGGGCATTTTTTGTTGCCTTTTGACCAGTTAGAGTAAAAAAGCAATTAAACCAGAAGTTCAAGTGAAAATGTGAAACACTAGCCATCCCTAAAGTCTAATTACACATATTTAGAAACATTAATCCCTGGATAGCTAGAGTTTAAATAACTTTAAAAGTAAAAATGCACTTTAGGATTAAAGATTAACTCGATGAAAAGGAAACATTTCCTTTACTATAAAAATCATTGAAGTGTAATATTTCTTAATAAAATTTGTAGTAGGAGGGGTTTTTTAAAGACTTATATATTTTGTTAATACAGATGGGTTCTTGGGACCGGTCCCTAACTGCACTGTGTTGACATTTACCTCCTTAAAATGTGCTATACCTCTTTCTCACATACAAAAGAAGTAGCAAAGATCAAAACATTGAAGAAAACAAGTTGCATAGGTTTAATGGTCTCAAGATCATAGTTTTCTTATCGTAATAAGCAATGTTATAGCATTTACTTACTGTAGAACTGCTCTCCATTTCAAAACCCATATAAATCTTTCAGTTATGATCTATGTGTTTTCAGGTATCCTATGGTTTATTTTGACCTTTGAGTTTGATCAAATGTGCATTAAATATGTATCTTACAAATATCGAGTTGCTTTTTATTCAATATTGAAGGTCTGGAACACCATGAATATCTTCAAAGCCAAATTCAGTGCCCTTACCAGTAAACCTCATATTTAGTGAAAACAATAGCTCAATCAAATTGCTAATAACAGGAATTTGTGCAATATTTTCCTGCACATTTCTTCCTCAGGCATTATTTTGTATTATGCCAACAAGAGTAAACATTTCCCCGAAAATGTTATATTTAGGAGAAAAATTAATTTCCACAATGTGAAGACACATGTAGCAATGAAGACATGTAGCAATGCTGGAGAATACATCTATTGCATATTTATAACTGTCTACTGCTACCTCCTGTAAAATAAGCCTCACAGTATCATTTTTTCAAATCTGCTTTGCCAAACTGCTAAAGGATGACATAAAACTTTCTAATTACTAAAAGCATATCTCTAGCAGCAACAATTATTTAGTGATCAGTTTAGCAGAGTAAAAGGAAATTTGCCTTAAGTGGTTCATTTAAAGGGTGAAAAAGATGAGAATTTTAACTCTCCAGAGATGATGAGATGGGCTGCATAGCAGATAAGTTATCCCCATCTCCTAGAAGTCAAGGTTCATGCATTATTAGGAAGGTAGTCCCACACAAATGTTACTATTTTATGGTGAAAGTGATGCAAGCATCTTAGGATGATATTACAAAACAGCCTTGTGTGTCTTTCTGTGATAAGAGTAGTTTCTGTTTCGGCTGTGCACAAAGTTTGTCTCAAACAATGGAAATAAACATCCAGAGTGTAGGTATCTCAGAAATCTTGCTTTTATTCTGATGTATGAAATTCTGACCTGGTCTTTCCTTAGGAATAAGAAAAATTGTTTGAGCATAGTATAACATGATTTTAGGCTTTCTAAATATGGAGTTAGAAAAATTAAGTCACTTCAGCCATCTGTATGTGCAGATTAAAACAAGACTAGAAGAAAATGGGAAGTGAATCAACCAGTCAATGAGCCAAACAAGAAAAGTAGTGTGCAAAACCAATAAGCACCAAAAATCTTGCCACTTCTTTATCTTATTTTTCCCATAATCCCAATTTCCACCTGTATGTACTTAAACACAGGGGAAAAAAAAATAAAGAACAGGTTTGAAATAAATTACTGTTTAAAAAATAGCATTTTAAAATACTTAGTATATTGCAGAGGTGGTAGGTATGATGACGCATGGAAGATGGATAACAAAGGTGCCTACAAAAGCAGTAATAAAAAGTTTACATACATTTTTCTTCCTAACAATATTTGGATTTAAAGTTTGATTCATCTTTAGTTTCCTAACAGCTAGGGACTTTAATTTAGTCACTTGCATTCCTCCATGATTAACAGAGAGAGATAAGTATCTCCAGAGGAAGATCCATTCCATCTCTCCCTAACATTTTGTCCTGGTTTCAGCTGGGATGTAGTTAACTGTCTTCCTAGTAGCTGGTGCAGCGCTATGTTTTGAGTTCAGTTTGCGAAGAATGTTGATAACACACTGATGTTTTCAGTTGTTGCTAAGTAATGTTTAGTCTAAAGTCAAGGATATTTCAGCTTCTCATGCCCAGCCAGCGAGAAAGCTGGAGGGGCACAAGAAGTTGGCACAGGACACAGCCAGGGCAGCTGACCCAAACTGGCCAACGGTGTATTCCATACCATGGGATGTCCCATTTAGTATAGGAACTGGGAAGTGGGGGTGGGGAATCCCCACTCCGGGACTAACTGGGTGTCGGTCGGCGGGTGGTGAGCGATTGCCCTGCGCATCATTTGTACGTTCCAATCCTTTTATTACTACTGTTGTCATTTTATTAGTGTTATCATTATCATTATTAGTTTCTTCTTTTCTGTTCTATTAAACCGTTCTTATCTCAACCCGTGGGTTTTGCTTCTTTTTCCTGATTTTCTCCCCCATCCCACTGGGCGGGGCGGGGGGGGGGAGAGTGAGTGAGCGGCTGCGTGGTGCTTAGTTGCTGGCTGGGGTTAAACCATGACACATTTCTCTGTGAAGGAGATTTCAACTGAAAATCAGTTCCTAGCTTTTACCTTCGACTAATTGCTGAGCTTTTAGCTTAGATATCTGATATCCTGAAAGACAGATCATTTGAATGAATTGCAGGGAGCAAATACTCTAAACCAATATCTTTGTAATTTACACTGCTTTTCAACCGATTTTGAAGTATGATTGAAGAGGTTGGCTTGACCAAACCAAAATTATTTTTTGTCTATACAGCTCAAATCACTTGCAAGTGCAAGAGTGAACAATATGGAGGAGATTCACAGTTGATCTGAACGATGCTGTAAGTCTAGAGAAGGGTATTGTGTCAGGTGGTAATATATTATATCGAGAATACAGAAATAGGTTGTAGAAGATGACAATTTCTTTTCTTCCAGGGACTTTATGGAATAGTTTGCTTTGCACCCAAACTCTTTGACTCAGAGCCCTTTTCTCTCCTAGACCTAAGATAGGTTGGATTTTTGGAAGAAATACAAATTTTGATGGGCTTTCCTGGATGATGAGATATCAAGGGGGTACAGCACATGTGGATCTCTGACTTTGAGAGAACTCTTCATTGATGGCAGTCTGCCTTGTTAAGAATTTTTTATATTTAGTATTTATATTTGATTTGAATATGATTTTAATATTATACAGTTGTTCCTTCTGACTGGTACACTTAAAATAATGAAAAAATGTGAGTCCAAGAATAAAAATAGAAAATATTTTATATTTCATGGGTTGTTTTTTTAAATTAAATGAAGATTCAATTATGCACTCAGATTAATTTTTTGACTTATTTTATACTGAACATTTGTCATGGTTAGTATACAGATGCAGGTGTATGAACTGTTGTGTATGATTCAAAGTATAACAGTTTTGTATTTGTAAGCATAGGTGGAAACAATAAATCACTGACAGGACTGAACAACCTCCATGGAGAAACGAAAAAATTTTGGGCCAGTAGCAATTGTTAAAATGCCATCATTTAATCGCATGCAGCATTTACACACAATTCCCACAGAAATGTATCTTTCTTTCTCCAAGATTAGAGAAATAAAGTAACAGAAAACTAAGCGAATTCCAATTCTTTTAAAAAGCTGTATATGTGTATTTTAATTGCATTGTAACACATCAAAATAAGGACTAGCTTCAAGATAGGGTATCATCCATTTCAAATATTATCTGATCCTTATTCTATTTTATGGTACTCTGGATGTCTGATTTTCCCCTACGAATATCTATCTATTTGTGTATCAGAGATAAAAAGTGACAGCAATAGTCAATATGAGTAAATTACAGGCGAGTTTCCAGTTAGGCTGAGCTATATCCTAAGAAGTAGGAAAGTGCCCATCATTCTGTTCTTTGTGTGAAAATCTATATTAGTTTTGTAACTCAGGACTTTGAAATGACTAGACAATAGGATTGTTAAGTAGACTACATAAAATGTCAAGTATCTTTTTCAACAAGCTTTCTCAGAGAGATGTTCTAATGCAAAGTGAATCGCCATAACCTACAGTGAGCCTGTGACATGCTAGACAAACCACAAATATTGAAGGATGCAGTTCCATTCCTGTGGTCCCACATTTAAGGAAATACCTAAATATTCATCTGAATAATGAAGTAGTCAGTAATTCTGTTGTTTGTGTAAGAACATGTGCCTTAAATGTGATTTCAGGATTTTGTTAAGTGGGATCTTTTCATTCTGAGAAATAGCTGGTAGCTGATGTGACAGTCTAATACTATTATGTAATAAATGTGAAAAAGGGAGAATTTTTCAGAAGTCGTAAAAGAGTAAAATCTTCAGACATCCTAAGTGAGTTGCAAATCTAATTTACATTTTTAGAAATACTTGAAGAAACTGTGGGCTCGGACATGTAATTATGCCACTGCAAATTGGCAAATAATCATGTGTCATATGAGCCTGGATAATCTCTTCCTTTGTGCTTTCGTTAACACACTCACTTTGGGTCTCCAGTGGGTTGAGATTTTCACTAATAGAAGAAAAGTTAATACAATGGGATTTCTGAGCCCTAAGACTCATTGCAAGCCTCTCCTCATCATTTATGTCACATTTGAAAATAGAACCCAGGTTCCTAAGTTTGTTAGTAAATCTTGAAAATGTTGCACATTGTTGGGTTTTGAGGGTTTGGGGGGATTTGTTGGGATTTTTTGTTGTTGTTTTTGTTTTGTTTTGTTTTTGTTTTTTTACTGTATGCTATACCTTTCCTTCATACAGTCTCTACTCTGACTTTTTTCATTCAGATAAAATTAGATGCAAAAGATGCTGTTATTCTTCTTGCATTTGCTTTTCCTTATTTTATTCATTTCCCTTATTCTCAAATATACCACTTAGAAATATTTTTCTTCTGTGTGCACATGTATGAGCACACACAAACCACAGTACAAGTTTACAAATGGATTAAAATACCTGCCAGCTAGACAAAATCATTAAATAAAGCCATCTGACGTACTTTTTCTTCTTCTTTTACAGCATTATCCTGACAGTGATGATTTAAAGCTACAAATTAACTTTTAGTGTAATGATCAATAGCAATTGTTTTATTTCTTCTTCCTTTTAAAAACTTTTTTTCATTATAATTTTACAACTCCTCTTTCCTGGCCTTCTGTTCCCAAAAAGAGCTTCCAGTTTCTAGCCAGCAAGTCATGTATTGAATGACTGTGGAGTGCATCAGCACAAAATATAAATTCAAGATCAGGTAAGAAAGCCTCAATTTTCTATTCACCCCAGTTTTCATTCCTTTCAGAATGAGCACTTAGCAAATCCCTGTTTATAGCCCATGGTTTTGTTCAGTTTCGCCATTATTACTCAAGATACGGTGATCTGTTCTCTCTACTTAATGACAGCTACCTATTCAAGGACATAGTGCATGCAAATTTGTGTTGCAGACCAAACAGAAGTAAATCAATTAAGAAAGAAGTCTAACAGTTATACTAATGTCCCCTAACTGAGCACATTGCACATTCAGAATCCTCGTGGCCACATTTACATAGACTTCTAAACCTCTTATTCCAACCCTTTGTACTTCAGAATTACTTACTGAGCAGAATTACTTTTCCTTCTTCTAATTTCCCAAGAAAAAGACTCTGTGACAGAGCCTATTTTACTGCTTTCACAAGAAAACTGCTCCTGTGCTAGTTTGAAGATGGTGCTCTCTTCCAGGGTCAAAAAAACCCAACACAACAAAACCCCTAAGTGAATTCAGAGTAAGTGATATGCCTGAAGAGATTGTCTTATAGGGCCTAGCAGGCACATGAATCA
This sequence comes from Haliaeetus albicilla, assembly GCF_947461875.1. NCBI lineage: Eukaryota > Metazoa > Chordata > Aves > Accipitriformes > Accipitridae > Haliaeetus > Haliaeetus albicilla. Next base: position 23,526,902 of record NC_091496.1, on the reverse strand, counting down.
TTTAGATTACATATGAGTGGAATTACATAACCAGCTTCAGTAAATTTTCACTTTTTTCTTCTAAGCTTTTTCTTCCAAATGTTATGATTGTTAAGAAGTCTTCCACTTTCCCGCTTGCCTAAATGTTTCCCATTCTGGCAACGGATGGAGTGTGCTCCTAAGGGGCATGTAATTTTGTCTGTAGGGAAGAGGACATGAATATTGGGCTTGATTTACTGTGGTTGCTCATTTAATTTAGAAATAAACAGACTTAATCAGCAAAGCATTAGGCAGAACTGACATCTGCATTGAAGATTTCTTTTTTGAGTCTTTCGGTAGCCTAATCTATGTGGCAAATGGAAAAAGTGTGTTGAATGTTTATTAAAAACTCAGCAAAAACTAGAAAATTGTTTAGTGTTTCTCTAGTTTTACAGCAACCAGATCTGAAGCCATTTTTCTGTTTATGAAATTAATTTTAAAAGATAATTTTATTTTGTTTTTAAAATTTCCTTTTTGGATACTTATCCACTGCTTTCTTAATTTGGGACCTGATTGTGGGAGTGTCATGAACTTGACTGGAATAATCCAGACAAGTGAATTCTAATACCCTGCCTCATGGCTTTCTGCAGAGAGGTACATTAATGAGTTGGAGCACACTGTGCTGGCTCCCTGAAATAATTGGCACTCAGCACTCATAGCATGGGTATATCACAAGGTAACAAGAACTTATTTAGACTTCCAAGCTATATAGATGCTATGGCCCCCACACTGTTCTCAAGGAGAAACTTTTTAGGGCATATGTCTTAAACCAGAGAAACTATTTGCACTACATTTGGAGAAGCATCCCTTAAGTCTATTCAAAATCACTGGGTTTTTTTTGTTTCAGGAAGTGATTGTGCGAGAGCAGTCAGACTCAACCTTCTGGGACAGGCCAGGCTGATCAGTGTACTTCTACCATATTATTGCTGCCAGGACATTTGAGTGTCCTGGAGACTACAGAAGGGAGGTAAATTGTCTGGGAGCCACTCCATGTTCCCATCTCCTGTGAAGACTACTCTTTAAGAGCCGTGTGTCGCAAGCATAGCAATTCCTATTTCTCATCTATTCATTATCATTCCCTGACTTCCATGTACAACGTGGTACTCTGTCAGTCTCCTTTTTCTCCTGGACAAATCAAATCACTTTCTTCTTCAATGTATTTGTTGTTAACATCACTCACCATCGTGGCCAACGCCTGGAATGGGTAAAGCCATTTGATCAGTGATGTTTTCAGTATTAACATTTCCTGACAACCTTTTGTTTGTTCTTGTTTTCAATCAACTCTGTTTTGTATATATCCATTCATCCGAGAAAAAGCATCTTGTGAGTGGAGAGGGGATTGCTTTTAAACCATGCACAAAAATGTCGTCACTTTGCTCATCTCAAACCGTAAAGCTGCTAAGTATATTTTCAAGAAAGTTGCTCAGGTGGATCTGGATGGAGGAGGCTGGATTTATATGGATGGCAGTGGGCCTGTGAGTATGGCAGGCACTATTCCTCACAGCCTGTTTACCTGCCCTTCCGATGACATGTCTGAAATGATTTTCCCCTGCATTTTCACTCTATTCAAGAAAGGACTAAAAAAGCATAGTGTGTGTGTATATGTGTGTGCTGGGGATTGAGGTGAGTGCAGCATACACATGTGCTCACATAAAGCAAAGTACAGCTGGTAAGTCTAAATATCATCCTTGACACTGCCTTTTTCAGGATGCTATGTTTCGCTTTGTCTTTATTATACTAATCCCTTTCTTCCCATAAGTGTTATATTTATTATCTGTCCCTGAGAATAACTCAAGCGCATTTCTTGGTCACTCAGAAATTCAAAAATATTATTGATCTCATATAAAAACTCTCCTGAGGCACTTGCATGAAACAATCTTCTAAAGGAGGAGATAAATAATGTGCTACATAGTAGATGGCAGGTGCTTGGTTGGCTTGAATCCACATATACTATTTAGGAGGGGTGTGAATACCTTTCAAAGCAGATGATCTTCTGGAAGAATTATTGGACAACAAATTCTCAAGCAGAGCTGTTAAAAATTCATTAGCTTTGGCTTGTAGCATCCATGCAAAAGTTATATTCAGTTTCCATTCCTGTAACATTCACACCCAGCCTTTTGTTGATTAGAAACTCACAATTTGATCAAATTCAGCCAAACTGGAAGTTAACTTGGTTTGCCTTTGAATTTAGCTACTCTCTGCATCTGCTGTATTACAAAATGAATATATAAAGCAGTGCTTGTTTTTAAAAATTAGTATAAGCTAAATTTAAATGTTTTGCTTGTAAATGGCACTTATATTATTCCTTCAACATCCTCTCCAGTGAATTTATGCTGAAATTTCATTTTTTGCTACATAAAACAGAGCCATGCTAAAAATATTCTAGGGGTTCTGCTGTAAACAAGTGTATCTTGCCATGGTTTTCCAGAGGCACAGACTCCACTTTGAGAATGTCTCAGGCACTGTCAGTATTCTGCCTTTTCTACAGTATGGTCTCTATTAGGAAATAGAAGTTTCAAAATAAGGGCTACCTGACAAGACTGCACATGACAGCCTAATATCTAGCTTTTGTAACCTTGTAACAAATAGTTTATTACAACAAACTAAGCTTTCTAAGTCTTCATGTAAATTATTGTAGTAGTAGTAGCCAGTATTGTCCAGTAGTAGCTAGTCCATTTTGTATGCCTTGTCCATTAAAAAGAGGATGATTTTTTTTATATCTTTTGTATCTGGCAGGCAAATCTCTGGCGCAATGATATTGGGTTTTTTTCTTTATTTCACAGGGAATTTTAAAGGGATTTTTACCACAATTAACAAATAATAATAAAAAAATGCTATGCATAGCAGATATATATATATATATCAAGGAGTAACAATAACAATAATATGTTACAAAATCACCTCGTTCTCCCTGCAGATGACTCTAACCCAAATAGATTGTGTTGTTATAGGTTCAATGACTCATGTTAATGGAGATGATGCATGTTAAACTGTTCTGGACATGGATGGCTACTCTTTACTTGAGATTTTTGATGGAGACACCTGATGAGATGTTTATACTGTACTCATGTCGGTGGAAACTAAGTATGGGTTTCATCTCACCAAAATTTGCATTTCCAAAAGTTAAATCTCAAAGTCTGAGGTAATCGCCCTACATTCCCTTTCTGACTGAGAATGGATGGAAAAGCTGGTAAGTCCTCTCACCTATATTTTAGGACGTGATAGATTATCTATAAGAAATGTATTTCTTTTCAGTACATATAAAAGTAAATTAGTTTAGAAATAAATATTTAATTTTAAAAGTCCTATGTTAAAGCAGATAGCTGCTATGCTAAGAATGCTTTTCACAATGAAAAAAATGTTTAAATTCTTTGCTAAGAGCCTTACAAAGTATGCATAATGTGTCTACTGAATGTGGATTTACACAATGGAATAAAGCATAGTTTGAAACACTGATATCCTTCTGATATTTGATGACTGTTCTTAAAGATCTTTTTCTACATTGTAGCACTTGAGCTGATTTATTTAGATCAGATAAATTATTACTTGTAAGTTCAATTCAATTTTATAAATTGAGAATGCTTCCATGTTTTGAGTAAAGTTAAATTAGTAAAGTAAAATTGGAGCTGAAAAATAATTCATAACTGTTAATTTATGTGACACATTTTGCCTTTTCTCTTGTTTGAAGATTATCCCCCCACAGATGATAATACAAAGGACATATCTTCCATGAATAATTATTGAAGTACAGATAAGCCTAGCAGCAGTTTTTCAAAACCTTTCATATTTAAAATTCATGATAAGTTGGTTAATTTTGATTGCACCTTTGGGTTACCTGCTACTGTTCCTGTCATTTTCTTTAGGACATGCATTGCGAAAGCACTGCTTTTGCTATTACTAAATTATAACTCAAATGTTACAGGATCAAAACCAGTAATGTACTTTCTCTGCTTTTGCTGCTCCAGCTTAAACTGAATAGTGACAGCCATTTTAATGTGATATAATTAATTATATTATATTAATTACATATTATAAATATATAATTAATTAAATATATTATAATTATAATAATTATCTTATAATTAATGTGTATAATTTAATTATACAGGGAAACCTGGAAAAACACTTTAAAAATCTATTTTAGATTATTATAAAGTAATTGTGATTAGCTATCTGCTTTATTTCATATTCTTTTAATTCACTTTAACTCACTCTTTTCAACCCATAGCAATAATAAGTTTCTTAAAAACTGAACATGAAAGCATTATAGAATTAAGGTCTTGAGAATTGTCAAAACTGACTATTTTTTCTTCACGAGTTACTGTTTTTTCCATACAGTTGCAATCACAACTTCCTAAACAGAATCTTTTCTGTAACATCATGACCAAACTCTGTTATTGTTCTTTTTTATTGTAATTTAATAAATATTTTAAGTATTTCAAACCTTGCTGCTTCTAGCCTCAGTTTAACACCCACACAGAGACTTGGTTTACTTTGTGGCAAACCACATCAGGATGACTAATCCAAAAGAATAACAGCTATTATGTTTTTGCTGGGGTAGTTTTCAGCTGGATCTGTTCCCTGAATAATTCACTGGGTAGCTACTGAAATGCTTGTTGCAGTACAGAGAAGCAGAAAAAGCAGAGGTGGGAGCAAATGACTGTCAGTGAAAGGTGAGGAAGTTTGTTTCTCTTAGTAACAACATCGTTGTATACCAGTGTCATTTTATACTTATATTGTTCACTGGACCTCAGCGTGAAATGTCAGTACTGTCAGTGAGGAGCTGTTGTCTACTGGTAGACTCATATGACCTTAAAAATAAAAATTAAGCAGTAGATTTGGTTTAGTATATAGGACAGGATGCAGTGCTACGATTCATGTCAATCAGCTTTTGATGTCTACCAGTACAAAGTGAGATTCTCCTGAGCTGAAGATACTAAAATTTAGATGTCTACATGTAAATATCCCAAATATGCTGGGTGACTGAGCTCGCACTGACAGCAATGCAGATGAATGGCTCAGGGTTTTTTTGCCTAATTGTAGACATCTGAAATGTTACTTGAAGTGTCCTAGATTACTCTGCTGCAACTCCAGAAGGGCACATGGATTTTGTGTCCATAGCTTCCAGGCCAGGCAGGATGTCTCAGATACTGTAGGGAGTTTAAAGGCTTCATTTGTGTGACAGATGTAAGTTATTTTACTGTTGATGTCAGCTTCATTCATGATTTCTGTAACTAGTCAAGACTGTTTCTGTTTCTAATAAATGGATTTTACTTACAGTACAGTTTATCTCTTGTAAGGCAAAGTCTAATATGGGTCAAATGAACTGTGCTCTCCACTGATTGCAAAGGAATTCTAGACAACTAGCTTGTGGGTCAAGTTGGGTGAGACAGATGTGACACAATATGTCCTTTCAGGTAGAGTATCCTTGACCTAAATTATAAGACTCAGAGTATGGAAAATAGTAAAATCACACATTCTTTCTACCATGTTGTAGCATTATTCTTTACATTTCATAGAGTTGTCTCCAAACTCTCTGAAACCAGGTCATTCATACAGGAACAGGTGACTAGCTCCAGGCACACAAATTTAAACCTGTTGGACTTGATACGTGAAATAAAAGCCTCAGAATCAAACTGTGAATGATCTGAGTACCCAGCCACTGAAAATTAGGGCAGAATAAATCATCCTGTAAATACCAATCAGTTTAGCCTCCACTATATGAAAATAAAAATCTTAGTGACTTATGGCTGAGATGACAACTGTCTCTTTTGAAGCTTATGTTTGGGAAATAATAATAATACCCTCACTTCCTGCACCTCTTGGCCTAGGAGCAAGAGATCAGCTTTTGGAGCACCTAACAGCATAGGCACAAAGGCTGTCACACACATCTGCGACTGTAGTAACTTGCATATCCAATGGATTTTACAGGTGGAAAAAAAAGACATAATGCAGTTTGTGGCGTCTCTGTGACTACCAGTGTTCCCAGGGGTCATATTCAGTGTCTAATAAGATATTTAGTTGCCAATGGCCCAAGTGAGAGTCTAGTCTATAAAACATATATTAACAACAATAACAAGCTATAAATTGTAATTAATTTTCAATTTCTGTTTGATTTTATTTTAAAGCAATTTTAAATTGGTGTCTGTCAGCATTTCAAGCCAATTTCTGACTAATACAATGTTTTAATTGCAGTATTTTGGAGGCAGCTGAGAGGAATACAAGCACAATAGTTTAAGTCACTGTTTTCTTCAAAATAACCCTGGCATCATGAGATTTGGTCTCAAAACACTGCTGCTCAAATTGCTGAAGAATTAGAAGGAGTGGGTGTCTTGTGTGAAACCAGAAAGGTTATGCAGGCTTGTAGTGGAGAGACTTTATCTGTTTACACATTAGAATGCCGATTAATAAATGGTCAATTTCCTTGTATGTCAGAGAGCAAGGGAAGACTTAGGCAGTATACGTAAACACCTAATCTTTGGATAGGTAAAATTAAGTTTAATTCAGGATATCTTATTTCTGACTACAGAATATAAAACTGATAAAAAGTGTAAATACAAAGAGCTACTTTTGTCTTATCTATCAAGCAGTATTCATCTAATATACATAATTCTTTGTTCCATAATTAAATTATTGAAGTAGAAAGGAATATAAAAATATGTGATATATGAGACAGTTGTCTTAGAAATGGTTGAAATGTTGAGGGGACTCCAACCATTAAATGGTGCCATAAAACCAAAGTAAAAATATTCAGTAAAGTACCTAAGATACACTCTTAATCATGTAAATAAAAGACTGCTTCACTGGTGCACTCAAGACATTTTGAAATAAAACATGAGTTCTTCCTTTGCAAAGGTATATATTACACCTCCAACAATCTGTATGATCACTTACTGCCAAATCACGTTTTTTAACAATATACTAAATACTATTTCAAGGAACGTTACCATCATTCTCTTACTCTTTCATTTCCTTGTTTGTAAATTGTATTGGAAAATCCAAAATAGTACTTATTGTAGAGGAAAGATTATAGATCAGAGCAAATAGTTCATATAAACTTTTCCAAAGTTTATTTTGTAAGATTTGTTTACTTTTCCATCTGATAAATAATCCGCTAAATGTTTTACATTTCTTTCAACAAATGTTATAATTTTATAACTGCTGATATATGCTGCATAAAAGCAATATAATATAAGATAATGGTGGAAACATTACAAGGAATTTAATCCTGCAAGGAATGTTAGTATTTTGACATTTTTTCTTAACCCCTGTCTTGACAGAGAAATAATTAAAAAAAATGGAAATTGAAAAATGTTCCTGGAACTGAAAAGCTGAAGGAAGAATAAAAGAAAACATGGATTAAGGAATAGAAAGCACTTAACTTTGAATCAGTTAAACAATAAAAAGCATATCTTTGTAGGACCAGAGTCTCTTCTGCAAAATATAGTTCAAATGCAGCTTGCTGTCACTGTTTATTGAGAGCATTACAGCTGCACTATCTCTGCTGATTATAACATCCCAGCCTCAGAAAGATAGGTTTGCACAATCAGAGGTGTAGGTTGTTCTTGGGCTGTAGTGTCTATACAGTGTGATAACGCCGTTTTGCAGGAATTAAGATCAAACTCAGGAAAAGATTAGTACAAGTAATATGAGTGTCTCTGTTTGGATCAAAATGAAATACTTTGCTTACGGTTTTCCAATAGTGAAGTTAGTTTACAGAAACCATATCTTTAGTTGAAATTACTGGTTTGCTTTTAATTAGAAAATACTGATCAGTGCCAACTGCAGTTAGTTAACAGGATGATTATTGTGCTGTTAATAATTATTTTTAAGAGCCAGCTTTTATACACCTAATCACATTGAACAGCATCTTTTTTCCACACTCTCATGAGTGTTTACACAGGAATCCGAGCGGCTGTGAGAGAGGTGTAAAAGTTGGGAAATCAGAATCTAAATTACCATGATAAATTCCATGATATAATAGTGTTGACTATCTCCCTATCTATTTCCATGTGCTGTTTTAAACCTCTGATGTCTTCAGCATATGTTTTTTATTGACTTGGACAACATTCATTTCAAGAGACAATCTTGTTCATCATCTTTGGCTCTTAGTGGTTGAATTTACCTAATCAGATACAGCTGTGTTCATCTAAGCTCGTACTTAAGACATCATTTACAGTCAGAGTCAATCAGGTGTTTCTTATCAGGTGTTTCACATCCTAGGAGGAGCTATTTCTCTCCATCTCCTCTATAGTCTGGAGTGATAGTTCTACTGATCAGAAACTACTACTTAGAAGCAAAAATTCTAAACTAAATACCGTTCTACATGTACATGCATGTGTGTTGGTGTTTATATTTTAAATTTCTTACTTATGAAAGGTAAAAAAAAAAAAAAAGATTGCCAGATTTCTAAAGCCTATTTACAAAACTCTTGCAGTTTGGTCCTCACAGATCAGCCATTGACTGATATGAACAATTTTGTTTTCTAAAGAGAAAAATTTGATTGTCTCACTAGCTCTCAATGTGAACTATTTGGAACCATGTCACAATGTGGCCACTACAACAAAAGAAAATGGAAAAGACAAAACCAAATCACTTCAGTCTCTATTAGACTTGGGATTTGGGGATATCTTTTTTCTGCAACATGTCAGATGCTGATAGTGTGACTTCTTCCGCAGCCAACTGTTTAATCTGTCACAATTTTTCTACTCCATGGGAGTAAATGGACACATGTAAACACACGTAAATGTGCTGAGAAAGATCAAAAGGACCACCAATAAAGCGCTGCTTGGTAAATTTACTAATTTGCATGTCTTACTATTTAATGTGCACTAGATCATGTAGGCTTCCACAGATAATTCGGATGTTTTGAATTCTTTGTGGTTTATCTCTATAGCTATTTAAAAAATCCAGTGATTCAGAACTTGGGACATTATTTTGAAGGTTATTGGTTAGCTGTGACTGATCACCTGGAATCGCAATGTATCATTTGTTTCTGGTGCTCATGCCATATACTATGATTCATGATCGCTTCTGTGTCTGTTTTTGCTATATAATTTCTCACGTATGTGACATTTAAAGTTGCCTCCCTACCAAGCATGTTTACCAAAGAACTTCAATTCGTCAAGCATTCGCTTAAATTGAATAATATGGGGTGGTAAGTGTGGCCAAAAAGCTTTAGTTATAAAAGAGTGGAAAGTCATAGAATCTATTTCTTTTTATCATCATTATTTTCACTTTGAAGCTACCATGTTGTCCTGGTTTCAGCTGGGATAGAGTTAATTTTCTTCTGTGCTGTGTTTTGGATTTAGTATGAGAATAATATTGATAACACACTGATGTTTTAGTTGTTGCTACGTAGCGTGTATCCTAAGTCAAGATTTTTTAGTTTCCCATGCTCTGCCAGCAAGGAGGTGCACAAGAAGCTGGGAGGGAACATAGCCAGGACAGCTGACCCAAACTAGCCAAAGGGATATTCCATACCATAGGATGTCATGCTCAGTATATAAACCGGGGGGAAAGTTGGCCGGGGAGGCCCTGAATGCTGCTTGGGGACTGGCTGAGCATCGGTGAGTGCGTGGTGAGCAATTGCATTGTGTGTCACTTGTCTTTCTTGGGGTTTACTTCTCTTTCTTTTTGTTATCTCCCTTTTCATTACGATTATTATTATTATAATATTTTATCTTATTTCAATTATTAAACTGTTCTTATCTCAACCCATAAGTTTACTTTTTTTTCTGATTGTCCTCCCCATCCCACCGGGGTGGGGAAGGAGTGAGCGAGCAGCTGCGTGGAGCTTAGTTGCTGGCTGGGGTTAAACCATGATACGTGTACAGAATGAACACAAGATATTTATAGTTTTATTTCATCAAGCCTTTAAACAGAGCGTAGATATCTTTCCTTTCAGAAGCTGTTATATTCACTGCTTTTTTTGTAACATTAATGAAATATACTTGCTGTTCTGATAGAAATAGACACAAACTATGACCCTGTGCGAAAATATAAGACATAATAAAAAAACTTGTCTTTATCTCCTTAGTCACCAAATTCAGCTCATAAACAAAATGGGATTTTTTTCCAATATTGTCTACAGCATTCTTTGTAGCCAAAGACTGATTGTATGTTTTACAGTAGATGTAAGAAGTATTTCTATCGATTTTACTGATAATATGATAATGTGTGTTCAATGCTTACCACCCCTCAGCTATCAAATAGTCTTATTAATACAGTGATGACATGAAATATCTGACTGTCTTTAACTCAGTACAAACATGATTTTAAAAAAAATGTTGCTATGCAGGTGGCCTTAGAATTCTGTATGGAAATCACTGGTGTTTTTTGATTTAATGGGGGAAAGAGAAGCCTGTTAACTGTGGTATAGCCTACCTCAAGACCAGTAAATTATTTTTATATTTTCATCATTTCCTTCCATCTTTACATATGTCTTTATTTTAAAATAAAACCTGCAAAGTTATTGATTTTTTAAGTTCTTCAACACCATAGTTTAGTAATTTTTAATCTGTTAATATTGCAGATATTGCAGAATGTAGATAATTGGTAGTTGTTATATGTAGTTATTACTGTTAATTCCAAGCAATTATTTCAATTGCTGAACTACTTTACTGTGTTGTGTGTTCTACATAAATGTTAACACTTTTCAAACACAATGGTTGTTTTGTTAATTTTATTTACAGCTCTTTGCCAATTTTCTCACATTGCCTTAGTGAATGCCTTCAAAATGTTTTGATGGTTCTTACTTCAGTGAATTTGGAAAACTGCCTGGTTTTTTAATGCTAAGAGTGAAGCTTTAAATATTATACATGCCAAGCCCTACTCACTGAAAAAGAAAAAGAAGAATGTTGAATTGTGAAAACAGTTTTGAAGCTCTGAAAAAATGCTGTTTATAATGTTCTTACACAGTTTAACCTGTACAAGACTTTAAGAGCACTTAGTTTTGTGTTGGATGTACTGTAGCTAAGTATTTATTTTGATATTTGCTTATAACTCTGAATATATTTTAGTATTTTCCAAGAAGACTGTAACATGATTTAAGACCTTGATCAATGCAACAGGAGGGAGAGAGAAAAGTACCTTACTCCCAGCCCTTACACAGCTACAGAAGGACTTGCACTACAGCAATCTGTGTTTAGGTATCTCTCTATCACGTTTAAACACAAATATGAAACTAAATTATTTCCTCTATGTCAGATATATTTCCTCACTCCTTCAACTTTTTATATTAATGTCAGACTTAAAGCTGGTCTGTAAACAATTCAAGGTCACTATGAACAGAACAATCTTCTTTGTTTTACTTTATCCCTGTTGCCTCTGTAGTGATAGTTAATCACTGTTGTCTTAGACCCTAATCTCTCTTTTCCTTCATACACAGTCTTTTCCTCCATATCAAAACTTGTCTCCCACTTCTTTTACCCACAGATAGCCAAAGCAATCTTCACTGTCATTCATGTTTTGAAGATCAAACTCACTGAATTGGAGGTATTACGGGTGCTACTTACCTTACATAGGGCTGTATATCCATGCTCGTTACCCCATACTCCCTTCTTGGTCAGTGATAAATAACATTTCAATTTAAAGAAATTAGGATTAGATTAATCTGATCTATTAACACTATATGATGCTAAGAATAAAGATGCAGAAATTTTTATTTCTTTCTATTTAATAAAAGGTTCTACCTGAGTTTTATAAATCTTAATTTGATGAGATTATTATTGCTATTCTTTCTCAGTTTATCTTTTTCTATCTAGTTCTCATACCATTCTTCTGCAATGTATATAAATCCAGTCAAGATTTTTAGAAAGGAAATGACTTTACAGTTGAACATATTGGACTTAAAAGCTTTCAAAGGGAAGTTTCTGGGTCTAAGGCATTATGTCTGCTCAAATTGACAGAGAAACAGCAGAATTAACCTATGGATTGTGTATTCATTCTGAGCAAACACATGAATGCAGATACATAGCCCAAGCAAGGGACTTTACTGCCAATTTTCCGGTGTCTTTCTCTGACCTAATAAGCATGTAAATATTTCTACCAAAGAGAACTTGAAAAAAAGAATGCAAATTCAACAATAATGGGAAAATTTCACTTAACTGAGGGAGATGAAAGAGTAGGGAAATACACTCCAGATTCCTCTGTTTAAATCAGATGCTTAACAACAGAATAATAGCTTAATTGGAGTGTAAGAACACAGGTTTTAATTATTTTAGATCGATTTGTTTTTCAGAAAATTCTAAGCCTCATTGCAGCAAAAATAAATCTCAGAACCTTCTTTTTTGACCTTATGAAACTCTTGGGGGTTTGGCTTAGCCAGATACCTTTTGGGTGTCCTAATTGTTGTCAGCAAGTGAGTCAGTGTCCAAAAGACAGTCACAGAGCTTGTTGAAGCTAATGGGTTTGTCAAACACAGTTTCAGGCTGAATGAAAGGAACAATTAAGTCTTTTTATGTATCAAGGATAGCTGGAAGCAATGGAATAATCATCCAAGGCAAATAGCGGATCAGAGTTAGTTTGAACACAGTCTTTGGACATGCAAATAGATTAATTTATGTCAATTCTAGCTGTTCTAATTTTTAACATAGTTGTGAACATGTGACAAATATAAAAAGTTATGCTGCCACTTCTAGGTAAATAAGGGCTAATCATCCTGGTTTTAAAAGCTCATTTCTTAGTGAATAGTCAGCACACATACTTCTCAATGCACTCCCTGCTTAGTTTTACATAGTTGACATGGTGGAATCTGTGTCATCTAATGCTCTAAATAATGCCTCTGTATATACTTATAAGCCTGATTGAGTGTGATACTTGCCTGTTTAAAGTTGCAGGCATTAGGCATTGGGATGGCAAAAAGATGGGGTTTAGAAGCAGGAAGCTGGGAAAGACCTGGAGAAGTAACTGTGAACATCAGCATTCAGAGGTGCAAAGTTTTTTGGGTAAAGAGTTCTCTGACTCTCAGATTGCAAAGCAAAGAAATTGTGTCCTCTTTCATCTCAGTTGCAATTGGGAAAAGAGTAACTGGGTTCATATTCCTGTTGTAAACAAACAAGCCTATGTATGCAGGGAATATGTCTTTGGTATGTAACCAATTGATCCTCCTAGAAGCAGCAATCCTTCCTGCCTGAGTATTAGCCAGCTGTTCAGACCAACTTGGCAATCTATCTTAAAGTTGCAACCAACATTACCTTCCTTGCCTTCTAACTTTTACTACTCACTCCTCTCTCCAAGCCCCCTTGCTGGCAAACCTTTACTACTCTACTAAGTTTAATTTTCCAAGATTGTTGCTTGCAAGGCCCTGCACAACTGCCTGCATAGACTTTAATAGACTCACTTAGGTAAGCAATCATTTCTCATCTTAAGTGAAGTTTGAAGAGTCTGGCCAGGACGGAACAGCAGGATTTTCTATACCAAATTTTGCTGTAGTCTTCCCTGACCCCTTTTCATCAGTAGATCTATTTCTCTTGACAGACAGCTTTGAGTCTCACAACAGCCTGAGATGATACCAGACACAAGTATTTATTTCACTTACATATCAAATTCCTAACACACAGGAACATGCTATCCATAACCACAAAACAGACAGTGAGTGACACATCCAGTGTTATGCTGTATATATATATTTGTGTATTTACTTATTTATCAGTAACATTAATATATTTGCTCCTTCACAGTTTTGCTCCCTGAAATGCACCAGGAACTTGTGCATATATAGTTTCAAGCTCCATCAGGCAGGAAATTCAATACTCTAAAGTAAATATTGTTCCATATACTTTTTCTGTTTCCTATCATTGCTTTAACTACTGCAGAAATACAAGTAACTGATCTGAAGAACATTGCTCCATGTTTATTGAGTTGTGGATGGAATAACAGAATTTTACTTGGGCATGAGACTGTGCCCTTTGTGCGACAAGGTTTAGCACTGCAGGTATTCGCTGCCTATTAAAAAGCCTCTCAGGGGCTCCAAAATATGGATTTTTTTTTCCCCAAGTGCATCAATTTCTTAAGGAGAAAGAAAATGTTGAAAGGCTACACCTGCTTTACATTCATTTTACACTGAAGGAGAGATCACAAGATTATGATAATTCCCTTCAACATGCTGCTTGCTTCGATCATGAAAATACCTCTAATATAAGGAAAAGGGTGTTGCATCCCCTATATGTAGGCTTCTAAAAGTAACATCTGTGCTTTGAGCACCTGTATCTTGCTGATTATTGAATAAGTTCTTCCAGACTATGGATATTGTTTGACCTCTGGGAGGAGCCTCTTTCTCCACTGGTAAGAACAGAACAACGTAGGATAAGAGCTTTTGAGTTTGTTGCACCTAGGAAAAGTACCTGAAATTAGGTGGTGTGACAGCCTGCCTAAATATGTTTCCTGCAGAAATATGTATCTTTATTACAAACTTTCTCCAACTTCATGCTCTTATTTCGTTAAGATTAGGTTCACTGAAGGGAGAAGGTTAAAATCCCAAGTAAGAAATGTTCTTCTTCCTTGTCTTGTTTCTGAATCTACTTACCATCTTCTCTGCTTTTTAATTTCTTGTATTTTCTTCTCCACAACATGCCAGAAGTGCTTATAAGTAGTAGGATAGCATTTTAGTTGAATCAAAATAAATCTTTTTTTTTTACTGAATTTTTGCCCTTATAACACAAGAAATAGTCACCACCTTTGCTGCCTCCTACTCTGAATATATAATTGATTTAGTGATGTTAATGGTTAGCTGGTTATATTAGAAAAGCTTTGGGTTTGATTTTTTTTTTTTTCCATAGTTTCCCTTTAATGGCAATTTCTCACTTATTTCCAGTATTGGGATCACAGAGGTATGTTTAAATTTTATGCCAGCCAGGTATTAACCAGATCATCAATGGGGGAAAAAAGCATATATAAAAAAAATAACGTAGATTTTTTTTTTTATTCTCAGGACCCTTTATCAGTAGGCTAGTCTAATGCTAATATTTTTTTTCTAATATTCAGTTAAGAATGAGAAGCATCATGCACATCTTGTAACTATGACAGATTTGAACTTCTCAGACTGTTCTAACACTCTGCAGACTGGAGTATCTGTGTATCTTATTTGGAATATAAGAATAGAAGAGCACCCTCTCTGCTTTTTGTTCTCTCTCCATTAGACAGCCACTGTCATTGGTTTTCTTAGACTAAGTAGGCTGTAAATCATGTAAACCTTAGCTGGGCTTATTGCTGCACTAGCTGAATATTTGAAGCTATACCTTTGCTATCAGTACTCATTTTCCCACTACTTAAAACCTGCATTTAATCCAAATTATTAGTTTTTACACAGCAGGAAGCAAAACAGACCTGCATTTAAATAGCCTGTTAAGTCCCCAGTGACTGGACAACAGGGAATATAGCACCCATTTTTAAAAAGTTTAAAAAGGACCACCCTGGGAACTGCTGACCAGTCAGCCTCACCTCAGTGCCTAGTAAGATCACAGAACTGATCCTCCTGGAAGATATGTCTAAACAGGTAGAAAACAGGGAGATGATTAGAGGCAGCCAACATGGCTTCACCAAGGGCAAATGGTGCCTGACTAATCTAGTGGCCTTCTACAATGGAATGACTGCATCAGTGAACAGGGGAAATGCTACAGCTGTCACCTACCTGGACTTCTGTAAGGCCTTTAATACAGTCCTCCACAACATTCTTACTGCTAAATTGAAGAGATATGGGTTTGGTAGATGAACTATGTGTTAAATCTTAGTAGATATACCTGTGACACCTGTGTGCAATGTTCTCTGTAAAACAGAAAACTGTGTGAAAAGGATTTGCAATGAAAGAAGACATAGCTCTTCTCCATCTGAAAAAGTACTAATTGCTGAAGTGGTGTGATTCAGAGAAATAGATGAATGTGTTATATTCGTCTTCATTAGAACTTCAAAGGTGAGCCAAGATCCATTGTGTTCCAGTGAATGCAATACCTGGATTAGATAGTTAGCGGATACTTAATTAGAACGCATTAGAATTTTAACTGAATATAGTATTATTTTTGAGCAACTGTGCTAAGTCAGCTGCCTGTACATTACTGCACTTTAAAAGTAATCCTGTCTCTGAATCAATACCTAACAGCTCAGGAACTTTTCATGTTATATATATATATATGTACATTCTATTACATATATACTTTTATATATGTACATATATAAAGTAATATGGAAAGTTCCTGAGCATATATGTACATATATATATAGTCTGAACTAAATGTTATTGGGAATAATTTGTACTGTCATAATCTTGGACTTCATAGAGGTTCATGAATCGGAAATCTGCTTGAGAATTTACCTTGCAGTAGTGACTGAAAAACAAGTAGACAAGCAGGGAAAACTCACAGTAAATGAACCTGGCATTACAAAAGCACGAACTAGTTTATCTCTATGATAGAGAACAGAAGTAGTTTCACATCAGGATCACATGAAAAATTAATTCACCTTTTGTTCGAGAACATGCTCTGAATATGTGGAGTGATATGTTACCTTTACTTAAAAACATTTTTGTTGGCATGATTTAGCCACTGAACTGTGGTCTAAGAAAAGAAAATGCTTGTTATTAATCTTTAATAAGCTATACCAAATAAAGAGCCGTAATTCAGCAGGCTACAGCCAACAATTCTGCATCACCTTGGATGTTATATAACATTAATTTATTGAGAAAATGTTGCCAATAAAAAAAGACAAACTGTTTGGACTGTATACAATGATGCTAGTTTATAAAAGGTTGTGACTAAAATTTGATTAATGCTGGCAAAGAAACTCTCTTTCCATTGCCAAATGTATCATATATTTGTCTGGGTTGTAATACTTCAGCTTTAATACAGTAAAACAAATCAGTTACATGTAACTTGGTTTCATGATCGCTTTATGACATTATACATGCAGTGACCTTAGTAACCCACGTATTCCCAAACCTGAATCTATAAATGTAGTACAAAATCACTATGTGTTAATAAGTTATAGTTATAATTAATAATGTGTGTTAATTTGCACCTTGCCTTAATGAAGCTGAGACCTAGAGTAACCAGAGTGAAAAAAAGATCCATCCAAATGCAATAAATCCTAAGTTTTATAGGTACCTTTATAAAATATAAAAAATAATGTACACAGAACCATACTTTCTGTAATGAAAACTTCTATAATGAGTATGGAAATATATCTTTACTTATCTGCATTTTGTTAATAGACACCAGAAATGTGTTGGTAGAAAAATGAGAGCTCTGTCTACTCAATTATGATCAGATACTTATTTGCCTATATTATATGTATGTTTATATATCTATTATACACGGAAGAGGAATTATTCATGACAGCTAATGTGTGAAGACAGGAAGAAAATAAGAGTACTGAAATGAAACTAAGCACAACTGTCAGTCATTCAGTTCATTTGTGCAAGTAAGTCATTATGTCAGGCACAAGGTTTGGATTCAGGAGACCTAGATTCAACTGAAGTCTATCACAGACTTCCTCTGTAATTTAGGCATATCACCTACTTTGTATGCATGTTTCATTTTTCAATCCTTTAAGCACAAATCAATTACTGTTCAACAATTACACACATAATTCATTATTACAGGAGGGAGTCATCTCTATTCCTCTAGATAGATTCCAAATGTTGATCAGAGCAGATTTTCCTCTTGTTATTTTGCTGCTTTTTTAAACTCTAGTTTACTCCTCTGAAGCCTCTGAAGAGAAAGAAGGGTTGGGTCAAACCATTTTTTTCCTGAATACTGATTATTCAATTTGTTCCAGCAAAGCTATTGACACGGATAAGCTGGTCTCCTGTAGGCAGCAATAATTGAAAGCAAACATTGAACAGCAAGTAAAATAAGAAAGAAAAAAAGCATAAAAACACCACACCTGCTGCAAATGAATAACTGTTCATACAGCCTTGAATTTTATCTATGTACACCCTTCAATGTTACTCTGTAGTACTCAAATGTTCTTTCATTTCTTCTTCAAATAATTAAAAGAGTTACTTCACACAACACTGAAATTTCTCCTCCCTGGATAAATATTGTTTAGGAGAACACATTCTATAGGCAGGTTTGACACCCCCCCGCATCCCCAGTTAGTCTGTATTGTCTACATTATAGCGATTCTCTGATGAGAAATTGCCAAAGATTGAAAATAAGGCAAAGATCAGCCTATCAGAATCTGAAGTCTCTACAGAACAATCTAAACTTCAGAGGTTTAAGAGGGTTTTGGTGGGTTTTTTCTTTTCTTCTTTTCTTTTTTTTCCTCCAAGAAAATAGTCTCCTATTTACATGGAACATTCCAGACTATTTAATGCCAGAACATAGAGCCATAATGTATCCATACAACATGACAGAATGTGTGTTTTAATAAACTTAGTGACAAACATCTTGGAAAACAAAAGTGCAATAGTATTAATTTGAATAATGATTTTAAAAGATTAGGTCCTGCATGTAATAAACCCAGGTTTCCATGACAAAAGGCTAAAGATGAGCTTTAGTAAAACATATTAGCCTTATCTGTAGGAATTCACAGATTACATTAATTTCACACTTTCTGTGCTACCACAAATACTGTTCCAAAGTAAAAGATTCTGGACCAAAACTTTTTCTGAAAGAGACAGTCTTATTAAAAAAAAATATTCCAAGGATTACTTTTAGGGATGTGTAGTGGGTTGACCCTGGTTGGATGCCAGGTGCCCACCAAAGCTGCTCTATCACTCCCCCTCCTCAGCTGGACTGGGGGGGAGAAAATACAACAAAAGGCTCGTGGGTCAAGATAAGGGTCCAGCCAGGGTCAACCCATCACAGGATGCCTGATCAAAGCTACTTAAACATCATCTTTTCCTTGAGTTAAATCAATTTCTTGTTTCTTCAGAAGCTCGGTTACAAATCAGACTTTGTAACTGATGCACTATAGCTTGCTGTTTTAACTGCAGTTCTCAAGGTACTTAAAATGACCTCTGCTGACTGAAGCGGCAAGATCAAATCATTACTCCTTTTTATTCGTGTTAGCACTACAGAGGCAAAACCATGGCTATACTATTTCTTCTCAAGTGTAATTCAGAAAAAAAGTACTGATTTATAATCAGCAAAACCTGTGCAGACCAATTGCTTATAATAATTTCTAGCAGGAGAAAGCTGCTAAGTTTTTCTCTTCAAAGTCATAAAATGAAGAGTATGACATGAAAATCTACTGGATTTTCATCCTGAAGTTTGTGCTCAGGGTCTGAGATTGTTATGACTGATCTGAACATCAAAGCAATGAGTGATTTGATAGATATTTAATAAATAACTGGAAATCTATCTGTACAGTCTCCAGAAGTTTTGAGATTCCTCATCATTGCTAATAAAACACTGAGACACTCTTGTTTTCTTAAAGTTCCCTTAAGCTATCATTAAAAAATTAATATATTTTCTAGGGTTAAAGTCCTTCAAATACCCTTCTAGGTTTAAAGCCTTCATTCATCTGAATGGCTGAAGTCAGTAGCATTCACAAGAATAAGTTCTTTATGGGCTGAGACCTTTATATGGCATTTGGCATGTGTTGGTCTTGGCTGATAATAGCCTTAGCATAGTCACTGCAGTTAGCCCTATGGGGGAATGGAGGAGTATTTTGAGTGCAAACAATCTGTTGATCGCTGTGAAAGCTGCAAACTTGCTAGGAAGCTTCCAGAGGAGCAGACTGTGAGCTCCAGAGATGGCAACAGCCAGCTATCAGGCACCACAGGTCAGTCAAGACTAGATTATTCTCTACCCAGTCCTGTAACTGAGAGTGTCCAGAGTCACATGGGGAGAGATTTCAGGGATATATGGGAGAGATGCCAGGGAGAGAAGCCTGAGAGATAGCCCTGAGGACTGAAGAAAAGAAAAACAAAGAATGACCCCAGGGAAACCTAAAGCCCTGGCCCTGGACTAAGCACTGCATGGCTGGAAGAGTTGTGCTGACCTACCAGACTTTTCCCCTGGAACACTTTGTGCGTCCTGTAGGACAGGGAAGTCATACAAGGAACCACTGCACTAACCTGCACAACTTCTGGACTGCATCATATCTCCCACAGGACAGACAAGTCTTGTAATTTGTAAAATTGCATAGACCTGTGATTAAAGTGTTTTGGTATCTTTATCCACTTACTCTCCACACTGCCACTTTGTGTTAAACTATGACACTTCTAGCTGTTGTAAGATCTTTACATACAGGGAGTATTACAGTCACAAATAAGGCAGTGTGTTTTCTGATCATTTAGGAGTGACACACACAGTTTTGTCAGATAATGAAGAGGTCACATTGTCACTGATTTGTTATTAGTTAGAATTAATTTTAATAGGAATATGGAACTATAAGAAATATTTTAGCAAAATTATATATTGCATTCTATATATTTAACCAACAACTAACAGCTGCTGTGAAATCCCCTGTGTAGCCCTGTACCAAGGCCGGAGGAATTGGTTAAAATCATCTAGTAGGAACATTTAGAACTTAGATAACAGATGTCAGAATTTCAAATTAATAGGAACTTAGGAACTTAAGAAAATGTATTATGTGTAACTATAAGAATTTGAGTATTGTTTGAAATCAGTTAACCACGGAAGCTTTGGTAAAGATTTACTTTGATCTAATTAACGAGAATTCCAATCAGTAGAGTTAAGTGAGATTAACCAATGATTGTTTTAGTATAAGAATATTGATGAGGTGGTGTGACTGAGGACCAATCACTAGAAATATTAAATTCAAGAATTAACATTGAATGTATTTTATGTAAATCTAATACATGATGGCAAAAATCGTACTGCGCAGAATCACATGAAAGGTCAACTATCGGACAAAGTGAGGAAGACTATGGAAGACCACCAGAGGGCTTCTGAAGACCACCAGAGACCTTCACTGGGCCTGCGTAAAGGACATTTACATATGCTAATAACTTCCCAGAAATCTAATGAATATGTATAACATTTCTCAGAAATCTAATGAATATGTATGAATAAGTTTAATATAAGGTGTATGATTTTGGTGTTCAGGTGTGCGTGGTTCGTGAGAGGACTCGCCCGCGCACCCGGCCGTTAATAAAGAAGTGTCTGCTTATCTACACTAAATTGGTGTTGATAAGTTCTTTATTCCGAGTTTTTCGGTAACAACATCAGAAGAAAGGTCTACAGCTATCTAGGATCTAGACAGATGCATATCACATGGTAGGAAAATTCATATTTTATCAAGAATGGATTTTTTTATGAAACACTTTTGAGAACTTGAAATAAAAATATATAAATTCTCTTTAGGCAGAATGAAAGAAAAAAAGTCCAAAGTCATTAATGAAACCATCATCTGCTTATCTGGAAAGTTTTCTCTACTCCTGATTAGAGTTTTTAGTGATAGCACAAGTCCTGGTATGTCATCTAAGCTTTACAGACAATGCAGGAAACTAAAAGAAAAGTTTGTAGAACATTACTATTTATTTGTAGCACGAGTGCATAGGTAGTGATTCATTAGCATTCAGTTATAGTATTGCTCTATCTTACAAAAGACTGTAGCAAAAGGTGAAAATAGTACCACAATTGACATTAATGCACTTTTAGAACAGAGCTATAAATGGAGAAAAGAAATTAATATATTTTAAACCTTCCACAAAATCACTAGGCTGTAACTGTGAGGAAGTTCTTTAATGATTTTTCCACAGGCTACAAGAAACAGTTTTTAGTATCTCTAATACATTTGAAATAAGTGTAAGGCTTTTCATTTAAACTAATTTGAAACAAGTGTAGAGCTTTTTATTTAAATTAATTTTATTTTAAATAGATATTGTAATTGATTCTGTGATAGTGTTATGCCTCCTACCATAGGCAAGTATATTAGGCACAATATATTAGCATAACCAAAAGGTGATGTCTGCCTCATGAAAGTTTATTGTACTGACCACCCATACCCTTTACCTGCAGTGTTCTTGCATGACCACTGTATAGCCTTTGGTATCCTTATATTGTTTTCACCAGAAAATGCAATACTGTTCTCTCCTCAGTTTAAACATAAAGCAGTCAAATCTGAGCTTGCCGTTTCCTCCACCAAGATCTCCATACTCCCCATTTTGATCGATCTATGCTGCTGATAGAAACATCGATATTGCCACTTGGGCCCACAGACCAGACTCACCTAGGATGCTTTTGTTCCTTTCCTGTGCACATCCACTCCCATATCCCACTCTGTCTTCTGCCTTCCTCCTGCCTGGTTCTTCTTCATGACAAGAAGTTAAAACCTTCTCTCGTCTTCAGGATCCACTGCAGCTCTACTCCCTGCTGTTCAGTCTCATCTCTGTCACATCATTACCACATTTACCAACTTTTTGTTCATCTTTCCTCTTCTGATACTCTATCCTGGTTCTAAATACTTCTCCTAATACCTAAAATCCTCTTGATCATTGTAAATAGCCATGATCTTTGGCCACTTGTTTTTCAAATTCTTAGTTTTGAGTTAAGGACAGCTCTACTGAACTCACCAGGATTACTTTTCTTTTAGAAATTTTTGCAGTAATTCTTGAGACTCACCACTCTTAGTTTGCTTTTCACTGTAAAGACATAAAGACAAATACAGGATATCATGCTTTTCAAATTTTTAAATAGAAGGTCACCATGGGTTGGGGGGGGGGGGGGGGGGGGGCAGGAATCCAAGAACAGTCTTGTGCATCTTGGTAGTTTTCATTTACAAGAAAATAAAAGTTATCCTAAGATTGGAGTAATCATCTATTACTTTTGTTTTCCCTGTTTTATCTTATTCTTCTTCATTTTTGTTTAAATGTTTGGTGTTTTGTTCTTTTTCTGTTTGTTATCTTTTCAGACATCATCTTATGATGCATAATAAAACCCCTACAGAGATCACTTAGAAACATAACATAACAATTAATAGAATTAGTCAGATGGACTGGAAGGTAGAATGGCTTTTCACTCATTCTCTGTATTCAAACAGATAGCAAGCATCATCATGGAGAAACTGATAGATAAGTGAAAACTAAGGTGTTTTTTCTAGCTAACTTATTTTGATTGAAAGATAAACACAAACCAACTCCTATGCTTTATAGCTGGGTTTATGCAAACATAGGGATAGCAATGCAAGCAAAAAAGGAAACCAGAGATATGGTAATGTACTCAGGAAAAAGAAAAGTGAGGAAACTAAAACTAAAGCAATCAATCTACACCAAAAATTCTGCCCCAGGCAACAGCTGTATTCACAGAGTATGATTCTCAAGCTTTCTTTCAAAACAATCCCAGAATGTGTAGAGGTCAGTACTTCAAATGAAAAAGTAGTGTTTTTTCTAAAAATGTTTGAAGACATGAGAGTGATTCAAGAGGAACTCAGAGATGTAAGCAGCAGAAATTACATGAAGATTTCTTCATTAAAAGTAAGAAATCATGTCAGGTTAAGACACAAAGAACTAGACAGGTATTACTGATTGGACTAAAACTATGTGGTATAATTGTATAGATAGCTGTACTCCTTGGATGCAGCTATTAAATCTGATCAAAGTCATGATGCATTATCATCTATCAAATCCTAAGGAAAAAAAACCCCAACATATAATATAACATAGCAAAACAACATTAGAAAAATCAATAACATGGACAGAAAAGAAGGTTTCAGACAAGAAACTTAGAGTATAGGAAGGAAACTAATTTAAAATTGGGTTTGAGGGAAATAAACAAAAACTTGGAAGAAATACACTAAATGTATCAGAGTTAATCACCTGTTGTGGTTTAAGCCCAGCAGGCAACTAAGCACCACACAGCCAATCGCTCACCACCACCCCTCCATGGGGATGAAGAAGATAAGAAGACTAAAAGTGAGAAAACTTGTGGGCTGAGATAAAGGCAGTTTAATAGGTAACGCAAAAGCTGCACAAGCAAGCAAAGCAAAATGAGGGATTCATTCCCCACTTCCCATGGGCAGGCAGGTGTTCAGCCATCTCCAGGACAGCAGGGCTCCAGCACGTATAGTGGTGACTTGGGAAGACAAACGCCATCACTCCCAACATCCCCCCTTCCTTCTCCTTCCCCCAGCTTTACATGCTGAGCATGACGTCCTATGGTCTGGGATACCCCTTGGGTCAGTTGGGGTCAGCTGTCCCGGCTGTGTCCCCTCCCAACTCCTTGTGCCCCCCCAGCCTCCTGCTGGTGGGGTGGGGGGAGGAGCAGAAAAGCCCTTGGCTCTGGGTAAGCACTGCTCAGCAGTAACAAAAACACCTCTGCATTATCAACACTGTTTCCAGCACAAATCCAAAACAGAGCCCCATACTAGCTACTATGAAGAAAATGAACTCTATCACAGCCAAAACCAGCACAGACCATCTTGAAGCAGTCATGTAAAACTAGGAAGGATTATTTCCTGTTTTCAGAGAAAATAGAAAAAGATTGTAAGTTAAAATAGAAGAAAAAAGTAATATTTATCAAGGCTGTCATTGAAAAGTGGGTAAATGTAGAGCCACACTTTCTACAAGAGATGATCAAACTCCAGAAAAGAGAGATTTCATAGAAGGGTAGTGAACTAATGACACTTTATTATGTTTTCAACATCAGCATTTGAAAAGAAACACAGAAGTAGCAAATGCTGAGACCAGATGGTATCCTTACCAAGACCAGCACAGCTCCTAGTGGTTTTATCAGAACTCTGTAAATCAGCGCTGCATGCCAGAGCAGTGCTAATTATCACATTCTGAACTACTACCTTATCCCCTTTTTAACCACCATGAGGAATCTGTTAACACTGTTCATATCAGAGCATATCTACAACAACCTATTTAGGCAAAGATATTTCCTGTGAGATGCAAGCATAAAACAAGAGGTACCAGGGTTCAGATTCTGATTGACAAGCTAGTTATAAAAGCCATAATATCCAGGAAGAGGAACCTTTATTTAGTCCTGTGTTTAAAAATGTTGAAAATACTGAGACTGTACACTACTGTGAATAACACAGAAAATGTTAGAGTTTTCCTCTTGCAATTTTGATATAATGCATTATTCACCAGCTCCCACTTCTATAACTTGTTGTGTAATGCTGTTACTTAAAAAGTGCCTGAGTATATTTCAGCAGGATGAACTGGAACTTAGAGTGAATTTATGATCTCACTAACCACAGCAATATATTGTCTTGGTTTCAGCTGGGATAGTTAATTTTCTTACTAGTAGCTGGTCTAGTGTTATGTTTTGGGTTCAGTATGTGAAGAATGTTGATAACACACTGATGTTTTCAGTCGTTGCTCAGTAGTGTTTAGACTATAGTCAAGGATTTTTCAGCTTCTCATGCCCAGCCAGCGAGAAAGCTGGAGGGGCACAAGAAGTTGGCACAGGACACAGCCAGGGCACCTGACCCAAACTGGCCAAAGGGGTGTTCCATACCGTGTGACATCCCATTTAGTATAGGAACTGGGAAGTGGGGGCGGGGAATCGCCGCTCGGGGACTGGCTGAGTGTCGGTCGGCGGGTGGTGAGCAATTGCACTGCACATCATTTGTACATTCCAATCCTTTTATTACTACTGCTGTCATTTTATTAGTGTTATCATTATTAGTTTCTTCTTTTCTGTTCTATTAAACTGTTCTTATTTCAATCCATGAGTTTTACTTCTTTTCCTGATTTTCTCCCCCATCCCACTGGGGTGGGGGGGAAGTGAGTGAGCAGCTGTATGGTGCTTAGTTGCTGGCTGGGGTTAAACCACAACAGGCATCTACCACCTCTATAGGCAACCTAGATAAATAGTCCTTTGTGATGAGCACCACTTCTACAGGGGCTGGAAGAGGTAGGAACATTGCCTGAGCACCAGAAATGATTAAATGAATTTCATACTGGATTTCCACAGGCTGTTGGAAGACAGAAGATCAGACATTGTATTGATTCAAAAATCTTCCTCTTCACAAAGCATACTCATAAAGTCTATGAAACTGCTATTTCTTTGGACAAATACCCCTCAGAGAAAGAAGAAAAATTCCTCCAGAAATCTCAATTGCTAAGGAGAGAATCTGTAACAATAATCACAGAAAAAGAGAAAAAACTGTTAAAATACCACTTGTCACATGTGGTCTGAAAGGCCTTGTCGTCTTAATCAGTTGGAGTTTTCCTTCAGCATACAGAGTCTCCAAACCCCTCAATTTTAAACATTTAAGCCATCTTCCACATTTCTACAATATATTGACCTGTAAGGATACAGCTAACACCAACCACTGTAAGACTTCATCAATTCATATCAATAGGAAACAAAACAAACAAAAAATTAAAACCACTGCATATACAGTAATTATTAATTAGAAAATGTTCCTATTATTCTGTGTAAAAAGCTTTTAAATCCTACAGGCAATTTCACTACTTCAAAACATTGTCAAGTGTGGCTTTCTGCTCTTGGTAAGTAGGGATTGTAAGCACAGAAACAAGTCAGTCTCAGCATTAGCAATTTCATTGCATTGACTGCCGACATGAAAAACACTGAGGCTGAAACTGGAAAAGTATACTGACAGTTGGTTATTTGTACAAGAAGTAACTAGTTGTCCTTTTTCAGAAAAGGAAGACTTAAGTCAAGCACTGCATGTAAAACAAAAGTTTACGAGAATACCTTAATTGAACCAACCCAGAAGAATCAACAGATATTTCCTGACAAGGATGAGTGCAGGAACAGTTTACTAATGCCTTTAGCAGTACAAAATGAGGGAAAAAAAGTAAGAAAGTTAATGGATCTAATTCTCCCATCTCTTCTGAAAGTCTGATAATAGACAAAATGTAACACAAACCAGAACGCAAAGGAGGTGAAGGTTTTGATTATCACAGCAAATTTTAAGTGGAAAGGTATAAGGACTTATTAAAAGTCCATTAAGAAGGTGAGGGATAAATTGAGGCTTCAGGAATTAAAAATATTTTTAGACAAACAGAGCTAATGAACTACAAAACTTAATAACAGAAGAATAAGAGAAGTGCAAAAATGTTAAGAATTCCTAAATGGAGACATTGTGCAGCAGTTAGCTCTTATTTCACAAAGAGTCCCTTATCTCGAATGCCTAGGAAAAATAATGTCTAAGCAAATGTAAAGGAACCTATAGGATTTTGTACAGAAAGAATGTAATATAAAGTAATATTTATAGGAATTATCAGAAATCTGTTCCTGTCTTTCACAATCAAACTCAAGGTCATACATGAAATAATTTGGGGGTAGGCCAGTCTTTACCTGTTTTAATATAGAAGCTGCTGAAAAAGGTTAATGAAGATTTTAAAAATCTTAAGCAGAAATATAAAAAGGAACTAAACAGGGAAAGGTGATGGGGTAACACTGGACTTTGGCTGCTTTATCTGTGCATTACCAGATAATAAAATTACCACTAATTTTTTTTTTTTCCCCCCAGTAATCATTCACCACCTCTGCACCTCCCCTTATAGTGGAAGATTTACAATTATCTCAGTTTTAACTGAGTACTCTGGATCTGCCTTTCAGCCTCAGCAGGCATATGAAACAAATCCACAGATATCTGCAGAGAAACATTTTGCTCTTTGTGCCACATTTTCTGAATCCATAAATTTACAGTGTATGCTTATTTTAAAAATGGCCTAATTTGCATTTCAAAATTGTACTCATTGCAACAGCACGGGTGTGGGAACTGTCAGTTTTGCTAAAGAATGCCTAATATTGATTTCATTTAAGAAAACGCTTTACTGATGTCAATAAAATCAATAAAATCAGAATAAAAGTGTCTCTACACAGAAGATTGCATCAACCTAGCCAAATCATCAAAAGAATTTTTCTCATGGGCACAAGCCTTATATAAATTGGAATATTCATGGGCTATTGATGCTTAAGCATAAGATTAATAATCCTGTAAGTGTTTATATACATAGTTCATAGACTATTCATATGGATCTCATAATTCAAGTAGATCTTAGATGCACAGAGTTGCACTGATAGTCTATTGCTTTCTGTTAGGTAGACTATAAAATATCAGTACTACACTACTAATCTAGATCCTCACTTAAGCACTTAAATCTAGATGAGATGAATTCAACATAGCTTGAGTCTCTGTTGATACATCCTTGTCCATGACTAGAGTTCTTGGGCACAGCAGCAACAAAAATATCAGATTTCTCTCACTGTCATCTTACTGCTGTGTTGTTGCTTACTAAGATATATCAGTAAACTCCAGATCTGGAGCATAAAAAGTAATAACAGTAGTATATTTGCAATACGAATTGCACACAATGCTATGTGCATTCAAAACAAACTTGCATGATAGAATACAGTATGGAAGAAAACACACACCTTTTCCTCATACCATGGTCATTCCATTTTTAATTCCCTTCCTTCCTAAATCTCCAAGCAGGGTAAGATTCTTACTAAAATCAAGTGGTAAGGTCTTATTTTGAAAAAAAGATGCTGACTCACCACACTTCTGTATCCAAATAAATGCCTCTGCAGATATCGATAAACAAGATACACCCTTGTCAGTGTTACTTGCAGCCACATCAAACATGAGTTTCTAGGACAAACTTTTCAAGGAAAAAATCTGACATAATGGATGTATCACATTTACACCTAAACTAACGCAGGGCTTAGAAACGTCAATCACCCAAGTTGCAGATTGCTTCTATTAATTTAAATTCTTATTATTCTAAAATAGGTACTGATAATAATGTCACTTATAATACCATCTGTCATGGTTTAACCCAGCAGGCACTGAATACCACAAGGCCATTCACTCACTCCCTCCCCTGTGGGATGGGAGAGAGAGTTAGAAAAAAGGTAAAACTCATGGATTGAGATAAAGACAGTTTAAGAGGACAGAAAAGGAAGGAAAAATAATAATAATTTTTAAAAAAGAATGTACAAAAAAACCTGACACACAATGTAATTGCTCACCACCTGCTGACTGATGCCCAGCCAGTCCCCAAGCAGCAGGCTGCCACCCTCCGGCCAACTACCCCCAGTTTTATTGTTCAGCATGACATCATATGGTGTGGAATATTCCTTTGGCCAGCTTGGGTCAGCTGCCCT
Organism: Haliaeetus albicilla; assembly: GCF_947461875.1. Lineage (NCBI taxonomy): Eukaryota > Metazoa > Chordata > Aves > Accipitriformes > Accipitridae > Haliaeetus > Haliaeetus albicilla. The sequence goes on along the minus strand of NC_091496.1, from coordinate 23,497,887 downwards.
GGCTGTGTCCCCTCCCAACTTCTTATGCACCCCCAGCCTTCTTGCTGGCTGGCCATGAGAAGCTGAAAAATCCCTGACTTAGTCTAAACACTACTTAGCAACAACTGAAAACATCAGTGAGTTATCAATATTCTTCTCATGCTGAATCCAAAACATAACACTAGACCAGCTACTAGTAAGAAAATTAACTCTATCCCAACTGAAGCCAGGACACCATCTAATGACAATAGCAAATACAATGTAAGAAAATTTATGATTATGTTATCAGCATCATTAAAAACTAGTTTCTGCTACTTTGATAAACATATTAGTATTTATGTGTTTCAAGGCAAAGAATTAGGGAACTAGAATCAGCAATGACAAGTTATATCTTCTTCTTACACTATCCTCTGCTTCTCAGAAAAGAGAATAAAGACCAGTTGCAAATAAATATAAGGAGGTAGCATTTGTATCTCAATTAGAGCTCACTAAAATATGGGAATCTCATATTTTATAGGAAAGGCCAAATGCTTTAAATGTTCTTTCAGTCTAAATAAAAGTGAAAATTAAAAATTTGGCAGACTTTTTTCCATCAGAGTGGGAATACAATAATGAAGAGATATTCAAAAGTAATAAAAAAAAATAATGCAAAAGCAGAAAAAAACCTCTAAATATTTTAAGGTTTCAACACTCGGGTACAATATGTGTTTGAAAATTTCAGTGTAATCCCAATGTTCCCAGTGTTTTTTCAATGGAATCTTTTCTACACATAAGCTAGATCCTCAGGATCTGCTGATCTTGGTCAACTCCAAACTATGGAGCAATGATGGCTTAATCCAGTGTTGTCAGTAAGCATTAAGTCACATTTTAATATGAATAACATAGTGACAGAACCAAGGCTATAACGTAATCATTCATAAAATATGAATGACTATGTAGTATGAGGAAAGTAGCTAAATCTAACCTTTACTGAAAGAATGAATAATTTTTCTTTGTAAAAAGCATTGATATAAACTTATTTTCTAGTTTGCAGAGGAAGAGTAAGCTATTTAACATCTTAGTTTTATCACTTCAAAAAAATGTTGTTTTCTTATCAAGCTGAAATTACATCAAATCTTCAAAGGGTAACTTAATAGGTTTTGTAATTATTAAGCACCACCTTGCTCAAGCAAGAGGTTATTTTCCATTATTTACAGTTTTGCATCCCTTCTTTTATCTATTCCCATGTAATTGCCTTCTTTTAATCGCTCCTTTTGAGAGCCTCTATCTTTCAAATTCATGCTGACTTTTATGCTTACCTACATTTTAGGAATTGTCAGAATATGAAGTTCTGGCATAAACACAGCTGCACTGATATAAAAAACAATTCTTCGTGTAAGCTTCTTCTTAAGAAACTTTAGCTACATAAGTAGTAAGCATCTGACCTAAAGCTAGTCCATGAAGAGAGAAATGTGTTTCCACAGGATTATTTATCCTACTGATTGCAGAAACCTACTTTAGAATGGGATGAATCCCTCTCTGGAGCTGCCTTATCTTCCTCTCAAGTAGGCAAATCCTATACCACACTAAATATTTAAGTATGGAAGGGCTCAAACTATGTGATACATAACTGGCAAGCTCCAGTTACGCTGTAAACAAAATTACTCTGAAGGTTTATTCCTGTTGAGACCAAGGGAAAGAATCATTTCAGTCTTACCCGTACAATCATATCTTTCTCAAGCCTCTCCTGGATGGTGCACAGAGGGGAACACGAGCCCCTTCTAAAGGCAGCAGTTCCTCAGTGGGAACAGTGACTGGCCTCAGGACAGCAAAAATTGCTCAGTGAGAGGATGTACTCTGCAACTTCCATCCTGCCAGCTCTATAGACCTGCCTCTGGTCCAGCCAGCTCAACACCACACACTCCACACCCAGCAAGGGGCTTTGGGGTCAGCTGCCTTTTCCACCTCACTGCTGCCCCTCCCACAGACCACATCAGCTGCCACGTGTTTAGGGCCCAGCTGTGCTCAGGGAACTTGTAATAGCAGTGGGGTGCCTAAGGACCAGGCACTTTTTAGTTCTTGTTCTAAGCACATTCAGTGCTTGCACAGGCAGTGAATCCATTCAGAAAACCCGTGCACTTTTTTTTATCAGCATAAAGCCTACCTGGGCAACTATATGATAAATAGCAAATCAAGGTATATGAAGTCAACAAAACCGTGGCAAATGGGGAAAGCATAAATAGAGGTTGGCCATTATTTGGGAGGGAATGAGGGTGGTAAGCAGTCATTTGAGTAAATTATGTGATTGGGATTGTACGGTGTTCCTGTTGAGCAGCCTTGCACAAGATCAGCGTAGTTTGCTTCAGAACAAAAAACCTGTCATTTCTTTGATATTTGCATCTGATTTCACCCTTTGGCTTGGGCACATGGTTGCTCTCCCTAATACTGGCAAGGGAATGCTAAGAGGGAATAGACCAGACATCCTGATTTCATAACAACTGGCACATACACAAACAGGGGACATAACATTCATGTCCTAAAGAAATCAGACTGAAGTGCCTCTCTGGAACCTTGTTGTTCCTTTACCGGGACTTGTTTTACATTATCATGCAACTATTTATACTAGTGTTGTTAATTCACATTTACATTGGTCTGAAGTAAAAATCAGATGCCAACAGTTCCTGTAGCAAAACATTCCCCTAAGGCTTTGCTCTTCACTGTCTTTCCTGCAGCCATGCGCCCTGCACAGAGTAAATATTAAGTGCTAATATTTTTATATGGTGAAGTTTTACTTTGAAATTAGTGGAATGATCAAAATGTAAACTGAGTTTTCACACTCGGTGGCGATGCTTTTCATGATTGCCATTCAATCTCAGCTGCGCCCTTGTTGTTCCCAAAGCCCGCTTAGGGATGACTTTACCTTGAATGATCTCCTTTCATGAAAAAGATCCAGCAGCGGCTGATAATTGGCACAGTGAGTTATGCTGTGTTTTTCAAAGTGGTACAGGGATTCTTCCAAAATAAATGAGCATGCCCTTTGTGCGTTCTCCTGTTCCGATGATTTCTGCCTGTCAGAGTGGTGAGTTTGGAGCAGAATTAAAGTAGCCACATATGAACATAATTACGTATATGTGACATAGAGGTAGAATGGTGACAAAGTTTGTAGGACAATTAGTGAAAATTCTCTTGAGTTCCTGAAGGGTTATATTTATACTAAACCTAACACAGCTGGCCAGTTAGTCAGGTGAGTGAATATATGCAGTTTCACTTGTCCTTATCCATGTCTGATGTCTCATTGACCATGACTTCCTCAAGTAATTTTCATCTACTGTATAAATGGATGCTATGTCTAACTCTTTCTTTTTTTTGAGGAAACTTGAAGTTTCAAAGCACAAAGAAAGAACAGTGCACATGAGCTACACGCTTTGGGCACCAGATGATTTATGAGGTTTGACAGGGCAATTTACAGATTTTCTATTTCTGCATTCAGAATATGCTCTGTGTCTAACAGGAACTCCTATTAATTACCACATGAAACAAAGTCATGGTTGTTGTGACACAAAACATGGAAGATTATTTTAAAAAATACACATTTGATCACGTATCATAGTTGAATGAATTCAGAATCAGTGTAAAGGAAATTTGATAATGATTTTTCCCAGCTTGTGGTATATAAACCAAAGCAAAATCCCATTTCTCAGATAAGTAAAAAGAAAGTGGACAATAAAAGAAAAAAAAAATAAAACAACCACAGCGAGTTAGTTGATTAAATATATCCTGGCAGTTTGGGGCATATTTAAAGCCAACTTTGACAGATTACAGGGCTGGATTTGCTGCATTTCTATTCTAATAATAATGCAACATAATGTAAGAGGATTGTTTCACTGGAGTATTTACTCCTGAAAAGAAAATTGCTTTTATAATTATGCATCCCCATTAAAATTTACAGAAATGTTGAAGACCATAAAACAAATTCATCAACAAATTATAAGGTTTGAATTCTCCCAGTTATATGTGTACAACACTTTCACTACTGTTAAAAGGATTTAGGTACCTGCACTAACAGATAAGCATAGCTGATTGGATTTTTCATTGTAATTTGCATTGTAGTTTTTCCTGCTAAGGATTGTCTACTGGAAAATTGCATTTATTATAATTTGTCATTTTTAATGGTTTTAAAAATAAATTAGGTATAAAATTTCTGTGATAGAACATATGTGAATGGCTCCCAGAAACTTAATTTCTCTCTTCTTTTATTCACTCCATATGCAAAATTCAATATTTGGGCAATGTGACAGATTGTTTAACTCACAAGAGGCTATTTCTGCACCCTGTATATATACCATTAACCTGTCTTGATACTTACACTTTTTCTCCATCTGGAATTCATCTGGCCATTATAAGCCATACTATCTTCTCAGTAGAGGAACCTATATTTCTATTACAACAAAAATTACAAACCTAGCCTTATAAACCTCTCTAACAATGACTTTCTATTAACACTTACGTGTATATCTGTTATGAGTCATGTCCGTAATACTTAGTAACTTCTTAAAAAATGACTTTACGTTTACTACTTAATGTTTTGGAAAGTCAGGATAGTTGCTCAGGAGCTTAAGTATCAATTTTAAAAGCTCTGCTATTATAAAAATAGAAATCATGGTCTTGATACCTTTTGCACCAGCTAGACCTATTTTATGGCAGCAATGGCTACGTTATGTCTTCCAGTAGGAAGGGAAAAATGTAAGCAAAAACCTGTCTTAAGCAGGTAATTTGCAGAAAAAGAGAAACTAAATCTTCCTCTCTTTTTTGAAGGTGGAGTAGCAGTGATAAGTAATTTTGAAGAAAATTATTGATTAGTGACAGAAAAGGTATTTACCTGTTGTGCCATTTGTTGTGTCCGTGCAATGAAACGTGATTAGGTGTCATATTTCTCCATGATGCAGAGGGATTACTGTGCTCTAAACTGTAGATCTGCTAAGTATAGAAAAAGCCACTTCTTGAGAGACATCTGTTAGCTTGGATGTTACTCAATTTCTGTTTCCCACCAAGATCATCATTGCAAATGAGAGAATGGGTAAGTAATTGGCAGGAAACACTCTGCCTGAGTTATTCTTATTATGTTGAGCATATGGCGCCATTGTCTGTCATCACTTAGACCTGTTTCACTTTATTTTGTTGCTGAAATGCTTCTTGATTTCTAAATGCTCATGAGATATAAATGATTCTCATGGATCAATCTGATCACCAGGGCTTTGCTGCATGGGCTACACAAGAATATTTTTTCTGTTAGGACCATGAATTCTATTTAAAGCAAGTGTAAGAGATTTAAAAAGAGTGTATTATGCTTAATGCCATCAATTCTATTTTTTTCTTATGAATGTCTCTAATTGATCTAGAGCTGCCCTTTGATACATGAAATTTTAAAAACTCCATTCAAGCACTTTTTCCCTCTTCTGCCAGTTCTTGCCAATTTTTTCATGTGTCCATGGATTTATATAATATGACATGAACTGATCTCCCCCCCCCCCCCAACCTCCCCCAGGCTTCAAGGTAATTCATTCCAGAACTAGTTCTGTAAGAGTGGTCTGAAAAATAACTGAGCACACAGAAGTGCCAAATTTTAAAGTATATTAGGAGCCTTCCAGTGCTTTGAATACCTAACTGAGTGGTATTCAACAGTGAAGAGCTCAAGAGATGATAAAGTCAATGAATAAAGTCACAGAGAACTACAAAATAATTGCAACATGTACCCTGACATGACCCAATGTACTCTTGTATTGATGCAACATCACAGTGAAAACACTGCAAAGCAATATCAAGGCACCCTGCTGTGATTACTTTGTGGTTCTCCATGACTATTTGACACTGTTTTTCTTATCTTCCTTCTCTTTCCTCTTACTCTCGACTTCTTAGAGGAGCCAGGTTATTTCACATTGTGTATCTCTTTCCTTCTTTTTTTTAACCCCATTTTCACTGTTTTTTCTTCTGTTGTGGATGATTTTCAGTGACCTGGGTTTATTTGTTCATAACTTTATGAATGTCAAGGAGCATTAAGGCAACTGCAGAGATATTACTCTCTAGGTATTTTCTGGTCATAGACAATAGAAAAAGAGCTTTATAAAGTCTTACTGACTATACAGGAACTATAGGCAGGAAGCAAAAAATATACATGTCCCTGTACTCCAGAAGAATCCCACTAACTCAGCCCTTTGTGAGCCTTGATATTATAATTATAATACAAGGAAGTATGTTGACTTTTTAAAAAGGAGAATCTTCAAGCTTTCAGTATCTCAAATTCCAGCCCTAATGTAAGATGTGAGAGGTACAGTTTCACCACAGCATATGGCTTTAAAGTTGTTATTACAGATTTAGAGCATGCAGCCGTTTTTTGTCCTGTGAAATTACTTCCCATGAAATATAGTCTTCGATTTGCATTTTACTCTGCTATCCTCTATTATTTGATCCTCCATTTATATTTTAACTCCCACAGCACTCACTACTGGATAATGTCAGCTGTTGAGTCAGCAATATGAATGCAGCTCAGACACTATGATTACTAAGTTTTATCTTCTAGTCTCTGAAGATGCAGCCACCTGCTTTGTTGAAAAGAAAAATGACTCATATTGCACATAGACAGATACCTGGATACTCAGAGTGAGTTTTATATGGTGTTCAGTATGAACTTATAAGGGAAATATAATGATGTATCCCACAGGAGGTATAACAATAGCTGAAGAAAGATTTGGGAGATTTATGCTTAATGAATGTGTAAAATAAAATAAGGATGGGGGAACTTTACTCTCCCTGCTTTTCCTTGGTAGCCCAAAACATTCTAAACACAAGGACAGGAGAAAATTTCTGGAATAAGTGGGCTATGAGTATCCTGGCTGTGTTTCTACCACATAGGCATGAGTGCTGCTCAAAGGTCAGGAGTAAACAATGTTCATTTCGATCAAGGAAGACTGTGGTTTGGATTCTAGCAGGTTAGGTGCTACAAATGAAGTCTTAAAAGTAGTAAAACAGGTTACATATCTGATGTAAAATGGTGAGTATAGGAGGATCGTAGAAAACGAGCAGAATGGTATTTTTCAAGGCTATTCAGTTCAATAAATGTTCCATTCCTGTTAAAAACTAGTGAAACTAGAAATTGAGGCTGAAATTCATCTAACATAAAATTTAAAGAGCTGGCTTGTAGAGCTTAGCTGGTCACCTATGGTTCCCTTAACTGTAAACAGAGATGAATCAGAACATCTAATTCATCTCATTATAAATTAAATACCTAAAATAGATTAGATTAATCGCACCCTAAAAAGCACTAATTCCTCTTTCTTTTTCTATAAAAAAAGCCTCTCCTATTAGCTTTGTTCTGGATGTATACATCACAGATGTTTAAAGTTAAGCTAGATACATCTTCTCTTTGGTGCACAATTCTTCCATGAACATTTGAAAAATTTTAGATGTTTTTATATCTATAATAATTTATAAAACTGGAACTCAGAAGATTGTAACCTTTACATCTGTACATTTTTTCTAAACTATGCTAGAAACAATTACAGATATAAATAGCAAGTCAGCCAAATTTTCCACAGATGTAATATATCCCACCAACACCGAATCCACAAAACATTTCTGAATGTTACAGACAAGCAAGTAAATGAACAAAGTGTTATTATTAATGTTAACAGTAATAGAAGAAAATCTGCTGTGTTAACAATCCCTAGTAAGTCTTCAGTAAAAGTAAGTCTGATTAAATTTTGTATTCTTTTAATGATTTGCTGAGAAGCAGAAAGTGATCAGAAACTATCAACACCCGCATTCTTCTCTGTCCTCCTTCTGACCTGCTGTCACTTCTTATTTTTTTGACTAATATTTCTGTAATAATAGAATAAAGGAAGCAGCAGTCCACAGGAAATCCACATGGAGGTAGTGAAAATTATAGAGCACCAATTTTTTTTTCTTCCCTAGAACCAAAAATATACCTCTTTGTCTCTGACAGTAACATTCCTAAAGAACACCACCTTTTTTCTTTATTCATGATTGAATATTGTCTTATTTCAGAGATGAATGGTTGCTGCTGATGCTAACTTTTTTAATAATTTCATAGGAAGAAACCATGGATCTATGAATTTACAGCAAAGAGCATCTCGATTATGCAGTTTGGAGTACAGCTTGGGACAAGCTTCCAGAACACCCACTGGCTTAGGTTGAGGCATTTGTTCTATTGCAAAGAGGTATCACATTTTCCTTGCTGTAAGTTTTTAAATACACAGCTTTTCTTTTCTTTACTGTCTTTCATGAACTTGCGCCTCTAAGTTGATTATCATGTGGCCCTGCAATACCTCCCAGCAATATTTTTAACTTACTAATGATGACTTCCAATTCTACCTCTTCTGCCCCTAAAGCAGAAGTTACCTTGGCTGTGGTGCCTATAAGGGGCAATTTACATGAGATTCTCCTATGGAAAATATTCCTATCTAAATGTCCTTATTCAGCATCATTCATGGACTGTGTGTCACTGAGTTTTCCTGAAAGGGAGAAATTGTTTTTCTCAGCAAGCAGCATGAAAAACTGGCCTGTGAATACTGGCCTGTACCTCTTGCCCTCAAATTTCAGATATCTAATACTTACATCAATAGTCTCCTTTTTTTTTAAAATGGCCCTAGACTTCTTTTGTCTTTTTTTTTTCTTTTTCTTATATATAGAAAAGTGTGGCTAGATGGAAGAATGTATCGTAGCTTTATCTCCTGATAACATATTCAGACAATCTATTACAATATAACATTAGGCACAAAACAGCTGTGGTCATTCCCTCCAACACAAAAAAATGGGAAGAAGAAATTCCCATTTCCAAAGTGAACACTCAACTACATTAAAAAGGTTTGTTTTCTGTTTCATAAAGAAAATGATCACTCCTTTCTGATTATATATGGGTTACACTAACTACCTTAAGTCCAGTAGAAGGTTTTGGATTGTGACTTTCATTCTAAAATAAACTCTTACTTAGGATGTCAAATAAGCATAGTGGTCCAGGAAGGCACTGTAATTTCAGAGCCTTCCTTTGCTCTTGCCCTAGGTTTTTCCTATCAGGTGTCTTGTGTTTATCCCATGAGGTATTAAAAATGCTGCTCTGAGACTTCCAGGTGTCCCCTTGTTCCACCCAAGAAGAACTTTGGCACTTACCTTATCATTCTGAATTCCCCTTCTGAGCTTAAGTGGCTGGTTTATAGTGGCTTCGGAGTTTATTTTGGCCATGTTGAAGTCTGCTTGTGAATATATGTGGTGTTGGTATGTGGTCCCATAATATAAATTGCATATCATTATCCTAAAACCATCCATGGCTTTTGAGATCACTTTTTCACTTTACTCAACAGCTGATGGAATCTTTCCTCATAAATCTCATTGATCCATACATCACTGTCTGTAAGACTGGCTGAGTTACTTGCAGTGACATTCACACTTGCAGTGATGATTCAGTGGTTCAGCTGGAATATCCTCATACTGGCTTAAAAAACTTGCTAATTCTAAGACTTATTTGCAGATTTTTCCACAAACCAAATTTTCCATTGGATCTGGACTTTGCATTTTGAATGTCTTACCATAACATCTGAATCAGAATACAGGTTCATTGAGACAGATTCTTAAAAGCAAAAGACCTTCAGGCTAGGATAAACTTCTGTAGGAAGTGTACATGTACTTTTGTAGTTATAGTGTACACTTTTTGTAAAATAACCTGGTGATGGAAACAATCATGTGAGAAGTAGATCTTTGTGTTTAACATTTTTGAATGCACATCCTAAAATATGTTTTCCTAAGAATAAGGTATTCACCCTTTTGGTGAAGGTAGGCTGCTGAATATCCTTGGAAACATGAGGCCAGAATGAAAGCCAGCAAAGTAGAACTTGACTTCAGCCTACTGATTAGGATATCTAGTTGGTATTCATCCTGTTTATAGTGATGATTTCCTATTCAAAAAGTTCTTATGCAGTTACACTGCACACTTCTCATCCCTTCAAGTACTTCAGCATTTATGCATTTTTGACCAAGTCTTTGACGATGACTTTGTGACTTCAAAATTGAACTCCGGGTTTTGGGCAGACGCCCTATTAGTGATGTACAACTTCTACAGCTGCATAACGGGAAAAGACAGAACCAAATGCTTCTCAGAATTTTACAGTGGAAAGATGAGAGGCAATGGTCACAAGCTGGAACATGGGGATTTCTGACTCAATATAAGGGAAACATGTTTTTCCATGAAGATGGTCAAAGATTGTAAAAGAGTCCTAGAGATGTTGAGGAATCTTAATCCTTGGAGATACTTTCCTATTAACTGGACAAGACCCTGAGCAACCTGCCGTAACTCCTGCTTTGAGCAGGAGGTTGGACTAGATGACCTCTGGGGATCCCTTCTAATCTATATGTTTCTATGACGTCACTGTGGGAAAGTTCTGGAAAGCTCATGAGTTTTCCCATCCTTTTTAGGCAACATTTTCCTGTCCATTCAAAATCTGCAGGCCACATATCTCTAAAATATCTGCACCTGCTGACAATCCATAAGAGAAATGCGTTTTTTAAAATTTTATGAACTCCTTACCTACTGAGGACAGGGGCCCACCGGACTTTCCTTGAGAACATAGGAGCTAAGAGTGTTGTAAGAAAACACTCAACACTATGGTGAAAGATGTGTCAAATGGATATAATAATGACATGGTGAAGAGCTGGGAGGCACAAGGGTAGATGAAGATCTGCCATAGGAAACCAGACATCACTTTTTCTACTCCTGATGGAACAATTTATTTTGTTTCACTTTTTCAATACAAAGACAGTCTAATCTAAAACATCTGCAGATTGCAGAGGCTGGGGATGACTAAACAACCGTGCCTTCTCTTTGTGAAAATTGCCTTTCTGGCTTTTTCAACATTTGACTCCAGGACTTTTTCATTCCTGGCTGCATAGTGGTCCAGATATGACATTTGATAAAGATTCAGTCCACAGAGTGCCCACAGGGGTTGTTGATGAAGTTGTCCTTATATACATAGGAGCTTCAGGATGTGATGCCTTTTGTTTGTGGTGTTCGAAAGAGAGAATTCAAAATATGAAGAAATTGTTTGCTTGTTACTTTAAAAAAAAAAAAGAACTCTTTCTGCTTCATCAGATGGCTGTGTTGTTAGAGGGAAATTTATTGGGTAGATTTATAAAAAGAAGTGCCTCTAGGACCAATCACACTGTTAGTTCCTTAGACAACCACCAGAAAAAAAAGATGAGCTCTCTTTGGAAATCTTCTGAAGACTCAATATATTTTCATGTATTTTAGGCACTTCCCTTAGGAGGACCAAGTGTCCATTTCTGTATGTCAAATTTAGATGACTACAGTGTAGAGGTGTACATCTGAGCTAAACTCAAAGACTTTCTTCATGGTCAATAGAAAGTAATAGGTTTTCCTGGAATTCAACTGAATTCCTACAGTCTACATTTAAAATAAGATAAATACTGCTCTACATATGGCTATTTCAAATGCTTACAACTCTCCAAATTCTATACAAGGAAGCTAGATGATTACCTCAGGCATAAACACCTACATTGCACTCATCTTGAGGGTAAAAGAGATCCATCCCTCAAAGCCCATCTTAGGTGCCCAAAATTGGCATATCATGGCTGACTTAGATGTCACAATCAGGCTCAGTGGATCCCCTTTCCATTTCTGTAATTCTAATGTTGCAAAAGTGACCATTGACATAATGCTAGTAAAAGCAACATCAGGGTTTTATGGTTTTTTTAATGAAGACTCTAGCCAAGTTTTACCTTTAAGATTTTTATTACCTGTGAAATCATTTACTGAATATTATAAAGGTAATTAATGTTTCTGAACGAATTAAATATCTCTATTGTAGTGACTTGGGAATTCTGATTTCCTCATGCAAACTCATCTACATTTTGGTAACATCTGTTCCCTAGCCACTAAGTGCTAAACAGAATAACAGGTCATTAATCTGATGAAAACACACTTTCTAAAAAATATTGTTGTGATGAGTAAAAGTACATAGATTGATTCTGATCTGCATAATTTGTCATATCCATGATATCCAGCCGTATCATCCAGTAGACAAGTGTGGAAACAAGGAAATCTATTGTCATAGATTAACCAAAGGCTAAATGAGCACTGGCTGATATAATTCAGATTATTCTCACTGATTTCAAGTCCTATCTGAGCAAGAAACCCATCAAAACCTGTCATATTGAATATGCTATACAAAGCTCCAATGTAAAGAACAACTTTCAAATATACTTTTATTGAACAACTTTTAGTGTGGTCGAGAACAGCCTACCACCATATTCCAGGAACTTTTGCCATGCAGTAATGCCATTGCATTGAGAGGTCTACTTAGTTAAGTATTTTGAGGTGTACTTCTACAGCCTTCCATGCTCTTGCTGTTCATGGAAGAAACACTCATGGTGTTCAGGAACAGAGAGGAAAACAGCTGCTGCACTGCTGGTGGAATAGACAAATTCAGATCCCTGCATTTTGGAAAGAATTCCAAGTTTCAGTTCAAATACTGACATGAAGCTGTCTTTGCTAAGATCTGCAAAGCTGACCTGATCAGCTCTGCCTGACTTTTTCTAATTTTACTGCTCTGAAGAATGAATGTATTGGTTTTATGTGGCAAGGTTTTGGTAGCGGGGGGGTGTTACAGGGGTGGCTCCTGTAAGAAGCTGCTGGAAGCTTCCCCTGTGTTCGAGAGAGAGCGAGCCCATACCAGCCGGCTCTAAGACAGACCCGCCGCGGCCAAGGCCGAGCCAATCAGTGATAGTGGTAACGCCTCTGTGATAACATTTTTAAGAAGGAAAAAAAAGTTGGGACGGGGAGAAAATAGCCACCGGAGAGAGGAGTGAGAACATGTAAGAGAAACAAGCTTGCGGACACCAAGGTCAGTGAAGAAGGAGGGGGAGGAGATGCTCCAGGCGCCGGAGCGAAGATTCCCCTGCAGCCCGTGGTGAAGACCCTGGTGAGGCAGGCTGTCCCCCTGCAGTCCAGGGAGGTCCACAGTGGGGCAGATATCCACCTGCAGCCCGTGGAGGACCCCACGCCAGAGCAGGTGGGTTCCCGAAGGAGGCTGTGACCCCGTGGGAACCCTGCGCTGGAGCAGGTTCCTGGCAGGACCTGCGGATCTGTGGAGAGAGGAGCCCACGGAGCAGGGTTTCTGGCAGGACTTGTGACCCCGTGGGGGACCCACGCTGGAGCAGTCTGTGCCTGAAGGACTGCACACCATGGAAAGGACCCATGCTGGAGCAGTTCGTGAAGAACTGCAGCCCGTGGGAATGGCCCACGTTGGAGAAAGTTCGTGGAGGACTGTCTCCCGTGGGTGGGACCCCACGCTGGAGCAGGGGAAGAGTGTGATGAGCCCTCCCCCTGAGGAGGTGAAGCGGCAGAAAATAACATGTGATGACCGTAAACCCCATCCCTGTCCCCCTTGTGCCGCTGGGGGGGCTTGGTGGAGAAATCCGGGAGTGAAGTTGTGCCCGGGAAGAAGGGAGGGGTGGAGGGAAGGTGTTCTGAGATTTCGTTTTATTTCTCATTTACCTTACTCTGGCTGATTTGTAACAAATTGAGCTAATTTTCCCTAAGCTGAGTCTGTTTCGCCCGTGATGGTAATTAGTGAATGATCTCTCCTGTCTTTATCTCGACCCACAAGCTTTTTGTTATATTTTTCTCTCCCCTGTCCAGCTGAGGATGGGGGAGTGATAGAACGGCTTTGGTGGGCACCTGGCATCCAGCCAGGGTCAACCCATCACAATGAAGAAGGTAGTAATAAAATTGCTGTCAAGCCTTGCAGTAGCAGAGTTATTCCTTTTAAAGAGAAGAAGGTTGGGGTTAATCACTTCATATTTTCATATGCCTAGTTTAAGGAAGACATGTTAAAGCACCTTCCCAAATGAAGACAATAGACAAAAGTGATCTAAATGGAGCTCAGTTACCTTGTTATTTTAGTCTGTTTTCTTTTAAATTGTTTCCTATACTAGATTGTTGTGGATGCCACATTAATGCAGTATTTCAGTTTCATAGGAGTTTAAAATATTTGACTAAGATTGTCTTTCATTTAATTGTTAATGTTTTTTTAAAGCAATTTCCAAAAAGTGAAAATCACCCTTTCAGTGTAAATTGCATCATTTCATTGGAGTGATGTTTTCACTTCATGATTTGCTTTCCCTCTACTGAACAACTAGAAACTGCATAGTAAAAACCCTTCTTTACTGGCAAACTAAAAATTTGTCTGCAAGAAAAAAGCTGACTAGATTTAAAGCCATCATTTCGATCAAACATAAATCATAGTATGCAGTGATGAAAAACTTTTTGAGAGACAAAACCTTAATTGCATATGTATAGCACCTTTTCTTCTGATAAATTTTAGGAAGCAGGAGATTTATAAATTATTGACTATTGTAAACATAATCCAATGCAATAGAGGAAAACATCATTATCCCTGTAGTGTACATCAGTTAGCTGAGACAGAGAAGGGAAAACTAGTATTAGCAAAGGCATACAGCTGTGCACCCAAATAAACAGCAAGTGTGTTATATTTGAGATTAAGGTACTGCTTTTAGGTGTCTTCAAGTGAAAGTCTTTGCATGAGTTAGATATCTGAGCTTCTATTATAGTCAGTTGAAAGAGAGTAAATTAGTCAATGGCACCCTAATTACTTTGCTTAAATATAAGCCTCTAATGACATTTGAGACACCCTAGGATACCCGAGACATCTGCCAGGGTCAAGCAGTGGGAGACCGGTTACCTTTCTGGAATGGTAGATAAGTGGCAGAGAGAATACCCCAGGCCAACTCAAATTATATTAAATATCTATGTGTAAGCAATTGAATCAAGTTCTAGGTTTCCACATTAGACTGATCCTATACTATTGCAGGCTCCATGTACTGTATTGATTTGGTCTCCACTAGATATAATCTATCTCGTACAGATATCTACAGAGGGACACCCAGATGTAATTGTCCTATTCTTGCACTTGATTATGCCCCTTAAGCTAAGTCCAGCTGTCTAAACGTAATCATCTCATGCTGTCTGAAATGCCATACAGTATCCAAGATACTTATACAGTACTGGCAAATATAGTACAGTACATAAATATTATTTGATATATGACCACCTCCTTCCAGAGAAACAGCCAGAAGCCAGCCAGGATATCCTTGTGTACCTCAAATGGCCCTGGATGCCTATGTTTAGATGACTAAACATAGCTGGGATTTGAATTTTTCAGTCTAATTAAAATAGCTTGCTGGTTCCAGCATAAACAGCCACTAATGAATTATATGGATACCAGCCAAGCGATCTGAACAATATATTGTCTTCAGGGGTTAATGCTCCTAAATCTAAATATTCCCTGATGGCTTATTTTTTTACACAGTTCCTAAAAAGAACTAAGCTATCACAGTTTTATTTAAGCTTTGCAAAATCCAGTTGACAAATTTTACATGTTTTAACCAGAATATGAAGACTCAGAAACCACCTCTGAAAAGACAGCAAGAGAAAGACCTAAGTTAGTACATGTATGTGCTCAAGTGAGCAATTGTAAATATTGTGTCAGCCTTCTATTTTGAAGAAGCAGTGCAGGAAAGAACACTAGTAAATTTGTTTCCTAACATTTTTTAATTTGAAAGTGATTCATTGTGTTCCAAATGATACTTATGATATTTTCTTTCTGTACTAAATCTTTGCTTACTAAGAAAAAGAATAATATTAAGGTGTTCTGAAAAGACTTGATACTCACACTTGTCAACACATTTAACTATATAATCATGAAGATGGAATTTTTTTTTTAACAGAAATCTGGCTTCCGATTCAGCAAAGAGTTAAACTGAAAAGCAAGAAAAAAATGCAGAGCAGAAGTATAATCATGTGTGCTGAAGAAGTGTTCTTGACATATCGGAATAGAAAAATAATGGCTGTTGAATAAAAATTTTCCATTACTTAATTACTATAGCAGAAGTTACCCCTTGTGATTAATTCATGGTTTACTCTCTTTATCCAGGAAGGCTATAATCATTGAATTTTGGGTACCTTCTATCTTGTTTTCTCTTCCAAAACCTTTCCTTTCCCCAGCATGCTTCTTGTTGTAGATAAAAAGAAACTAGTCACCATGGCACCCATGATATTTTTGCAGCCTTTTTGTAGACTTCAGTTCCACTCTCATCGTATCTAGAGTAGAAATGAAAGAGCACTGAATCCCAACTCTACTCCTTTTTGCAGAGACATTGGGAGTGGGGCCGGTGTAAAAGAACTCTGTACATTACATGAGAAAAATGTAAAGGATTGCTTTCCCTAATCAGCTATTTCATTCTTTCATTCTGTTGCAGGCTAGCTTGCTCAGCAACACAAAGACAATGCAAGACTAACAGATTAGTTAATGGTATACTTTGTCAGATAATATGGTGAGTTTTTAAAATCTGCATTATTAATCATTGATAATTTCTAAGGGGAACCGGCTCCTTAAGACTCAATAATATCCTGGTGCAAACAAATAGCAGCTTTTAGGGTCACTTGGTTTTAAGAGTTTGGCAGAGAAGAAAGCCAGAGATGTCTCTTCCTGAGAGTCTTCTTTCTCAGCTATACATTAGTTAACACTTTACTTCACTGAAGATTCCTCAGATCAAACCATTCTTTTTAACCACAGTTCACTGATAGAAGTGAGAGGTGGAAACAGATAAAGAAGTGGAGAAAAAGTAAATGAGAACACGAGCTGCGAAGATTTCAGCATCGTTCTTATTCTCAGGGAAGGCAGGAGGCACTAGAGGTGGTCCAGGCAAGAGGTCCGTCTCACTGTTTTACAAATGGTGCTACTGCAATGCAAGATAAGCAAAAGACAGCTGGATTTTTAGTTTTATTGTTACTCTGCTTGCATTTTAATATTGCTTATTCCGAGTAATGAGGTATGTTTAATGGAGTAGTGTTAAGTGAAGAATGGTAATCCAACTAGGAGGCATTCCTAAAACTTCAAACTATAATGCCTTCAAAAAATAAAAGAAGTTATTGGGGAAAAAGTCATACCAAACCAGAAAAAATGAAGACAATTTTGAAAGCTTTCTAACAGATCTGAATCTGCTGGGTCAATATATTATTTTGGGAGGTATATTTGAGATTGCATTGTAATTCCTAATTTGAGATCACATTGTAAAGGACACTAAAGACATCAAACTGAGAAAAAGACTATTAGAAGATCCTGATCAAGCTATTTTAAAAAGCAAAGGAATACAATAGGGTGAAGAACAGAATGAGACCAGATTGGAAGTACTGTCTGAAAAAACTAGACGATACCATGGTAGAATGAGGTACAAGAAAAAAAACCTGCACGCATAAGTAACTTGGGAAAACAGGCCTGTTCTTTCCCTTTGACTTTTTTTCAGTGATTGCGTTTGGAAATGATGACAGGCTTTTTTTTTTTTCTTCTTCTTCTGTTGTATAGCTTTGAGGCACAAATTATTTTTACTTAAACACACAGATGTAGCTTTCACAGAGTGTGGGTTCTTTAATTGAAAAAAGTCTTGAAACAAATTTGAGGTAAAGAAGTTTTTGTGTCATCACCACATAATTGATAATCCTCTGAAGACACCAAAGAATGTGGGAATTAAATTAAGTTTAAAAAAAAAAAGCCAAGATCCTAATGAAAAAACTAAACACAAGTTGAGTTTTTTCTTTTTTTTTTTTCTTTTCTTTTGTCATTAAGACAAAGATTGGTACTGCAAAACCAATTTACGGAGCAAGAATATGCTGTTGATTAGCAAAGCTAGTTTCTTGAAAACCTTAAGTACTATCTTGATATTTCAAAGTCACTAAAGTTGTGACAAAGTCATAAGTTATTGTTCAGATAATGGAAAAGATCAGGAGAGTTATTTCTGGGAATACTTGTACTGAATTATATAGCTATGACAACAAACAGTTTTAAACCTTTGATGTTCTGTGATGTGTAGCACTCCCACTGAGGCATTTTTAACAAAGGCATAGCTGTGAGCAAATGTGTTTTTGATGGGTAACAAATAAATGACCCCAGCACCTATCCATAGTGAAGTGGAGATCTGAATTGGGAAAAGTGATTCCCCAGAAAGTTCTCCAAGGTGTCTCCCATGAGACCCTCATAGAGAAGCTGATGAAATATGAGCCAGATGAACAGGCAGTGAGGTGGATTGAAACCCTGCTGAATGGCTGGGAATGGCTGGTGATCAGTGGCACTAAGTCAAGTTGGAGGCCAGTAACCAGTGGTGTACCCCAGGGTTCAATATGGGGTCCAATCCTGTTTGACATCTCCATTAATGATCCAGATAATGGGGCACAGTCTACAGTCAACAAGTTTGCTGACGATGCAGGGCTGGGAGGAGTGGGTTATACACCAGGTTGTGTAGAGGGATCTCAGAAGGCTGGAGAAATGGACTGATGGGAATCTCATGAAGCTCAACAAAGGGAAATGTAAAATCCAGCACTGGGGAGGAATAATATTCCTTTAACCCTTGACAGACGGCGAAAAGTGGTAGGATCCCAACAGGAGGTCCTGAGAGAAGGTTTGTGGTATGGCTCCCCAAAATAAAATGGGAGGAAAATGTGACCTAAACTGTGAAGTATATAACCTCCACCTTGCCTGTTTTGCTCAACAGACAAAACAATGAAACTTCCAGATTCAGAGATGGAAACCCCTATGATTTAATCAGTCCACAGCTTCATTCATTCATTCATTCATGCAAAAATTAATCCATTTAACAGGTGAATATTTTAACTTTTCCTGTAAGCACAAGAAACTGTTCCTGGAGAAAAATCAGTAAAATCAGAAACCAGAGAAATATTCTCAGAATTATTTTTTTGTAATAGCACATATCTACAGGTGAAAAGTCAGAAATAGAATTTCTAAATATAAAAGGCAAATATGTTTCACACGTCCAATATATAGTTACCACTCAGAGACACCATGTAATTCAAAATTTTGAAACTCTTTAACAGTCTAAATTTAAAAATTCAGTTTCATGCCATATTGCTGGGATGTTGATGATTTTGGCCATATCTGACTCATTATTTTAAGACTTAGTGATTTCTTGACTTATTTTCTTACTTCTTTTCTCTTCCTGACTTGAATTGTTATTCCATGGCATTTTTCCATTCCTGACTGATGTCATTCACTCATTTACATTACACAAACCCTCAGCCAAACACATGGATGTCTGCTCAGTAGTACCAGCTGCCTGAAATACTTCATTTCTTTGGTTCCTGATTATGCCTTCCTATGATTCCTTGTTACACTTCCTTATGCCAAACTGTTGATCTGACGTGTTCTAAAGTTCAAAGTTTAAAAAAAAATTCTGGTAATAACAGCTAAAGGTTATGTAAGAGTATAGTTTTCATTATATATTTATCATATATTTGAACTTATAACTTCAAATATTTATTTTTTAAATATTCTATTTTGTGATTTTTTTAATATCCTATGCATTTTAAGTTTGATTCACTTTATCATGCTCCCTATTCACTCCACTGTTTTTCTTCATACCCTTTTCTGCACTGTCTCTTGCTCTTTAGCATTCTCAGTTGCCAACAACTTCTGAATTTATGAACACATGTCATTTTAGTTCTTTTTGTTTAACATTTTAGAACTTCTCTTCTTGTACAACATAACATTCATGTTACGGGCATGCTGCTGCTCTCATTAAAAGCTCCCATTGCATGCAGGTTCTGTATAAGACTTTCTCTTTCCAAAGTTTTTTTAAAGAAAAATTTTTATTTAGTGTTCCCTTAAAAATGAACTGAAGACATAGTAGGGAACAGTAGGGCTATTTCAGACGAGCGTAACCACTGTTTTAGAACTTTTTTTATACCAGTGGAATAGCTACAAGTGAAATGGAATGTCCTATGATAAACAATAGTGGTAGCCTGTAAACTCAGCAAATTATTTTATTCTCTAGACCCCTATTCTAACATCTTATGTGCAGATGTATCTGGAAAGTAACTGTATTTTGGAAAGTAAAAGCTTAAAAAGCATATTTTTCGTCATTATTTGAGAAGACCTGAGGGTAGAAAAGTAATTCTGTTTCACAGATCTCAATTTTCTGTTAATAATATATGTTTTTGAGTTTTTCAGTTTGAATTACAGAGCAAAATGTTTCAGCTGTAAGAAAATTTCTCTGGGTGGGATGCTACAGATCCTAGAAGCTATAAAGTATCTGGGTCTACACCTGGAAAGGTAGACCCAGATCACAGTCCATAAAAGCTTGGTCTGCTGAGCAGCTGGGCACTTGGAGCTGGAAATGCAAGTTCAGGGGGCTTCTCAACTCTCCACCAGGCAAGCTGAAAGCAAGCCAAGAGCCTTGAAGCCTTGGCTAGGCAGAGCAACCTGGGAGCCAGGACTCACAGCTCCTCAAGAGCTTGCCAAGTGGACTGCTGAAAAGTTGGGAGCTTGGAACTCCACCAACAGCCTTCGTAAAAGGCAGGTGGGTGAGCTAGCGTTGCAGATAACTATTGGAAACCTGCCTCCTTTCTGTCACAACTTTGTCAGAATTGAACTGTCTCCTGCAAACACTTTGGTTTTGATGAATTTGTAGTGTCTGCTCCATCTGACAATTTCCAAAACACTCTGATTCTGGAGCCCACCATTTGGGAAGTAAGGCTCTTTACTAGGAAAACAAATGTTCTTGGGAAACACATACAGTTTTATACAACCGGCAAACAAAAATCCACACTAAACTAATTGAAATATTCCTTCATGCATGACGAATGAAGTCTTGTTTGCCTGGCATCTTTTAACATTTTTGGTTTGTTAGATTGCTTAGTTGCACTTCTGAGATGAAGAATACTGTCACTTGCTTGTGCACTTTTTTTTCAGATATTTGTCTGTTCTAGACATTATTGTGGAACGGGATGACAGTAATGGAATATTTTAGTGAAGTAACTTAGGTACTGACATCATTAAAGTGTTAGTATTTCTACAGATACATCTAATACTGAGAAAAAAAAGTTGAAGCACTTCAGTATGTAATTTTCCCCTTTTTTTTTAATAATCTACATACATTTAGGGTTTGTATAATCTATATTCATTTTTATTTAATCAAATGTTACTATAACTTGAAGGACCAGGTGTAAAGAATTGAAGCTTATTACTAAAATATTGTTCTAATTTTTGAATTTTCATATTACTAGGATAACTTTTTCAACAAAAGAAATTTCATATGTTTTTTCTTGCCCTTTTGTTTAGTAAATCTTTCTTTATAAACAGAGAACAACATATGACAAAGAACAACATAATGATAAATCACTTTATTTGTGTTATTTACCCTTGCAACACAGAATGGCACTGAGATTTTGTGGGGTTTTCATCTCTGGTGTCTGCAAACACTGTTTAAAAGAAATATTCTATATCTGTATAATAGATTTCAGACAGTTCACAAGAACATTAAAGAAATTAGGTAACACAATGATAACACTTCAGTAGAGGTTCAGCAGTTCTTAAGAGTATCTTTCACACAAATGTAGCCTGACTGCACTAGCAATTGTTAGATCTTTTGGATTTCAAAAGGGCTGTTTGTTATTCATTTATTGTGGCTGAGAATTTCAAAGGGACAAAGGAACTGAAATCAAAGCCAGTAAGAACTTGATTTTTGTCTTTTTTTTTACATATCCTTGAAGAGTTTTTGCTGCTTTCATGCCCTCTCTCACTGTATTCCCCTCCTTTTTTTTTTCCCCTAGAAATTATAATTTCTGTGGCAGTTTGGTTTGTTTGTTTGTTTGTTTTAAATTCTGTCATTTGGTCTAATTTGGACTTCATTGTGCTTTCATTTGCCGTACAACTAATGTAAGACTAAATTTTACAGGTACTGTGCAATGGTACGTAATTATATCAGGTGCCCCATCTATTTTTTTTAATCAATTACATTGGAAAATTTATAATGAAGTAGTAAAGGTGTATCTCAGTGAAGCTTTAATGAGATAGCAACGTCTGAGCCAGATGTTGATTTTTTGATCTCTACAGGTTTTATGTGATAACATCAGGTCTTTTGAAATTGTTCAAATTAACTCATAGTAATTTGTGTAACCTGTATCTAGGAATTTGGAAGTCATATCATCCCTATTTTCTGGTCACCAAAAGATGTGTTAATAAATTGATCAGTTTCTTTCAAAATATGTTAATCACGTGTCAGACAACAGAGGCGATGACAGTTCTCTGGAAGGAGACGCCAACAAAGGCACAGATTCATTTGTGTTATTTCAGTGCGAATGCGTTGGCTCTAGCAAACACCCTGAGATCACCAGGAATGTTATCATTTGTAACAACGTGAGTGCTGTACCGATCTTCCCCATTTCTGAAAATCACCATACATTTACATAACTTTTAAGTACCTAAACTTACTGTTTAATGTTTTGCTCTGTTTCCTCCTCGGTAGTGGCTATGGATCACATTTAGTTTTCAACTGGTGTAGACTGCCCATTTCAAGAAGTACATCAAATAGCCTGGCTATTCCAAGTATGTAGACCTTTCTTTCATGGTTCAAAGCACCCTTTCCTGAGAATGTAACACTTTGGATTAAACTCTGAAAAGTTCATAAATACTGTGCAAATGTGCTGCAGAAATTGAGGCATCAGTTTGATACATGACTACCAGAATGTTAGCTTCTTGCATCTCCTGCAATAAGAAGAAAAATGGAGGAAAAAAGGTAAAGGGGAAAAGGTGTGTGTTGGGTAATACAGACATATTGTTTCACAGGAAACAGAGAGAGAATTGGGTTGTTATGCTCTTGTATCTTGCTGTTATGAGGAAAGTCACTGCAAGGGAGAAAAGTTTAAATTGACTTCTCTAAGAAATAAAAAGTTTCAACAGGATTTCTGTAGCAAATTATACCTTCTGATCAGACAATCTCCCCTTTTGCATGTTTGATCTTTGAACAGTGAGAAATTGTCTGTGCAGGCAAAAAATATTAATTTCTTTCTAGTTTCCATTTTAATTTGATCCAGAGAATATTTTGTGAAGTATGACTAACAGGTTTTGAATGTGGATCAAGAGTACTACTTTCAAATCTGAAAGTAGAGACAAAAGGGAGTTTGCTATGGGTAGTAATATTGGGAATTACCTTTACAGGGTCAGAGCAGCAGACAGGGTTTTTCCGTTGGATTTGCCTTTTTCTACTTTCAAGAAAAATTCAAGGTATTGCATGGGCACTTAGAGGAAAACTCCTTCCTATCTCTTATCAGTCACTTTCTAAATTACCAAGAAAGAAAATTTACATCACCACCCTCAAAAACATTATTCAAAAAACCCCTCTTTAGTTATCAAGTTCAATTTTTTATGTATTTCTTAATATCTTTCTGACTCTATTGCATTCTCCACCACACTGGCAAATTTTGTCAATGTTTCACAGGCTGTATTATGTAAGAATTTCCTAAAAGCTTTTACCTGAATGTGTCATTAAATACTCATGTATTCTCCAATAAAAAACTGCATTTATGAGGGCCAGATTTTTAGTTCAAATTTTTATTATTTTTTCTATCCCCACTTTCCTTCATCCTGCTGAATTGCCTCTTTTCTAAACTAAACAGCCTCAGTGTTTTTTATCTTTTTTATTAGTCTATGAAAGTTCATATCTGGTTTTAGGATTTGAATGATATGAACAGGAGGCATGGTAGATCTTGTGGCTAGTCTTCCGATCTAGGCTTAATAGACTATATGAATTTACCCCCAAATCCTTGAATCATTTAAAGTGTTTTGACAACACTGTCATAAAATTTGTTCTTTGCCTACAGTTTCCACCGCTCTCATAGCCAAACTATGAAGTGAAAGGAGGTTTTATTTCAAGCTTCTCCCGCAGACACTGTTGTTGCTGTGCCTGTCCATTCTATTTCTCATTCTCCACTCTGTGACAAAGCTGAGTAAAACTGAGCAAATCCTTCCTTCCCTAGCTGAAGAAGGACGTGATACAAGACTCCACATAAGAAAGGATGCACAGCCTGACTTTCATGAAGGAGAGCTTTCTAAAGAGCTATTAAAATGATGCAAGTGCAGCTAAGGAATTCCATATCTGCTATTGAGACTTATCTCATTGATTGTAAATCCATTTGTCTATCACCTGCTGAAGTCTACATAATCTAGGAGAGCTAGCACATTTCAGGCTTACAAAACTACAAGCCCCTACTATAGGGGTACATATCTAGCTAGTGACCATTTTGAAGGCTAAAAGATATCTGTGGTACTAAAGACTAACTTTTCAACATACACAAATTGGGTCAACATTTCAGAAGACTCTCACTCATGCTTAAATATTCAATAAGTGACTGGATTTCTCTAAAGGGCTTAGTAACCAGTAGCTTATGGATCTAAACTGACTGCATGTTCATCACTAAGCTTCCTCAAAAAGCTACTTCTTAGCCAGTATCCAAGAGCACCACTCTGTTAAAAAACAGCTGAGTTTTCTAGTCCACCTTTGAGTTTTGTGAGTGTGTTGGTTTTGTTTTGATATTTATTTTCCTAACTAATCAAGAAACAAAGTGACATAATTGTGAAACTGTGAAGCTAATGAGTTCTATATGAAAATGCATGAACACCCAATGACTGAATAGTTGTAACAAAATCTCCAGTGTAGTACCTATATAAGATGCATGCATCTGGCTTTGGTTTGCTATTGTAACTTTCATTGTTGTTGTTTTAGTTAAATGTAATTCAGCTACTAAAACTGGGTTTTTTTTCCCCAGGTTTATGTAAGAGGTTCAGATTCACTTTCCAGTTTTATAAGCAATTTTGAAAATTGTGTTTTATTGTATCAGGTATTGCAGCCACTGTATATTTATCTGGCTGAAAGATCTTTTCATTTGTGAGGCACAGATTCTGCTTCATCTTTCATGAAGAATCTTATACTGTAAACTATGGCAAGATCACTTAGGTAAGCAGAGGCTATTTTTCTAAGGTGAGTTCTATACATATCTATACCATATACTGACATAAGAAGTTGACTAGTATCAAGCTACAAAACAGAATCCTGAATATGCATGCATATGGTTTTAGATAACTTTTATTAAACACTGCAATGTAATAACTATTTTTCTTTTTCTTCCTATAAAGACAGAGCAATGGATCAAAATGTGTTCATGCTATATACAGGCAGTGAGTCAGATCAAATCTAATGACTTTTGAATTATCACTTTTTCATGGTGAGAAATATGATTATAGAAAAGTTTTCTTTCAGCAAGTTGTGTTGTTGGAAAAAAACATTGTTCATTTGAAGTAACTAGTCATAAAGACAACAGAGAACATAAACAAAACAGGAATTAGGGTTTTTTCTGACTTCAAACTATCCTGAACTTGCTTTATTCTTACATGGTTTTGTATTTCTTCTAAGTTGGATTGAAAGGGGAGGAAATAAGAGAGAAGAAAAGGGGGAAGGGGGGGCAAATCTAGGGACAAAACAGAGAAAAGATAGAAAGCACTGAAAACAAATGTTAAATTAGACCAAATAAAGGATTACATAAGGAAGTAAAAAACCAATCTAATGGGGGGGGGAAGGTCAGATCACAGTTTATCGAAGGCTGGATTATTTTTATTTGTCTTATCCATGAACAACATATAGCTTTCTCTTTCTGCTAGCTAACTGTAATATTAGCTTTAGCTTTATAGACTTCCCTAGCAGGAAATTAAGTTGGCTGTAAAATTTACTCTTCCTTTTTTTTTTTTTTCTGGAAAAAAACAAACAAACAAACAAAACCCCCAACAAACAAATATGGGCTTGAATTGTACTTGAGGCAAAGGATGGCCGTGAACTCTTCCTTTGGCAGGGGGGTCTGTCAAAGCAGCCATCTGCACTCATCCTTGAAAAACACAAACAAACACAAAAAGTTTTATCAGTCTCACCCACAAAAGTTTTATCAGGCCAGCTAACAGTTTAGCAGCGAAATGAGAACACAGGTTATGGGAGGTGTAAACTCAAACTAAGCTGACAAGAAATGATTATCAAACTGTGGCCTCATCAGCAAACTTTGAAAATCTAAACACTTTGCAAGCCTTTTGTCAGCTCTCAAGAGGTTGCCGTTCAGTGCTAGACATAGAGCTAATAATTTGATCTAAATGTAATTTCTCTCACATCAGCTTGACTATATCAGAAATTAATCAGACTACAAATGGATGCTAGATATTGTGGTTGTCATCAGATAACTCTTTGATTCAAGGAAAATTTCCAGGTTGAGTTAAAGTCAACACATATCCAACACTTTTTTCAGACTGGAGAGAGCCTTAGCATAGAGGCATAAGCATGTGCTCTATGTATGTAAATCTTCAAGACTCTGGGAATTTAGAGAGCAAATGTGGGCTGAATGTTACTAATTGTAGAGGCTACAATATGCATTTGGCCTCCTAGAGGCATAATATGCAGAGAATGCTTTGTGACTATTGCCTGGAAGTTTACACTGAAACTGAGGTTTGCCCTTAAATGTCATTTCACTAAACCAGGAAGTGTGAAAATGTACCTTCTCCAATGAACAAATCTTAGAAATAATCAGGAACACTTCCTTCCATAATACTGATGGTGAGAGCAGGTTGTCCATGCCTTTGGGCACCCTCTCCATTACTGACACCTCAATGATCTATGCTTCCATCTTTGATTCTCTTAATTTGCATTCCCTTTTCTCTGTTTACCCTTCCTTAGAGATTCCTGTTGCTGGTCAGCTTGTACTCTGTGTTATTATTACTGATACTTCATATTACAGAGGAACCCCATGACTCTCACTCTGCTGATTTTCAGTATTACAGTGATTCTCTCCAAAGTTCCATGCTCTGTTTTCCTGACTACTACAACGAAATAACAAATTGGCCAAATCTCTGGAGCAGAAATACCTATACTGTTGCTTTGTAAAGAGTACCCCAAAATATCAAAGGGGGTTTGAAATTCTAATGTTTGCTTTTATTAAAACAAAAATGGGAACAAGTAACTCTTTAAATAAAGAAGATTCAGACCTTCCAAGTGATTAAAGTAAAAGGATGCAAACCCATACTTTTCACCTTCCCACACCTCTTTGTTGTGCAAGTCCTTCCCTGAGGTGTTGTTTTTTAGTCATCAGTTTTCAGTAGCTTCATGGGTTACATCAAAGACCACACAGGCTCTTCTGGGTCTCTAGAGAAAATATCTTTCTTTCCACAAAAAAATGAGGCTGATCTGCCTGTTCCCTTCTCTTTTGAGGAGTTTTCCATTTCATTTTTATTACTGCTATATGTCCCATTCCTTGTTGGCCATTACTTGAACTCAAGATATTTCTTCCAGTGGAGAAGGACTTATTGTCTGTTTCAGAATGTACTGTCTGGAGAGGATCCCTCACTGCAGAAAATTTTTTCTGACCTTTGATGCAACTAGGAAAATTACTTATGTTTAGCAGAACATGAAGTTTTCACAGTAGAAACAATAGTAGAAAGTGAACAAACAAATCGAGCAGATACCATGTACTACAGGCAACGATATTGCAGACTCTCTCTCAACACATCTGTCAGCCTGTCCCACATGTCACAACATGTATCTCCATCTCTAGCAATTTAGCTGTTTGTGTGGTTATGAACTGGATCAGTGAACAAACTTTGGATAAATATGACCCTTTCCACAGTTTTTTTAGTGATTGACTTCACAGCAAAACTTTATGACGTGCTGTACTAGAATAACTGAGGGGCAGTAGCCTCCTAAACTAATTTTACCTCTGGAAAGATGGAACATAATTTCACTGCCTTATAAAGCTCCTTTGGGAAGGTCTCTACTGGGAAAAACAGGCACAATACAAGATAGCTATGGTATCTCTTCTGTGTTCCATGTGCTCCTTCTGTTCAGGGTTGACTCCACAGAACCAAGCTGTACAACTCAGGAATTAACTGCTTTGCAATCTGGTGGTAGACTGCAGTCCTTCTTCATTACTTTTGGGGGTTAAAGAGCCATCACTGAAACTTTTCCCACATCTTCTTTCTCTCATTCTTTCTCAGGGCACTCCAGCCATACTGGGAGTAGTTTCTTACCTGTGTTATGCATAACTACTGTGTTCTTTTTAAGCTCTCCAAAGAAATGATATTGCTTTACAACAGATCTCTCCATAAGCTGAGGTGTCATGCCTTGGACATGTGTGGGACATATGTAGGAGTTGGGATATGTAATGGGATTCTTTCACCTTACCTGAATGTAAAGCCAAAACAAGACTTCATAGCAACAGAAATTCTTTTGCTTCATTGGTAGTTCAAATATTATTTCAAGAGTAAGTATTCCTGCCTGCTATTTGGTTAATTGACATGTGGTGCTTTTGCCTTTCAAGAACAAATGATGCATTTCATACCTGCTGGCAGATATATGTTTTCAGATCTAACAGTAGTGTCACAGAATGCCCAGAGCTCTTAATTTTCAATTTTCCTCCCTAAGTGGGAAAGTAACAAAATACCTTATTCAGTGCTGAGAACAGATTAACTGATTTTATGCCCTTTCTTGGAAGACAAACTGAATGGGTAGCCAGGTCAAAATATTGTGAAAGGTCTGCCTAAACGGCATATTTTCTTACCTTGGGGAATTCTTCAAAGTACTCTGATGAAAAAGATTCAATGAGCTCTTTGTTCTTCCTCCTGCCTAGTACATGAAAAGCTCCAGCCAAACATTCAGAGCTCGGTTTGGGATCAGATGAGGGTGAGAGTGTGGGAACCAGCATGACAGAAGTTGCAGAGCCTCAGGGAGAGCTGGAAGATGAGGACAGAACTGAGTGATGCCAGATGTATTATGTGGAAGAAAATCAACTGTGGATTGGTGCAAGTTCTGAGGTGACAGGAACTATGACGTCCAGCTAAGATGAGGTCTAATGATATATACAAATAAGGTTTAGATATATTTTCCACACGATTGTCTTCCAGCTGGCTAGCCTGTTACTTTACAGTTTGTTGGTCTTTTGAGTTAATAACACATTAAAGGTAAAGATTTGATGGAGGTGGAGAGGTCCTAAGAGGACTACAAAACATCTACCAGAACTATTTGATACTGAAATACCATACCTTTCTCTTCAGGCATGGCTTATGGCTTCTGGAATTATTCACCAGCTGGGATTTGAAAGTCTCAACTTTTATGTAGATTTTCACCCCACAGTCCTTACCAAAGCTGGAAGTTCTCTGGGATTCAGCAATATTTGCTGAATGCAAACAGATCAAATAGATTGACCTGTTACAAGTTTAAATAACCTGTGATTTAGTAGACCTACTGCACTTACCTCAATATTCTGTATGGGCTGACAAGTATCAGAAAGTAATTGGAGAAATTAAAAAAAAACATGGTATCAGCAACAGGAAGGGAGCTGATGCTCAACCTGCATGCCATCCAGTTGTAGGAAACATGCTATTTAATTCTCTCACGGAGTTTTTGTTATTATCTTTAGCACAAGGAATCTTTTTACTAAAAATGAAGACTATAAAATCATATTATACAACTACAAATGATGTCCAAGGGTTTGAATATGTTTCCTAAGCTGGAAGTGAGTTACAGCTGGAAATAAGGTTTTGCAATCACAGAGTTGCTTATTTTAAGCAGAGTTGCTAGCAACTGGATCTGGACTGTACTGCTATTACTGCTATTTGGAAGAAGGGTTGGATGACTCCTCTGAACTTATTTCCAATGTTTAAATGGAATTCAGCAGATGTGTGCAAATCTGGCTTAGAGAGCTTTACGTTTGTGCTTCAACTGTTCCTTTGCTCTAAATAGGAAGTGCAGATGAGGCCTTCAGAGAGGACAGAGAGGTAACTGAAAGGCCTATTGATATATAGTGAATAAGCAATAATGTAGTAAAATTAGCTAGAGTCTAATGAGAGATGACAAGGACTAATGTAACAGCATGTGAAATGGAGGTGGGAGAAGAGACTGCATGAAAAATTACATTTTCCAGTAGGTAATTAATCCTTTCATTCCTTAAAAAAATGCAAGACTGGGGAAAAAAAAATGTGGGTCAAGTTGTGCCCTGCTATTCTACCCACTTGATCTCACAATTCTTTTTATAAACATACTGAGCTCTGTCTCATAAGTGGTGAGTTTTTTGCCTCCCCTCACCCCAAAGAAACTGTTCCTGAACCTCTCTGATTTGATCATTAAGAACTTTCATCTCAGCCCAGACTGAATTTTTCATCACCAGTTTGCACTTCTGTGTGATGTGATAGTTTGCCAGCCTAGGTGTTGCTGGACTTTTCTGCAAGGTCTGCTGGTTCAGCAGTTAGTAGTTGAGGACCTTGAATTCCAGAACCACAAACTGGACTGGACACCAGAAATGTCACTCTGGTTTCTTTCACTGGGGCAATCTGGCTAGAATGGCAAAGTAAAGCATTGGCAAAATGCTGGACAAATGATAAAAAATGTAACAGTTCAGTGAGGAGAATCTGAATGTGACTAGCCAAATATTTCTTTCTTTGCAACATATGTTCCAATCTATTTTATATAAAGATATCCCTGCTGATTTAGGGTTTCAAACTGTATTTACACAGCCCAGTAGGGATGCAGATCAGGAGTTTTAACTTTGGCTTCTTGGCCATAGTTTGGATATGGTCTTCTGAACTACATGTAAGTGCATAGTTTTCCCCAAGTCCAGTTTAGGACAGCTGAATTGCATGTTGTTGTTGGGTTTTTTTCATTAATTGTCAAGGTACACATTATCTAGCATTTCTAAGCCCTGTATAAGATGCAATAGATGACATTTCTTTGCTAGCCACTACATTTAGTTTTTCTTATTAGCTACACTTATGCCTAAAAGTACTTCTTCGATAGTAACAGACAGCAATCAAGTAACTTCTTAGCCTTCCTTAGCTGGATTAAATAAGTCACATTTGTTAGTCTCCTGTCTAGTAGCAGGTGCTTCATTCTCTGAACATCCTCCTAGGCTTTCCTGTGTTTGTTCCATTCTGAGTTCTTTTTTCATGAGCATGAGTAACCAGTCATATATGCATTCTGTGAGAAGGCTAACCTGGCCTAAATTGTACAGTGGGATCAATTTCTTCCTGCCTCTGCTGGAAGCCTCTGCTCTGCTGCACTAAGATTTCATTTGTCTTTTTCACAGCTACGTCAAGTTAGCAGTCTGTGATCAACAAACAGATCAAAGTCCTTTCATCTGTTTTTCTATAGATAAGCTCCTAGACTGATGTCACAGAAGTTTATCTTATTAGACCTGAAGCATATGATCCTGCATGTTTATCAACTGCATTACATCTTAAAATTCCTGTCATCACAATAGTTAGTTCTTCCTGTATATATTAATTCTTTTCTTATGGACAACACTTCCCAACTTCATTTCATCACAAATTCTCTGAGCCAAATCCTATCCTTTGTGTTTTAGGTAAAAATACTAAAAAATATCTGTGCTAAAAATTGTTCTTGTGAAATACCACTCAGCTCTTAGCTGATCTTTCAAAATCCATTGTCATCTTCTCTTCAGGTTGTTGCTCCTCCCTTGCTTTTTAATTAATCTATAATCCCATCTTCACTATTTTTTTCCATAAAGAATTGAAAGAGATGCTCTGCTCTAGTCCAAATACAGGAAGTACTCTAAGTCTAATCTATCTAAAAAAAACCCAAAACGTTTGCAATGTATGTTAGCATATGTTATGATTGATAAACCAAGATTAGACATTTCATTTTTTATTTATTAAATCTTTACTTATTCTTAATATTTTGTTCTAAGACTGTTCAAACTATAGAAGTCAGAGAGCTTCTGACTGAATCTCTTATTCTCAGATGGCAACATCCAAATTTCTTGACTAACCTGAATTAAGTAATTTTATTTTTGGTTCACCTGGGTTATGATTATTTTCATTCTATACATTTATTTCCATTAGTCAACTTACTTTTTCTCTTATTTTCAATAACTTCCTCTTTTTTGAAGGCAAAGACCAAATATTTGTTTAGTTTGAGTCTACATCCTAAACTTGAAGAAACATGATTCTTTCAGATTTAACTGGTCAAGCTATTACTTCCAACCAATTTCATTTGCTGGTCCTACTGTTAATAAAGGTCACTTTTTTAAACTGTAGTTCACACACAGTTTGGTTTGTTTGTTTGCTTCATTTTTCTAGCTAAATTCAAGTAATTTATGAAACTTACAATTACGCTGCCCATTTTTATTGCTCAGCCATGTGTCTTATAAACCCATGAAAGACTCTCTTAAAAGAAAAAATCCACAGAGTTTTGAGACTCAACTGCAGCATAAAATTTCCGTAATTGAGGTAAATACCTGAAACGTAATCAAGCCAGGAACCTTCAGCAGAAACTGGGCTACATGTTACTGAGAATATATTGTGTGGATTTCAGATTACTGGAAGAAAACAGCTATGTATAAATTGAATTTTGTCTCTGGGTATCTCCATTTCCACTTCAACACAAGAGAAAGATTGTAACTGGAGATTTAGGTGGAGTTATTGGGCTGGTTGTAAAACATTCCTGTACAAATGAACCTGAGATGTCTGTGTCCTGGTTTCAGCTGGGATAGAGTCAATTGTCTTCCTAGTAGCTGGTATAATGTTATGTTTTGAATTCCGTATGAGAAGAATGCTAAAAGCCCACTGATGTTTTCAGTTGTTGCTAAGTAGTGTTTAGACCAAGTCAAGGATTTTTCAGCTTCTCATGCCCAGCCAGCAAGAAGGCTGGAGGGGCACAAGAAGTTGGGAGGGGACACAGCCAGGGCAGCTGACCCAAAGTGGCCAAAGGGGTATTCCATACCATGTGACGTCATGCCCAGTATATAAACTGGGGGGAGTGAGGGTGGGGGGACCACCACTCAGGAACTAATTGGGTGTCTGTCAGTGAGCGGTGAGCAATTGCATTGTGCATCACTTGCATATTCCAATCCTTTTGTTATTACTATTGTTATTTTATTAGTGTTATCATTATCATCTTTAGTTTCTTCTTTTCTGTTCTATTAAGCTGTTCATATCTCAACCCACGAGTTTTACTTCTTTTCCCAATTTTCTCCCCCATCCCATTGGGGGGGGGGGGGGGGGGGAGTGAACAGCTGTGTGGTGCTTAGTTGCTGGCTGGGGTTAAACCACAACAGTCTGTTACCTGTTATGTACTCTAGCTCTGTATTCAGGTGCAGAAGAATATATCAGTGCATTCTCTAAAACACCATTTGTGAAACTTTTTGATTACTAAAATATTATTCCTTCTAGAGCTAACAACTTGACTGCTGTGAATAAACTTCTTTGTTTTAAACTGTTTTGCTTAATTGAGATTCTTAAATCACAGTTAGTCAGACATGTGTTTTCTGATATATGTTTCCCACAGGGACATTCAGGATATGAAACTTCCTTACATTTTAGACCAAGGATTTATAGTTAGGCAAGACAATAAATTTTAGATTTTCAGTAATAAACTATTCTAGTTCATACTATCTATAACAAAAGAAAAAAAAACATGATGGTGCGTAATGCATATTCAGCATCTTCCATAACAGACTCCTGTTACAATCTACTTCTACCTTAGTATGACACTGAACAATGAACTGAAATTTGAGCAGATTGCCTGTAAGATTAAATAGATGCCTGTAAGATTAAATAGAAACACATTATGCAATAGTATAAATATTTTTTTAGAGTTTTCACACACCAACTCTATGAGTAACATGATGTAAAAGATCAATATTTATTCTTCATTTCCCAGGAATATGAAACCTTTGCATATATTTAATGACAGTAGAGACTGTTCTCTATTATTGTAAGCTGTACCTAAGCATCAAGTAATGAAGATAATATTTTTCTTTAGCTTTACTATTGAATCAGTTCCCTTAAACAAATGGTTCCTCAAAGAAAGAACTGGCAGACTGTTGGAATAGGGAAGACAAGATACAATATATCCTGAAGCAAATTTTTTATAATGGCTTAATTAATAAGTCTGTTTTAATAGTTGCTAAGTGATCTGTTTACTAATTTACTAATGATATTGTGTAAAGAATATTATTTATTTTCTGGAGCATTTAGTTTGTAATGTGCTTTTCAATAGGAAAAATCTATGGTAACTATGATAACATTTGGAACTATGGTAACATTTCTTTAGAGAAGAGTATCATGCTGCTTTGAGAATTTTGTGTGAAAACCAGCCTTTTTCTCTAGTTGTTCAGTATATTACAAATCTGTTTTATACATACCCCAAGTGATGTAATCTCTTCTACTGAAATTCAACTATTAATGATAGCTTTTAATGTCATTCTGCTTCTGAATGATGAACATTTTTTCTATTCTATTTAGTATGGGAAGAGAATTTTAGGTGATAAAACTTGTATCAGAATAAGGAGTTACTTCCTAACAGAGCAATGTTGTTGTTATTATTATTATTATTATTATTATTATTATTATTCACATCATTATTCTCCTTGGAGAGTCATATTCAATTTCAAAATCAACTGGAGTTTATCACAGAGGTAACCACACATCCTGACTGGAATCACATTTTCAACAGTATTTGCTTCTGAAACACCGTCATACAGTTGTTCGTACATACCTCTGTGTAACAGGTTCTGCTGTTTAGTTTTATGTGAGAAAACACTTAGACTGTTAGGCATAAGTGTGTTAACTGTGTTCCAGTTTTTATTATGAAGGCTACGTTGTCTGTGACCTTGCATGTGCTTTTATTCAAAGAGCTTGTGATGTAACATGGCTTATTTTAAGTGAAATAACTTTTGGGTTATTTAGTTAGATAATTTTATACCTGTAGTTCAAAAGGCCTGTAAGAAATTTCTTATATCCCTAGGAATTTAAATAAAATTGTGATTGTGAATGTTGTACAGAGCTAAGCACTTATTTATCAGCTCTATTCCCTAAATTTCCTTACTCGGATTCCAAGATGCTCTGGGTTAATTTTAAAATTTAAGAAATATTTTCAGAGTAACTTCTGGTGTTCTAAAATGCTGGACAGTCTTACAGGAACATCTGTCTAGAAAAACACACACGGGTCTTGTTTTCCAAGCTTTTCTACCATTGTATTTTTTTTGTGAATTCTGAGAACTTGCAAATCCAGACTAACATATTACAAAATGACTTTTAAAATGTTTTGCTTATATTTAAGGCAATTACAACTGCTCAGACATGAATAAATTCTCTGGGACACAGAAATTGGAAATACTTTGTTTAACATTTGTCTTACTCATTCAGTTCAGTTACACAATCCATGTATGTATCTCAAAAAAAATTTTCTATTTTTTTTCTGTTTCTAGTTTAAGTCTAGAAAAGTCTTTGGTTTGGAAGACTTTGGATTGCAATTGATTTTGTTCCTGTTGGTCTTGGGCTTGTCACCAACGTTAGAAAGGGATTCTGATGCTTGGAGGACTCAACAACTAAATGTGGATAAAATTTAGCAGTACCAAAAATTTTATTGGTCAATATTAATGGACCTGTTGCCATACTTTTATATGCATTGATAGGTATACCCTGAAAGTTTTTTCTGGTTTTGTTTTGTTTTATTTTATTTCCTGGGTTTTTTTTGGGGGGGGGGGGGGTGTTTGTTTGTTTGTTTTTGTTTTTTAAGAAGAACTAGGCTTTCCTTCATTTTACAGATCATGTGGTAAAGTGAAAAGTAAAAAAGGTGCATGACCAAAGCAAATAGGTAGAGTTTTGCAGTTTGGTTTAGATCTAAGTTAAGAATGACAGGCTTTCTCTATCTTTTTTTTATTCAGTCTTAGTTTCAGTGAGCAACTACCATGTCAGTAACTTGGAAACCATAGCTTTGAAGAACAGAATATGGGAGATTGTGCAAAGCCTTTCATAAAAGACTAGAGACTGCATATATTCAGATTTATGCCTAGCACAAAAAACTTGTTCCTTCAGGTAGTCCTGCATTTAGTGCCTGCAATGGTCTGCACAACTGCATGACTGCATTGGTCCAAAGAGGATAGAAAATCCTCTTTGAAAATTTTTTGGTTTGTAAAAGCCAAGTGTCTTCTGAAATTTTCTGGTTTTATTCCTAAAAAAAACCCCAAGCCCCAAAAAACATCCGAACAACAACAACAGTAAAACACTAAAAAAACCCAAACCAAACAAAAAAAAAACAGAACCCAAACACCCCACTATGTTATGGGTTGTCAAGATTTAAACCCAGCTGGCAGCAAAGCACCACCAGGCTGCTCACTCACTCCTCCCCCCCTGGTGGGATGGGGAGGAGAAAATATAAAGGAAGGCTCATGGGTCGAGACAAGGGCAGGGAAGGATCACTCACTAATTACTGTCATGGGCAAAAACCAGACTTGACTTGGGAAAAAAAAAACCAAAATCAATTTAATTTGTTACCAATCAAATCAAAACAAGGATAATGAGAAGTAAAACCAAATCTTAAAACCCCTTCTCCCCACCCCTCCCTTCTTCCCAGTGTCAACTCCACTCTTGAATTCTCTACCCACCAACCCCGGCAGCGCAGGGGACAGGGAAAGGGGGTTCGGGTCAGACACCTTGTCTCTGCCGCTCCTTCCTCCTGGGGGGAGGACTCCTCACTCCTGCCCTGCTCCACCGTGGGGTCCCTCCCGCGGGAGACAGTCCTTCATGAACTTCTCCAAGGTGAGTCCTTCCCTCACTTACTAAATGAATTCAGCTTATGCTGGAGATACGATGCAGAACAGCTGTACAGCATCAAAGAATCTGGCAACTGATGCATGCTATATTAATCTTATGGGACCCTGCTGACTCCTAATTCAAGAAAGTCCCCAATGTTAGGGATCCAGGTGGAAGATGATTATACAACGTCCCATTTGTGGTATGAATATTCCCCAGTCTCCTTCGTGGTTATTTTGGAAGGGAAGAGTAGGCGCAGACAGATAGACAGTCCTTCTTTACTTATTTTTTCAGCTTCAATAGACACTGCTTTAGCAACTCATCCCATTTTACCATATGTTATGACCTGTATCTAGGTCATATCTCGGGAGAGTCCTGCTCTGAATGATTTCCTAAAGAAGTCTGATTACAGATTTCAAACTTTTTGGTATTGTATATAAAATAAAAACAAAATCAATTGAGTACTGCGTGGGAAATGAGCTTAAGATAAGTAAGTCAAGAAAGCAGGGGTCTCAAGGCCTGCAACAGTGTGAATCTATTTATTTGGACCTTTGGTAGAGGGTCATCCAGTAATAAAATTAGATTTATTATAATAGGCCTCAAGATATTGTCAAAGGCTTTTAGAAAAAAAGAGATGTATGTGTATCTATACAATTTAAGATATTTTACTGGTGACTGAGAATTGTCTGCAGTTTCTAGAAAAGAGATTTCTAAATGCATCTTTAATTTATGCTATGACCACACTAGACTTTTAAGAAAAGTAGTGGTGCTCTTAGAACATCAGTAATAATAATATTTTTCTCTGTTTTTTGGGGGGGTGTCTGCCTGTCCTCCTCCCCCCCCCCCCTTGTGTATTGGGTCTGGGTGAGATGGAGTTA
Organism: Haliaeetus albicilla; assembly: GCF_947461875.1. Taxonomy (NCBI): domain Eukaryota; kingdom Metazoa; phylum Chordata; class Aves; order Accipitriformes; family Accipitridae; genus Haliaeetus; species Haliaeetus albicilla. The sequence goes on along the minus strand of NC_091496.1, from coordinate 23,460,524 downwards.
ATACTCCCCAGAGCAGCCCTCATAGTGCTGTGCTCTGCATCAGTAGCTAGAAAGGTGTTGATAACACACCAGTGTTTTGGCTACTGCTGAGCAGTGCTGGCACAGCGTCAAGGCTGTCTCTCCAACATTTTTGCCCCCCCTCAACGGCAGGCTGGGGCTGGGCAAGATCTTGGGAGGGGACATAGCCAGGACAGCTGACCTAAACCAACCAAACAGATATTCCATACCATATGATGTCAGCTCAGATATAAAAGCTAAGTAAAGGGAGACGGAAGGGGGCATTTTTGTCTTCAGGAGCAACCACTACGAGTATTGAAGCCCTGCTTCCTGGGAAGTGGCCAGACATCACCTGCTGATGGGAAGTAGAGAATAACATCGTTTGTTTTTCTTTGCTTTCGCGTGCGAACTTTGCTTCACTTTATTAAACTGTCCTTATCTTGACCCACGAGCCTTTTGTTATATTTTCTCCCCCCCGTCCAGCTGAGGAGGGGGAGTGATAGAGCGGCTTTGGTGGGCACCTGGCATCCAGCCAGGGTCAACTCACCACACCTTGGTAAATAAAATATTGTATAATAGTACAACCTATTGGTATACTCTTTCATTGTAAAAACAAAACACTCCCCCCCCCCCCCCAAAAAAACCAAAACAACACACAAAACAGAAAAAAACCAACTCCTTTTGAACCTTTGATCAGTTTAGGCCAGTTTTGTCAGAGGAGTAGAAGTCACAGAAAAAAATAAAAAGACTAGATTCAAGCAAATTTGTGAGAACTAGCAACTGAATACTGAGACGAGATCCACTAATGCCCGCAGGCAATGCTGTAAGACAGAAAAAGCTGCATTAGCTTTTTGAGGATCCACACAGAAACCCTGTATGAAGAAACAAAACCTACAGTAACCAAAGCCTTGTTGGTTCCACTACTGACAGAAATAGCCATTTTGCAAAGCTTCTGTGTACATGTGACAGGAATTCAGAAGGTTGAAAGTGTGGGTGTTCAGAATATAAACCACAATGTAGTCCTCCTCTATTTGTCTATTTCTTTATTTCTACTAGGTTGTCTTCTCATACACTTGAAGACTCCTATTTCAGTTGAAAAAATATTTGAGAAATCTTTTTTGATGGCCAGGCTCTAAGCTGGAATGAAACATTAGCAGTGGAAAGCAGATGACTTAGACATTGTCACTACTTCCCTACCTCAGTTTTGCATGTCACATGAACTATGTTGAGTGGACTTATATCAACTTATAAAAAGTACTGAAATGAGGGAAGGAGTAAGTATATACTTATACCAATAAGGTATATTGGACAGGTTTAGGGTTTGGCTTTAAGACTGAGGTGATCTAAATAAGTAAAATCAAGCTTATGTCTGGGTTTAAAACACATGAAGTTAGGAAATGTTTTGAGCATGTCCCTATATTTAGGCAAAACCAGTTTCTTTATATATAGATATATACACACACACACTTACACATATATGTGTTTGTTGTCTATGTATATCTATATTATCCTTTGTGTTGAAAAACAGAGGAACAATTAGATGTTAAAAACCCCAATTTTGTCATGTTGCTTGGGAATAATATTCTCTGTAGAAAAATGCAAGAATATAATAGGTGTGATTCATCATCAAAACAAATATACTGTGTACGTTTATCTAGAAGTAATGGAAAAACAATACCTAGAATGTGAGATTTCATCTTTGATCTGTTCACAACAAAATCATCCTGACACTAATGAATTTCTCTGTGCAATGTTCACTGTGGAAGCAGACATGAAATATTTAAGCAGTCACTGTGATACCATCACAAGGACACCTCAGCATGGACCTCTTTTTCTGATATTTTTTCCAGGTAGATGTTTGAAGAAAGTAACGAGTTCAAATTGCTGAAGAGATAAGAACATACTGGAAGTTTCTGCATTTGTCATTCAACAAACACTTTTTATTACATTCGAGGAAACAGCTCATTTCTTTGAAGGACAAAATGACACATATCTTTTATACCGAAATGTATTTACAATTGAGATATTGAGGCTGATGTGCCAAGGTTGAAGTGTTCCACCTCTGTAACTATGTGCAAATTATTCCATAGGAGTCTCAAAACACAGGAAAGGTAATGGCATGCTCTGTACGGAGAAACTATCCTGTCTATTGAGATAAACTTTTATTGTGTATTATGCACAGTAGGCTAAATGCTTTCCTGTTTGCTATTCTTAACAGAAGAGGTGACTTCACTGAGGTAACATTGTTTTCTTACATTTTCTGATGCATTGAAAATGATCTGGCACCACCCAAGCATTAAAAATCAATCTGTTTTACACCTAGCTTTCACAGAACCCTTTTAAAAAAACTCTCTGTTCATTCCATCAAAGTAGCAGAATATGTGCTCATTCTTAGTATATTCAAAGCAGAAATAAAATTGGTTTATTTTGCACTCAGAATAATTTAATTTCATATTTTATCCATTTTACTTTACACTGCAGTAGATTAGGTATGCTAGCCAAGGAATGATATTTCCACTGAGAAGTAACTTCTTAAACATCTCTCTAATGGTCACCTATAATTACCCAAATAAATCTTAGTGTTTATCGGTATAGGTTATTAAAGAGCTGTATTTTATAATGTAGGTTTATTTTGACCCTGCAGAAAATTTGGTAGTGTATTAGATGTTCTCATGTGTATTTTCTCCAGTCTACTCACACATCAAATAGATAAACCATCCCTATTGAAAAGAACATGTCAGCATATGGTTAATTTTGTGTTTAAGATTGTGGAGCATTAACTTGAAAATAATGTATGTCAAGTTAAGAGTTTTACTTTGTAAGAATACTTAATTTAAATGCTCAAATGTCTGGAAAACTTGACTTTAAAGATATTCTGCAGTATTAGAAAGTACTCCATAATTCATTGTTTATTTGATTAGTTTCTCTTATTTTTCTCAACATTTATTGATTGTTTTCCAACAGGTTGATATTTCTTAACATTTCTTTAGAAGGATAATCTTACAGAATTAATGACTTTTAATCGTTATTTGATTTTCCATTCATACCATCACATGTGACATTGTTTCTAATCTATAATGAGATAAGCATTATCTAGGAAAAACACATTGAGAATTCACTGCTCATTAGTCATAAAGGGCGAAGCTTTAAACTGTTCTGTCTGTGAGGATTCAGAACATTAAAATCCAGTCACATGAATATTTGCAAATGTTGCAAATGTCCTATCACTTGGTTAGTGATAGGACAGATGTGCTAAAGCTGCATACACTTTTTAAACAATTTCCATCGACAGGCAGGACAGAGAATGCCAGGTAGGTACCACAAGCTCCATTCTCAGCAAATGTCTCTGTCTCTGTCTTCCAGTACTGGCTTTTTGTGACTGGCTCGTTAGATGGAAAAGGGACATTTTGAATAGGATTAATCTCACCAAATGTAGAGCCTAAAATATAGGCTGTTGCGTCTGAACTAGTTGTCTAAACTTCCTTTATAGTCAATGGGAACAGGAAGACACTTTAGGATGAAATGTGATGTCATCTGAATGTACTCATCTATCAGATGAGTCACACCTTAAGAGATCCTGTTCTCTCCAGTGACTTTAAAGGGCACCAGAAGTGACTTTCTTGGATGTAGACATCTTCTAAATTTAGGTGAGATAAGGTCTGTATTTGAAGACTGACAACATGGGGAGGAAAAAAGTATTTCCATAATGGCTAAAAATTGTATAATGCTAGTAAAACCATTGCAACTACAGCATTTTGTAACAACATACATCATATTTCATACGTCATATAGGAAATGCTATCCTTCTAACCTTTGATCAGATTACACCTTACATTATAAGAACTTTGCTGAAAAGAAAAAAGGAATGAAAATTCCATCCTTCTTTTACCTCGATAGCCAAATATATGTATATAGGTCATTAATATAATTTGAGTACTGACCAAATTACAGTTAGAGTAATATGCTGCAGCGAATACTTGTACTTGTTCTCTCAGACAAAAGAAATGTCAACAGTCCTAGTTAGCATGGTACTGTATAATTCAATAGGAGAGGGAATACAAGACATTTTTTGATAATAAAAGTTAAAAAGTTACATCTTACTATTAACTGTAATTTGGTCAGTCTCTCAGCTTATTAAATGACACAGGCAAGACTTTGGTCAAGGACATATTTTGAAGTGTTTCTAACTCTGTATTTAGTGAACTAGTATAGGGCTACCTATCCTTGTGTTATTTGAGTTGTTAAAGTTCTGAAATAGAAATGATTTTCTGTCATGAAGTGCTAGATACTATTTAAAGTCAACAAAATATGCCCAAGGACATTGAGTGTGATGTGTTCCCCTGTCATGTGTTTCTCTCATGGAGCAGAGTCTATTTGACTAGTTTGTTGGATGGGAAACTCAGAAATGAAATAGAAGAAAATAGAAACCAAACTTTGTTCTTTTTTTATTTTGAGGACAAGGTACTTTCAAAGTTATGTAGAACTTCAGGACTCTGACGCACACAACACAGAGCTAAGAGTAAACAAATACAACCATTTTTATAGCCTACTTTGAGGAAGCTGTGTTCACCAGCTTCTTTCATGTTAAGAATTTAGAAATCATTTTACCTTACATTTGAGAATAAAACTGCCCCCCTCAATCACTAGAAATAGATTTTTAAAAACAAGCAGATATTTACTTACCTAAGAAAGGTAAAGCACACTTAATCTAAACTGCACTTCAACCACTGGCTGGATTTTAACCTCATTTATATTAGTTAAAATAAGTGGAAGTCACTGATGTTACACACTGTGGATCTGGGGTGAAGCAATATGTATATAACTACAGGAACTTACTTCATATACTCTCCAGTATGTAAATTGCACAGCATGCTATTGTTTGAAGTAAAAGTGTAGCTGTGAGATTTTGGCAATCTATAGCCTAAATGAGTGCTGTTACTATGTACTTTACCCTTAAATGTCACATTTGAAATTAATTATTGCTGAGGTACCTCAGACTGCATTATTTGGCAACTATTTTATATAGTGTGTATATATATATATATACTAAACAAACAAACAAACAACTGGTACAGTTTTATGTATATTAATGTATATGGCTTTATTTCAGTATATATATATGACTATATAACGTTATATATACAAATATACCAGTGGTTTTTTCCCTAAGAGAAAAAACTCTAAGTCCATAATCAAGTCTAGTATATTTGTACACTGATATATATATATGTGTGTGTGCGTGTGTGTGTGTGTGTTATTTGCCTTTACAACTTTCTCTTTGCTTTTTTTTTTCTGATGCTCAGTTCTTCAGAAAATCAACATTGCTTTGCCCTTTAAAGGCCTTGGATGAATAATAATCTTAGGAAAAGTCATCTAATCTATTTTAGATGCTTTTTTTAGGATCAGATGAATCACACTCTGGAAGTACCTTTTCCTCTCTCCTAAGTACAAAGGGTTTGTAGGGTGACTTGCTTAGCCTTGAACATCTACTCATTAGATGCCTACTTGAATGCAGAAAAATATCTCCTGAAATAATGCAGACAGTAATTCATTATTTTAAGCAGAGTAAGTTCCAGTTAAAACACGGAGACAAAAATGCAGCAAAACAATTAAATCCTGTTAGAATTGCAATAGTAGAGTAGAAAGTCAGGAATAAAAGCCAGTGGAACAAGCTTCATGTGTGTTTTCTTCTTGTGCATTATCAGTAGTTGAAGGTTCATCATTTGGGAAATATCCAAACCCATGATCAGTTAATGAATTTCCCACTTACAGAGACAGAGACAGAGGTAGAGGTAGAGATGTTACAGGTGTAGATATAGATATTTTAGAGAGTCACCATAATAACCAAACCATTGTAATCTGTTCTGGGAACAGAAACTGAAGGTAGCAATTGCTTTGGGTACAACTTTCACAGTATTACAAAAAATGTTATGTTTATTTACACATTTGCATTGCTGCCTAATTCTGGAGGCACTTAAAACTGGCTAGGATGCTACCTTTTCAACCTGAGAGCCACACAGAACTTAACTGTTTGTGACTTCTGAAAATCCTGATCTAACCAGCAACACCTCTACCCTTTGCCAAAGCCCTGACTAATCTAAACACACCATAATTCCTTGTAACAGACAATTTATTAGGCTTGTTCTGTTCTTTCCTACCACAAAAAACCCACCATAAATTCAGCACAAAGCACAGGGGATGTGGCTGATTTCATTAAGCTGGACAAAAGATCTGGACATGTCGGACAACAGCCTTGGGGTTAGTGCTCGCTACTGGGAAGCAAGTGATAAAAATTCTTAGGCACAGAAAGGATTCAAAACCACATTTCCTAAAACAATGATCTCCTCCAATAAGTTAACTAAGGTAGGCTGATCACTTAGTCATAAGGCAGTAGCTTTGGGATAAAGATATTAATCTGTGAGTCCTTGATAACTTGGATATATCTATTTTCCTATAATGTTAAAGACATCAAATGTTGTGAGATCTGGGGATTGAAGTCTAGTTGCCAGTTAGCTCCCAGAATCAAGCTCTTGCTTCCCTGTTTTTCCTCTTGTAGTCCTTTTTATAGAGTGTCATCTACAGGACCAGCAAAGGTAGCCTGTTCTTCTCCTTTTATGTTTTGTACCTGGAAATAATGTGCTGTAACTACCCTCCTGGAATGCACTTCACGGTTCATTTGAAGAACCCAAATTTCCCATTTCTTGAATGGCTGTTATGTAAAAAGAGGGTATTATCATTATCATGCTCTGATCAAAAAGCCACTTACTCTCCAAGGAGGTTTCAATGCTCTGCATAGTGAGTGGACAGAAGATTATTAATCTAAGCTCAAATGAGGGCAGAATTTGAGCCACTGCTGTGCCTGGCATCCCCTATTTGTTACTGCTATGCTGGCTTTCCACAGTTCCTTGCAAGCACTTTCTACACCCTGCAGCTTTGGCAATATGAAAAACACTTTGTATGTGAAATCTCTGTTTTTCACTGACATCCACGTTAGCTCCAAAACAGGCATTTTCAAAAAGTGCTTTGTTCTGCTTCATAAGGAACTCTGCAAAGAACAGCTAGTATGAATCTGTGAACATGCGAACAATACTGAAATTACCAAATGAGAAATTATTGGAGGGGCACTGTGGATCTGTATGGGAAGGTACTACCAACAGCTAAACCCTCCTTTCATTTATGATGAGCATACCTATTACCAGGTTCTCACAAAAATACAAATATCTGTCACAGACATGAAAGCTTTATATTGAAATAGCATAATCAACATTGCAATGGTATCATAGAATCATAGAATCATAGACTAGTTTGGGTTGGAAGGGACCTCTAAAGGTCATCTAGTCTAACCCCCAAATGTTTTCAAAAGTTATGAAATGTCACATATATGGCAGTCAAAACACCTCAATTCTTACGTGCTTACACTTTTATACAGTCTTCTCTTACGTGGTCACATGTTTTCCTACTTTTTTCCCCTCATAGTGTATCTCTCATTCAGTTAAGATGATAGGAAACTCTTGAGACATAGCCCATTGATTAATATTTCATTGCATTTTTCTTAGTAATCAGTTTTTAAGCCTAACTTTTTTCTGTTGCCCATTATCCAAACTGCTTTGAAGAAAGAAATGAGGATTTCCTTATGTACTTTGTATGGCATTCATCACTTGCTAGAGTGCTGAAGTTTTTCAAATATGTCAATACATCAGTTTTCATAACATTACTTTTGCATTATCTCTCCAGTAGGCAAACTGAGCTAGATGCTAGAATGGATACAGTAAGGTTCTGTCCCTGTTTAAACAATTTATGCATGGTTTTTTGCACCTTCTTTTTAAATAGGATATGTAAGTTAAAAGCACAGGCCTGGTTAATTTCTGTGACTCCATGCCTTTGTCAAAATTTCTGCCAGAAAAAAATCCAGGTTCTTAAGGCAGTCATAAGCAACATATAGACTGTGGGGACCCATTAAAAATCAGTTAACTGTTTTGCCTAGCATCACATGCAGTTTCTTGCCACGGTAAGTAATAGAATCCAGTTCACTAGGTCATTGTTCAACTACCCTAACAGACAAAATTTTTCAATTCCTTTCTTCAATTCTTTGCTTTGTTTACTAGAAAAAACACTAGACATCTTTTATGGCAACCTTATCCTGACATAATTTGTTGAGATCAAACATGTTTAGAGAAATGTGATGACTTCAGCAGATCTTCTAAGAACACAGGCCAGTTTTGAAGCTCACTTCCCTGTCTGGTTTTGGCTAGCCCCCTTGCCCATCTTCTTTGCTTTTTAGTCTTAGGTAGGCTCGTCCACACACTCTTCTTAGGAGCAGGATCACAAAATCTTCCATCCTCCAGCTCTCAAAGTTTCTTATTTTTCAGCTGCTTGGTCTCTGGCAGCCTGAGCAAGGAGACTGAGGAGTTTCCAAAATCTGTTGTCTACATTTTCAAAATAATTTCACTACAAATTTTCCCCACACATTCACCCAGAGACAGATCCGCAGCTCACCACAAGTTTAATCACACACAGATGAAATCTTGTAAGTGTTAGTCTCAAACCCACAAGTTTAATGCCTTAGGCATGAGATTCAGCCAGTGAGGCCCTACTCCTCTCTTGTTTCCAAATGCTGCCATCTCCTGTAGTGGCCACATGGCTAGTGCAACCCCAGCTCACCACCCATGTTAGTGTGCAATCTGTGTGCTCTCCCTGGCCAGCAACCGTAGGGACGGCCAAGAGGTCAGTGTGAGTAAAGTGCAGAAAGGGTGGGAGCAACCGTTTGTTGATCTCCATGACAAGATCATCCAAAACGTGTGCATAAACAAGCAAAAAGACAAATATTGCACTATGTAAAGACTTGATCACGCTTCCAGACAAGCAAAGAACCCCCTTTCTTGGTGCCGTTAAAGGTCAGTGTCACCTGCAGGTGTTCATGTAACACCAGTTCGAAATTCCTTTCCTTGCTACTCCAGTAGAAAGGTGATTTATTAGTACAACAACTTTAGACATCTTATTAGATATACTGTTAGACTATTATTACTATATAACTTTTTAAGTTTTCCAAAGAATCTCTCTCCTCTATTTTTTTGTAGAGAAATTATACCCAATGAAAAGTTTTAATAACAAGGTTTGTGAAAGACTGCTCAAATTTTCCAATTGGCATTAGGAAAACTTTTGTTAATTATCTCCTAAATATCCCTATTTATTGAGAGATTTTACTCTAAAATTGCTTCTGACTTACCAATGTTCTGTCTTTGAGTTATTTTTGATTAAAACATCATGTATACCTGCGATAAGTAAATATGAAACTAATAAGGTATATATATTTACAGTAAAGGAGTCCTCTTGGTTTTCCTCTTTGTTTTGGTTTGGGGGTTTGCTGTTTCATTTTCGCTTTATTTCTTTCTTCCCTCCTATTTCCTTTACAGAGCTTCCATTTTATCTATTTATGTATTTATTTATATTTAATGGTGCAGTTTCTTTTAGTTTAGCTGAAGTCTCTGTTACTCAGTGTCACACCAGCTTAGCTACAAAAGCAGCTTACAAGACTGGGAAAAAGACAGCCAGTGATACCTTATAAATAGGCATTTAAAATGCTGGCAAGCTCTTGGAGAAAGTGAGGGAAGTTAATTTTACCTGAACACTAGCACCTGAAGAGCAGTCACAAAAGTGATTGATTGCTACACAAAATGCACCATTATACATTGCATGGGTTAGTGTATTTATTTCCCATATTATTTCCAGTCTTCTTGAATTTTCTATGAAGAAGTATCCTTTCATAGATCTTGATATTAGGATACAGAGGATATAAATAGTGGCATCTGTGTTTATATTCGGGACCAGAACACCGGTAATCTCAGAGACTACATCACCACTCTCTGGATATTCTTCACAGTGTAAGGCTACAAACGTGGTTTTAGTTTGTATTATTAAAATTCAATAATTTTAATAATGGATTTTCCTAGGGAAAAAAAGGAATTTCCAAGAAAAAAAATGGAATTTCTGTCTCACTCAACTTTTATTGCCATCTATAGAAGGAAAAAAAGAAATTGCAATTACAGTTTACCTATAGCAAAACAACAGAATTCAGAAAGGTCAGGCGTAGATCAAAAGAAGAACTCTCCACATTGGTTATATTTCCCATAACACAGTTAGAGCTGTGTGACATTGTTTTTGCTATCCTATTCATATCTTTTTGTTGCTAAATCAGCTATACTACATTTGGGAATTCTAGTCCTTCAAGAAGCATGTTTTATAGAAGACTAGAGGACTGAATTAGAGGTCCTATAACACAAGGACTTAAAAAATACACTTTAATAATTTTTGTTCCTTCGCTGAACTGTGGGTATTTGCTTAAACTATATATTTAGGATTATGCCCATGCAGGAAAATATTTTGATTCAGGTCAAACCTCCCTAAATCAAAATAAAAAATAATTATTTTTATTTTCTCTCTCTTTCCTTCTCTCTTTCTCGATACATATATTTATACACACACACACATATATAGATGAAGCTGAAGTTGTTAAAATTTTTTAAATTTACCATTTTCTTAGAATACTTATTAGAAAACTCTGCTCTTCTCAAGGATGTATTAAAATATAAAAGTTATTGTTTATTTTATTTTACATTGTTAAATAAATATTAATGCATTATTTAGGCAGTATAAACATGCATTTTAGAATTACTGGGGTAAATGCTCTACACTGTAGAAAAACACAGCTAATAAGAATTTAAAGTTACATCATTGGAAAAAATCACAAAACAATTACTCTTCAAGGCTTATCAGAATACACACGAGTTAGGAAATACAACTCTTTAATCATATGTCCCAGTAAGCACTGGGACCCAGTGCTTTTCCAGTAAGCACTGGGAAAATTCAGTGTTCAGTAATTCTGTGAAACTCTAACTACTCTTCCTGGTCACAGCACCTGCCTAGTAGCAGGAAAATGGTGCAGAGGGAAGCTACATACTGATATGTTAATGTTTCATTATTTTTCTTATGCATTTAATTTAAACTTAGGTATATAACATGTACATTTGCAACCAGGAGAATCGTGTCTTTTAGCAAGTATAAGTTGCACTAGGACATTCCTTCCTTGTTTTGTGTTGAAACAATTGGTTCACAAAGAGACCCAACTATTCTTTGATTTAACTACATAGAAGTACAGAAATGCCATTCATATTAACTGGTGTCTAATATGAATGGCATTTCTGTATCTTTCAGAGCTTTGTACACAACCAGCTGGAAAGAAGGCAGACAAACTCTTGGAAGCACTGGATAAAAACACTAGTTGATGACCTGTCACAAAAACATTTCCTTTCCTCAGCAAGATGTTCTTTGGAAGTTGATATAAGGAGATTAAGATGATGGATGATGACACAGCCTAAGCATTACGCAGTATTTCACTGGTCATATGTGTAAGGCTGAAAGTCACCTGGAACTTTTTCAGTCTTTGTTTCTGCAGTTTTGATATATTTTGTTAAGGCCCAGCACAAAAATTTAACCTTTAAATTTAATTTTAAAGCTGCCATTTCACAGTAATAATGCTGACTTTTGTATCTTTCATATCACATCAGAACAGTGCTGACTGAACACTAACAACTTTTCAGTATAAACAGATTGACAAGTAAAGACCACAACTGCTTGAGAATTATTTACTACACAGAGAAACTTCTTATTAAAGGACTTCTCTTTTTCCATTTTTCTTCATCTGTTTGCTAATCATACAAATGCATTGTAAGTTTTCAGTTATCTGGGCTTGTCTACTTGATCTTGTATATATTATCATTGGAATACTCACATGGGTAAAATGAATCTGTTGGCTAAATGGCAATGGAAATGTTGTTTTTCATAGCTCTTTTTTTTAAATCAGTTTGTCTGTGTCAAACCACTCTTTGTTATATTTTATCCTGTGTAATAAGGTGTCTTCATTAATGACTTGGATGATGGGATGGAGCGTACTGTCAGTGAGACTGCAAACCTGGCCAGGTGGAGGGATCACTGCGCTGGTGGTTCAGAACGGCTTCACCAAGCTGGAGAAATGGGTTGACAGAAAACTCATGAAGTTCAACAGAGGCAAGTGCAAAGTCTTGTATCTGGGATGGAATAACCACATGAGCAGTACAGAGTGGATAGAAAGCAGTGTCAGGGAAAAGGAGCTGATATACAATAATTTGAATGAGTTCCACCCTTACAACAAAGGCAGCCAGCTCTTGCCAGCAGCTACCGGGAAGTGAACCTTGCTCTCTCTTCAACACTTGTGAGACCACATCTGGAGTATTGTGTCCAGTTTTGGTCTCTCCCATACAAGAAAGTCATTGACAGATTGGAACAAGTTCAGTGGAAGGCCAGCAAGGTGATTGAATGTTCATGACATGGAAGGGAAGGCTGAAAGAACCGGTTTTATTCCACAAGGCAGCCAATGAGAGGGTAAAGAGAAGACAAAGCCACATTCTGCTCCAAGGTGCACAGAGATGGGAAGAGAGGCAATGGATGCAAGTTGGAGAAAAGAAATTCTCATTAGGTATAAAAGGAATTTTTTTTTTTTTTCCCCATAAGGATAGTCAAACACTAGAACAGGTTGCTGAAAGATGTTGTGGCATCTCGATTCTTGAAGATATTAAAAACTCAGCTGTACAGGTCCCTGAGCAACCTGATCTAATTGGACTTGCTGTGAGTGGAGAGTCAGACTAGAAGACCTCCAGACATCTCTGTAACCTAAAATACTCTATGAGTCTATTAATGGAATCCATGCTTCTTCCTTAAAAAGAAAACAACTTACTGCTTACAAATGGTAACGGTCAATACCTTTCTAGCTGTATGCATAAAGATCAGCCTTTTGGTGCTTCCTTACAACTTTTTTGCCTCTGCAACTTGTACTTTTTCCTCTATCATTCCACTAAAGTTGCTATATGGTGCGTACACTCCAGTTACTAGTCTATACAGCCAGTAAGTCTTCCCTTGTACTCCAAAGAAACTTGCATTCTCGTCCCCTAGTTTTCTCATACTGTATCACTGTCTCTAAGCCTCCTGTGCTGTGCTGCTAAATAATGAACGTGGAAGGGAAAAAAAATATTACATGGTAGTAATATGAGATCTCTGACTCCTGTTGACAGAGTTGGTATCTCTATCAAAATTGGGATCCTAGTCTATAGCTTTCACTTACAGCTGAAATCTTCTGAGGCATGAAATTTGTTCTTTTTAGGTAAAATAGATAGGGGAAATCACATTACACTGATTCTTTACAGTGTAGCACTACACTGTCCGCATTATTCATATACTTATGAATCAGGTCTTTGAAAGTCTGTAAACCAGGAATTTGCACTGAAGAAACTCGATTAGAATAAGTAGGTTTTGATCTTGCCAGTATTGTAGTACCACAGATTAGGTATCTCTAAACCGTTACTGTTGTCTCCTATTGCACTCACCTGTATACACAGACATTAATGTTAGACACCCCTGCTGGTGTACAATGCATTTTTTTTGTTCTTTGTATGATCTGACTTGATGGATTTAGCTCATTGGGTGACTGCTTTGAAACTGTGTGGTGTGAGTATGAACTGTTGGCACTACACAGAGAGATGAATATGTTAGCATCAAGGACTCTGATCTCAAGTCCCACTAGAATCAATGGATATTTATCATCTGAAAGCAAGCAAGTTCCTGACAGAACTAGGTCCTTACAGTCTCAGGACTCAGCCAAAATACTTTTCATCTCATGAAAAAAATGACAGAATTTCTCCCCAAACAGACAAAACTTGCAAAGTATGATTTACACTACCTGGACAAAGATCTTATGAAACAGCCATTCTAGGTGATGCTACAAACAGCAGAAAAAAATTGGGTGGGATAATACTATCACTATGTAGCTGGTGTCCCATGGGAGAGTAATAGTGAATAAAAGCAGTGTACTGATAGCACTAATTACCCAGGGGTATCACGCTGCTGAATGATGTAGAAGAAAAAAAAAATATATTGAGGAAAAATAGATACAAAGCAAGCAAGATGGGACAGAAAAAAACCTGAGGAAGCAGGCACAACTGAAATGAAACAAATTATTTTTCAGGGACAAGGATGCTTGACAAAATTGATCATCTTGGAGGGAAAAATAAACCATTGATCCAAAAGCAAAAGAACGTGGTAGCAAAATTAGATTGAATATTTGTATCCTTATAGAGATAAATGGAAGCAAGATGGAAAATGTAAGAAGAAAAAGAAAATTGCCATCTTTAAATTGCCAGCCCTACAGTGATATAGGGGAACATAGAAATGGTATATTAATAATTTTCTTTTTTTTCAGATGCATTAAAATAACTGCAAAGCTTGACAGATTATAACAGTGAAGGACAAAAAGCTGGGAGTCAATGGATGGCAACACATGCAGTTTTAGCTAGTTTCAGCCATATAAATGGTAGATCCTGACAGACATTGTTAAGCCTTATCTGCCTTTGGGTGTCTAAGCCAAAAGTTAGATTCTGAATGAAATATTCAAAACATCTCCCTTCTTGACACAGATACAGGAATTTTTGAGCTAATATACTTGTGAATGCAAGACTATAAATCCACCCTGCTTTTTGTTGACATTATCATAAAAACAGCACTATAGTTATAATCTGCTTATAAAGGAACTCTATGTGTGTAATTGGGAATGGGCTAACAGTGAATCCAAGTGTATTGGACCATAAACTTATGGCTAGCTCGTCGCCAGTTTAGAAGATTGCACTCATTAGCTGATCTTTCATCATGCAGAAAATGCCTCCTATACAAAACCCCTGATCCTGGCTCATTTAAACTGCATTTACATTATCAATTCTATTGGATTAATTTCTGATACACACAGAAATTAATAAGAGCCATGACATGTTACTCTAGCTTTCATAGTGCCTTTAAAAAGAGCATTAGGAAATTAAAATTTTACTTGTTTCTTTTTGGAGAAGAGTGTTAGAGACAAAAGCGGGAGAGAATGACAAAAGGAGGGGACTGAAGAGTGGTATGGACGGCTGCAGGTAAATGGCAGAGCTGGATCTCACTTTAGCCATAATTCAGTAGCTTGGCTCCGTGAGGCTGGAACGACAGGGTGAAACTGGTGATGAGCATAGAGCGTGGGTACTGCAGGCAGCATTTACCTTCCCTGGGTCAGTGAAAATGTGATTCCAAAAGTGCTGGAAGTGTGTGTTGTCAGTATGTCTCCTCTTCTGTGGCTTTCCCAAACTTGGGATGGATTCCTAAGGAAATCAACGGGACCTTCAACAATGGCATGACAAAACCAAGAGACTTTTGTGTTGCCAGCAGAAGAGATGTCCAAATTGGTCTAGATTTGTATGAATTGGCTCTATTTTATACCTGGGCTTCTGCTTTGCCATCTAGCCTTTTTCCAGGATGAATGGTGGATCCAAGCCAATGCAAGTGTGAGAGCACGTAGAAGGTCAATGATGCCCTTTCACGTGATTTGGTTTCTAAAGTAAGACACATGGTCCAGGCAGGAAATACAGTTTGGATTGTAAGTTTGTCTTCAGTAGCAATGAAACAGTCTTCGCAATTCCAATAAAAAACTGAAACCAGAAAGATTGGGTTTATTTTATTTCAAAAAACATTTTGATCTTATTAAAAAGAGTAAAAAAGGGAGTTACAGCTTGTTAAAATGTAAGGGATCTTAGGCAGTAGATGAGACATAGGGCTTTTCCATCCTTCCTTTCTAAATGATGAAAGAGTTGTACTATTATTAACTTAATTATTAATTGCCACCGGTTGTTCTGATGGTTAACCCAAAACTGGCTCTGTTGTTTTGTAATATTATTTCCAATTAGTACTCAAATTGTATTTAATTTTACTGCGACTGTTTAATAAGACTAGCAGTAGTCGCCTCCATTTGATTGGTATTTCTCTGTTACCATTATTATGATGCTAAAGTCAAGGCGACTTTAAGTGAAGACTGTGAGACACAGAGAGGTTGCAGAGCTTTTATTTCTGACAATGTAATTCAGTCACTGGAATAGACAGGTTCAAATAATACATTATTTGTGTTGCAAAACAATTTGTACTCCTGGGTTTTTATCAGTTTTAGTTTAGCTCTGGCTAAAGGTCAAAGTATGTTTCTCTGACTAGAAAACAACTCAGGATCCTCAGACTGACAGCATATTTTGCATAGATCATATTATAGAATCGTACATACTGCTCTTGCTACCTAAGCTCTGCCAAAGCCTTGGATAAATCTGACCATATCAATTTTTATAAATAACATTAAGAAATGAAAACATGCAAAGTTAACAAGAATATTTCAGTAGCTGTCATCTAGGTATTTGCTTATATGAGCCTTCAAGAACTAACTTGATTCTAAAAATGAAAACATAGAAGACTTGTAGATAGAGGATGGCTTTGTGAAACTGTCCTAGGTTTGGCTGGGATAGAGTTAATTTTCTTCCTAGTAGCTGGTATAATGTTGTGGTTTGGATTTTGTATGAGAATAATGTTGATAACACACTGATGTTTTAGTTGTTGCTAAGTAGTGCTTATACTAAATCAAGGATTTTTCAGCTTCTCATGTCCTGCCAGCATGGGCATGAGAATTTTGGAGGGGACACAGCCAGGACAGCTGACCCAAACTGGCCAAAGGGATATTCCTTACCATATGACATCATGTCTAGTATATAAACAGGGGGGAGTTGACCAGGTGGGGTGGATCGCTGCTCAGTGACTGGCTGAGCATCGGTCAGCGTGTGGTGAGCAATTGCATTGTGCATCACTTGTCTTTCTTGGGTTATATTTCACTCTCTTTTTATCTTCATTATTATTATTATTTCTGTTATTAAACTGTTCTTATCTCAGTTCCTGAGTTTTACTTGTTTTTGATTCTTCTCCCCATGCCACTGGGGGGGGGGGTTGTGCAGTGAATGAGCGGCTGCATGATGCTTAGTTGCTGGCTGGTGTTAAACCACAACAGAAACACACCAGCTCAAACAGGTACATTACTATTTCAGTGCTTCATCTGCTTCACGTATGAATTACGAGTGAAATAACACACTCTAAATATAAATATTTTTAAATTCATGCTAGTTTAGCCACAATGATATGAGATTATTATGTGTGGGAAATATTAAATACAGGGCAAACCATGCAGAAACTATAAAACTCAGAAGGGTGATGGACACGTGTCTGTTGGAAGTGGTCACACCTCGCTCACAGCCCACAGTCCAGACAGCAGGTTTGGGATGGAAGCAGTGTATTTCTAATAAACAATCTTCCTCAGCTGAGAAAATCTCCTTCTGCTTAGGCTGGAACTTTAAAGTTAAATTGGCAACAAAAGTAGTGTTTGGCAACGAAAATAGCCTTTGAAGCAGTTTATGTGGTTTTATTATCAAGTTCTTCAGAAACACTAGTATCACTCAGGATGTGTTTTCTGGGGTTCAAATCCTCTCAAATAATCAAATGAAGAAGAGGAGTTATAAGCATCAGATTGCCCTTTTACTGAGGCATGAGTTCTGCTAACTCCCCATCCTGATCAAGTTTGGTTCAAAGGTTAGTGACTTCATTTGGGTGTTTCACAGTCCAAAAAGTGATGGTCTGTTACCAGTTTCTCATATACAGGATTTCTCTCATAATTTGGGTATGAACAAATCAGTTCTGCTGCTGCTTCATGGCTGATGCCCAGTGAATACTGGAAGTGGTACCTGGTGCTGGTATCAATGACTTTTCCATCCTAGAGTGAAAGTGTTCCTTCAGGTAACTATGACCGCTCTGTTACTTGAAACCTTAACTTGTTTGCACTGTTATCTCCTGCAATATATTGAAATACATTTCAGTAACACTTTTCCTATGTTTCATTCCCTTGCAAGAATTTATGCTCATTGCTAGTATGAAATACTAGTATTTTCCACCTAATTGATGGTTTTCTAAGAAATGCAGTACTGTAGAAAAAAGGTAAGGAACCAAAGTCTTTCATTATTGTTGATCATCAGTATCTTGCATATGTCCATTGTTTTACATAAGTATGTATGCATATGTGTGCATGCTGATTATTCATGGTAGAAGAAAATGTTTATTTGTATTAGAAATTCTATGTCATTACCAAATAGTACCCGCCCATCTTACAAACATAAGAGTACGAAATTTATCAAAATATTGTCTTATATATTTAAGACATGTGTCCTGGTTTCAGCTGGGATGTAGTTAGCTGTCTTCCTAGTAGCTGGTACAGTGCTATGTTTTGAGTTCAGTATGTGAAGAATGTTGATAACACTGATGTTTTCAGTTGTTGCTCAGTAGTGTTTAGACTACAGTCAAGGATTTTTCAGCTTCTCATGCCCAGCCAGGGCACCTGACCCAAACTGGCCAACAGTGTATTCCATACCATGGGACGTCCCATTTAGTATAGGAACTGGGAAGTGGGGGGGGGGCAGGGATTCGCCGCTTGGGGACTGGCTGGGTGTCGGTTGGCGGGTGGTGAGCAATTGCCCTGCGCATCATTTGTACATTTCAATCCTTTTATTACTACCGTTGTCATTTTATTAGTGTTATCATTATCATTATTAGTCTCTTCTTTTCTGTTCTATTAAATCGTTCTTATCTCAACCCAGGAGTTTTACTTCTTTTCCTGATTTTCTCCCCCATCCCACTGGATGGGGGGGAGTGAGTGAGCGGCTGCGTGGTGCTTAGTTGCTGGCTGGGGTTAAACCACGACAACATGGTTTAGTGGTGGACTTGGTAGTGTTAGGTTAACAGTTGGACATGCCAAATTTCTCACTGAGAGCATACATGAACACACTTTACAGTAGCATAATCTTGCACAAGTATTTTATAAGCAGCAAGAGTTGTATTTCACAAAGAATGAGTTCCATCAAGTTAGTGGTTTCAGGTTTCAGGTTTTATTATCATCCTCTATTGAATTTTTTTAGACATGATAATGATACATATCAAATTAATATCCATGCAGCAAAACCAATTTCTTATTCCTAGGAACTTATTAATCCTTGAAATTGTCTTTAGTATTATGAACTTTCAGTGTGTGAGCGATTTGTCTTTTCCAACAAATATTGTTAGTTTACAACCTTAAAAGAAGATATATAATGAGGAGGTTTTTAATATGGAGTAAGTAATATTTATAACATTTTCTTATTGATATATGTTGATTATATCTTTACAATACCTGTTTTACTTTTCCCTCCTTGTGTACAGCATTTAATAAACCCCTCTAGCTCTATTAAATCAACAAAGAACTGTTCATCAGTTATAGAGAGTAAGATTCCATTTCAGTAAATAAATATAAAAATATAGGGGAATGTCAATCTAT
Organism: Haliaeetus albicilla; assembly: GCF_947461875.1. Classification (NCBI taxonomy): domain Eukaryota; kingdom Metazoa; phylum Chordata; class Aves; order Accipitriformes; family Accipitridae; genus Haliaeetus; species Haliaeetus albicilla. The sequence goes on along the minus strand of NC_091496.1, from coordinate 23,441,254 downwards.
ATATCGATCTATCTATCGATCCACCTAGCTATCTATAGGACAGCACCCAAATTTATTCCAGTTCAGTCCTATGGCATCAATCACCTTGTCATGTGGGAAAACTGGAGCTGAAAACACACACACTTTTTTTAAAAATTCTTGTTTACTTCACCCAGCTGTATTGTAAAAGATCACACTACACGTAACTACTTGTCCTGGTTTTAGCTGGGATAGAGTTAACTGTCTTCCTAGTAACTGGTACAGTGCTCTGTTTTGAGTCCAGTATGCGAAGAATGTTGATAACACTGATGTTTTCAGCTGTTGCTCAGTAGTGTTTAGACTATAGTCAAGGATTTTTCAGCTTCTCATGCCCAGCCAGGGCACCTGACCCAAACTGGCCAACAGTGTATTCCATACCATCTAGTTTAGGAACTGGGAAGTGGGGGGGGCAGGGATTTCGCCGCTCGGGGACTGGCTGGGTGTCGGTCGGCGGGTGGTGAGCAATTGCCCTGCGCATCATTTGTACATTTCAATCCTTTTATTACTACCGTTGTCATTTTATTAGTGTTATCATTATCATTATTAGTTTCTTCTTTTCTGTTCTGTTAAACCGTTCTTATCTCAACCCACGAGTTTTACTTCTTTTTCCCGATTTTCTCCCCCATCCCACTGGATGGGGGGGAGTGAGTGAGCGGCTGCGTGGTGCTTAGTTGCTGGCTGGGGTTAAACCACGACACTACTGTAGCAAAATACAGTGAATGCAAAAGAAAAAGTAATGTTCTTTGTCTACCAAAGGGAACAGAAGAATTGCTGCAGATTAGTGGCGTTGATCAGGCATAGCATCCTTAAACCAGGGGTAATACTAGAGCATTTTCTCCTTTCTTTTTTCATTCCTCTCTCCCTCTTCTTGTAGAGATTGTGACTGTCATTTAATTTCCTTGTTATTACCTTTGTTTTGGCAACATATGTGGGATGATTTACATACGCTGCATGTTCGGCTTTTGTTCTCTTTGTTACACCATAAACCAGCTCTGGACAGCTTTCAAGGTTGCATTCCTTTAGTGATCAGTGATTGACTGTTTCTGATTTGCAGCTATATCTCCAGAGCCCCCGGTATCATCTGTGCCTGTATTCTCAAAGCTTCTGTTATTATCTTGTGCTCACACACTTAGCACACCATGTTACAATCTCTGTTGTATCTATCTTGATAGATAGATAGGTTGTGAGTGTGTGTGTGTGTGTGTGTGTGAAATTGTAATTATGGTTTTCTTTTGCCATTGTTAGTCTTGTATTCCATCACTACCTGCTATGCTGTCAATTTTGTCACAAGTACTTCTGGGCATAAGATTGAGGCTTGAGCAAATGAAATCATGAAGAGGGAAAGGATTTCTGGGTTTCTGAGTAAGTAGGAGAGTGTAGAAGGAGCTGATCCTCAGTGTATTTTGAAGTGATGATAGAAATGAAAGACTGGATTGTTTGCTGAGGGTGTGTTCAGACTGTGGAGAAGGTATGAAGAGTAGCACAGCCCCTGCAATACACTGAGGTCCCATCGGCCTCTTCCTGCTCGTGGTTTTCCCTTGCAGAAGAATTGGGTACTATCATGGAGTCAGAACATGATAGTGATCCAGTTTTGCATCCATGATCACAAGCAAGGAAATGCTGTTCTCTCTCACTGCATATACAGAGACTGACTGAGCAGATATCCTGTCCCAAATTCTGGACTACTTAGTACTCTGTCAGAGAACTAAGATGATTTCATGGTAAATAAAATGGGAAAAAAAATCAGGAGTTGACAAAGCCCCACTTTAGTGGAGGTTCTGGAACTATTTAGCCACTGAGTCATGTTACACAATTCGGGAGAGTACATCAGCCCCTACTTGTGACTGGACACTGGTGTTGCATTGTCCTCTTAGTCTGCACCTGTAAAATCACCGGGTCTTGCCATAGGATGGAAACTGGACTATTAGAAAAGTAAGAACCTGATTAATTTTGTGGACCTGCTATATATCTCCAGGAAAGATATTCATCTCACTTTGCCTCACTTTCTCATACTTTTGTAAATCATGTTAAACAGCAAAATATCAGGTCCAGAATGATACTGTCCCTAAAATTCAATTCAATATTGATATGGAGACAATAAAAAAAATGCTACGATCCATGCAGAGTTCCAAAAAGGACTTTGGCATTGGTATTCTGAACATTACAACACATAATTTACTGGCAGGTGGTCCACAGAGCAGGGTTCACAGCTCACAGATGTCCTCAGGAAGTGTTGACTGCATAAATACAGGATAGGAAATAACTGGCTTGGTAACAGTTCTTCAGAAAATAATCTAGGTCATGAGTCAACAGTATCATGCTGCTGAGAAATAAAGCAAGCATCACACAGATGTATGAACAGGAACCCATCCTGGAAAAAAAAAAAAAAAAAAGAAGAAGAAAAGAAAGAAAGAGAGATAGAAAGAAAGAGAGGTAGGAAGAAAGAGAGATAGGAAGAAAGAAAGAAAGAAAGAAAAGAAAGAAAGAAAAGAAAGAAAGAAAAAAGAAAAGAAAGAAAGAAAAGAAAGGAGGAAAGAAGGGAGGAAGGGAGGAAGGAAGGAAAGAAAGAAGAAAGAAAGAAAGAGAGAGAAAGAAAGAAAGAAAGAAAAAAAGAAAGAAAAATGTGCATTATGCATACATAGAGAGATGACTTCCAGTTCTGGACGTGCTCAGTCTTCAAGAAAATAAAAGGCTTTCAAATAGTAAAAGAATAATCTCTCATGGCAGATGGGAAATAAGAAAGAGCTCAAACTGCAGCAAGACAATTAAAGCCTTGCTAGTAATAAGGGTGGTAACCATTAAACAGACTGCCTGGCTAAGTTATAGTCTCTGTCACTGAAACTCCTTAGGAACAGGTTAAGTTAGTATCTGGGGGGAGGGGGGAAACAAACCAAACAAAACAGAAAAATATATGGAAAGGGAGAGGGAAAGTAGAGGCAGGAAGAAGGTTTCTAGACTATATTGATTTGTGAAAGTGAAGATCTGAATTTTGTTCCAATTTCAAATATGTGTATTTGAAAACTATATCCAGTAATACTATATCCAGTGATGATTTCCTGAAGAATATATCACTCCCTGTACCTAGGATCAAACAAAAGGTTTTGTAATTTCTAAAATAATGCCCAAGCATGATCATAGAAAATATTTCTTTGCCTATTTCTTCCCTGTGGCCGTATGAATCCTTAAATATGTTTGCCCAAAAGGTCTTTTATGCATGTGCCCTCTCTTTAGCCCCAAATCTGGTTGTTAGGGCATTCCCACGAAGGTCAGAGCTTCCATCTTCCTCCTTCTGGCAGAGGAAGATGTTGAATTTGGTCTCCTGGTGTCTGAAGTTTGGATGCATGTTGTAGACTATTTTGTGATACTGACTTATGTAAGTCCAAATTCTGTTATCTTTACTTTCCCATTCATTTATTCAGTATTACTGCTATTTCAAATAAATAACACAAAAACATTTTTAACACTCAAACTGCTATTCAAAGTGCTGGTATTTTTAATTACATTTGCAGATTTTGCATTGAAATAGTCAGGTTCGCAACTCTTGTTAATACTAGATGAAGTTATAGATTTATAATCCAAAAGGGTTTGACATCATTGTCAATAGCTTTTCTTTACAGATGCATGAAATTAAAATGAAATTTTCATAAAGCAAAAATTTCAATACTAATTTCCATGAAATGTTGATGTTCAAATAGAATGCCTTTTCCAAGAATATTCTTGAGCTGAGCTTTGAAAAGAGGAAATCTTGCCTATTTTCTGTGAGCAATATGAAGGGTTAATGTTTGGGAAGTACTGAGATAAATGTTTATTGATGGCTTAAAGTGAACAGAGTATAAACCGGACAAAATGTGTCTTCTCTTTTTTGTAACTCAACAAGCAAGAGCATGCAGTCATTAAAAAAGGAAAAGGAATGAAATCAAAACAAATGAAAGACAAACTCTTAGACTGTGGTGCTGATGTCTCATTTTCAAACCCCTTTTCAACTTTTCACTTTATTTTCTAGGGCAGACTCCTCACCTGTGCCAGCTTGTGTGACATTTATAAATAAAATTGCGGAACTTATTTATGTAAAACACTCCTAATGTGTCATGTGCATCTTACATATATAAATGTATTTGCATTGCCTCTTTGGCTATAGAAGATAAACTCTTTCCAGCTAAGCTAAAGCCTGCGTAAAGGCAGTGAGCCCCTGAGTCCCAGGGCAGACAGCCGGTACTACGTGCAGCAGGTATCCCCGCCGAGGCTGATTGATAGACTAATATCCGCTGTGACTTCGGTGCACTGAGCCCTCCCAGTGCCGTTGGGATGTGGGACTTCCTTCACTTGGATTTGGACTGACAGATACAGTATTTGCTAGACCGACGAGAGCAGAGAATGGCCAGCTCCACAGCAGTCTAACAGCAGCCGGCATTGCAGAGGAATTTCAATTAGTCAGGTGACAATCAGCTGCAGTCCCCAAGGAGCTGGCTACTGCCTCTTCTGCACAGTGCTCCTTCACTGCTCCTAAAAGCTCTAACTGTGACACCACTTACATCACCAGGTGTAAAAGTAGCTACTTGGGGGTTACTTTTCCTGTCCTCATGCATTCATTTAAAACCACATCTTCTATACTGTGTTTCCCTGAATATGAATCAGTTAGTTTGTAAACAAAGAACTGAAAAAGATGAGTTTGGCATGAAGAGGCAGCTGAGTCATTCTGTAATCCCCGTCCCTTGAATGTAAATGGCAGAGGTTTTCTTATTTCACATAAGTGCAGCTCTTTTAGCTTAATGAGCTCTGGGACTTTTGTAATAAAATGATTCCTGTAAGCTATTGGTCCAGTCAGTGCCTCCACTTTAAACTTTTCTATCCAAGGTTTCACTTCTTGACCACTATGAAGAGAAAATTAATATATTGTCTCCAGGAGCTTTCTTTTCTCTTTTTCTTTCTTTTAATTTTAGCTATTTATTTTAATAAACAGTGTTTGAATTGATTTGAGTACATCTCTGTCTTTTGAAGGTAGTGTTTCTTCATTGTGCTATGCCTTTTATACCATTTACAAAGGGGACACATTCAAATGTTGGCATTAAATCTTTGGAGTGAAAATATGGGTATTTAAAATGTGATATTAAATCTTTGGAGGAAAATGTGGGCCCTCTGTGGAAGGAAACAAGAGACCTGGTCACCCAGGACATGGAGAAAGCTGAGGTACTCCATGACTTTTTTGCCTGAGTCTTCATGGCACGGGCTCCAGCCACACCGCCCAAGTTGCAGAAGGCAAAGGCAGGGACTGGGAGAATGAAGAACTGCCCACTGTAGGAGAGGATCAGATTTGAGACCACCTAAGGAACCTGAGGGTGCACAAGTCCATGGGACCTGATGAGGTACACCTGCAGGTCCTGAGGGAACTGGCAGGTGAAGTGGCTAAGCCACTATCCATCATATCTGAGAAGTCATGGCAGTCCGGGGAAGTTCCCACTGACTGGAAAAGGGGAAACATAACCCCCATTTTTAAAAAGGGGAAAAAGGAAGACTTGGGGAAATACAGGCCAGTCAGTCTCACCTCTGTGCCACGCATGGAGCGGATCCTTCTGGAAACTATGCTAAGACACACGGAGAATAAGGAGGTGATTAGTAACAACCAACATGGCTTCACTAAGGGCAAATCATGCCTGACAAATTTCATGGCCTTTTACAACAGGGTTACAGTGTTGGTGGATAAGGGAAGAGCAACGGACGTCATCTACCTGGGCTTGTGCAAAGCATTTGATGCTGTCCCACACAACATCCTTGTCTCTAAATTGCAGAGACATGGATTTGATGGATGGACCACTCAGTGGATAAGGGCTCGGCTGGATGGTCATACTCAATGAGTTGCAGTCAGTGGCTTGATGTCCAAGTGGAGATCAGTGATGAGTGGTGTTCCTCAGGGATTGGTATTGGGGCTGGCGCTGTTTAACATCTTTGTCAGTGACACGGACAGTGGGATTGCATGCACCCTCAGCAAGTTTGCCGATGACACCAAGCTGTGTGGTGCAGTCGACACGCTGGAAGGAAGGGATGCCATCCAGAGGGACCTTGACAGGCTTGAGAGGTGGGACCATGTGAACCTCATGAAGTTCAACAAGGCCAAGTGCAAGGTCCTGCACATGAGTCGGGGCAATCCCAAGCACAGATACAGGCTGGGCAATGAGTGGATTGAGAGCAGCCCTGTGGAGAAGGACTTGGGGTTATTAGTGGATGAAAAACTGAATATAAGCCAGCAATATGCACTCACAGCCCAGAAAGCCAATTGCATTCTGGGCTGCGTGAAAAGAATCATGACCAGAAGGTCAAGGGAAGTGATTCTCCCCCTCTACTCCACTCTGGTGTGACCCCATCTGGAGTACTGCATTCAGCTCTGGGGCCCCCAGCATAAGAAGGACATGGACCTGTTCAAGCAGGTCCAGAGGAGGGCCATGAACATGATCAGAGGGCTGGAGCACCTCTCCTATGAGGACAGGCTGAGAGAGTTTTAGGTGTTTTGCCTCAAGAACAGAAGGCTCCAGGGTGACCTTCCAGTAGTTAAAGGGGGCCTACAGGAAAGATGGGGGGGACTTTTTATCAGGGAGTGAAGTGATAGGATGAGGGGTAGTGGCTCAAAACTGAAAGAGGGTAGATTTAGATTAGATATTAGGAAGAAATTGTTCACTCTGAGGGTGACAAGACACTGGAACAGGTTGCCCAGAAAGGCTGTGGATGTCCCCCCATCCCTAGAAGTGTCCAAGGCCAGGCTGGATGGGGCTTTGAGCAACCTGGTCTAGCGGAAGGTGTCCCTGCCCATGTGTGACGGTCTGACAAATTCAAATGTCTCAAACATCCGCTAAAAGAGCTTTGGTGGACAAAACGGCCTCTGTAAAAATGCTGGAGTTTTGTGAACAGGACAATGTGGACAGAGGAGAGGGCCCCACGGAGGGTGGGAACGCACTTCTCCAAGGCCCCAATTCCTTATCTTGAGTGACCAGGAGAAGGAACAGAATTTATGCCTTCCTGGAGGAAGAAGACCCCATGGAAGTTGGGACTGTGCTTCTATCTTAAGTGGTCATACCAGCAGGAAAAGAGAAGCAACTCCACAATGAACACCCCCCCCCAAAGCTACCGATTCCAGTGAACCCCAGGTGTGGGAACTGCGCATGTTGAGATCATCAACTAACACACTATAAAAGAGGAGAGAACGAATCCTCAGTGCGCGCCCTCCGGAACTGGATCTCTACACTGGCTGGACCAACGCTGGACCCAGGACTGGTGAAACCCTTCTCTTCTCTCTTTCTTTTTTCTCTCATTCTCTCTCTCTCTTTTCCTTCTCTCTTTTCCACAGTCCCTACACCTCATCCTTTGAAACATAAACCGTTGACCAAGTCTGAGACTAGGAGTGGACCTAGCCGCCCCTGAGCTCCTCTTTGAGAAGGAGTCCAGAAAGCAAGGGGGTCTGCTCTGAACCTCGTGACTCAACGGGAGGGCTCTCCTTCTGATACATTTCATGTTCCTTTTTCCATTTCATTTTTCTGTACTTTCCTCCTCTTCTCAAACAGCGGCTTAATGACATGTTGCAAGGTTCATATTAACAAGTTCATGTGTACTTGGACAGAGTTAGCTAGGTTGAATAAATGTTGATTGTTGTTTGAACTCCCCTGGTGTCGTTTCACCTTAATTCTGACAAAGGAAATCCACGAACCTGAGTCGCTCCAACTTTGGGACGCGACACCATGGCAGGGAGGTTGGACTAAATGACCCTTAAAGGTCTCTTCCAACCCAAACCATTCTATGATTCTATGGTTCTATGATTCTATGAGTTTTGATTCAGAAGTAGAGGTTAGCACAGAAGAGGATTATTTCTACTTTGGATTGTAACAGCTAAAATTAATACTAGAAAACATTACAGGTTTCAGCAAATATACCCATAGTTCAAAAGATAAAAACTTTCACAAAACATGAAATATTTTTTTTCCTTCAGCACTACAACTTTGAAAAGACAATATATGAATAAAGCAATAATGTTCCACAGAAATTGATATAATTTATCTTCTGTGTGACATACTTATTTGTTTTATTGTACATATCTTTCGAAATTAAAGGAAAATTCTGTCTTGTTAGAATATCTTACCTAAATAGATTTACTGCTTTAAAAGGCTAAAGAAAGTTTAACAACCTCTAATAAATTCTTTGAAAATAAGTGAATACTGTTCTGGATGTACATTTCCACTAGAAATTTTATTGCAAGCAAAATGGAAATCCAAATCTGAATATGCTTCCTCTTGTCCTCATTAATAGTATTGATAGTAGCCACATAAGACAGGGTACTTCAAAACAGCTGACTATATTCAGAGAACAGGAGTCTCTAGGGTAGTAGGTTACGGCATTAGTCAGCAAACACCATCATTGGGCCTATAAGTAGGAACGTTGAGTAGAAAACAGTGATTTTACTGTGTTCAGAGCTGATAAACTCAGCATTTCAAATCTGGGGCAATGCAACTTAAAAGGAGTGATTCAACTAAAGAGAGTCCCAAGGAGAGCAGGAGGCTTTTCAAAGGTCTGGAAAATCAGACATTAAAAGGAAGATGAAAGGTTTAAGTATGTTTAGACTAAGGAAAGGAAAAGACAGTAGCAGTGTTCATATATGTAAAACATAGCTTCTGAGGAGTTTATTCCCCTCTCAAAACTCACTGCAGATCAGACAAGTGACTTTAAGTAATGGAAAGGAAGGTCTATGTTAGAGTGTGTAATAGAGAGGACTATGAAGTACCTACAACAGTTTGTTGGGAGGCTGGGGCAACTCCCTCAGCTCTAGTTCCTAAGAGCAGGTTGTAAAAGTGTTTGTTCAGAAATGATACAGGTATAGCTGATCCAACCTTTGCAAAGGAGGAGGGAGTAGAAACTCTCTTAAAATTTATTTCAGCATCAATTTCTGCTATTTCTGTTGTTTTATTATCCAGACTTATTGTTCAGTTTATTACCCAGATAATAAAATCATGAAGGAATTAATTTGGAGTGTTGAAGTCAATACAAAATTTTTACAAAACAAACACAGGGCAAGGCCCTGGACATTAGATGGATATCCTTTAAAAATTATGCTTAAAAATTATCAATACTTTCATTTAAATTTTACAGCAAATATTTTCAGATTGAATTAGTATTTTACCTTTAAATGTTCTAAATTTCCCATAATTACTATATTATTACTCTATCCAATGATTGAGGCTACTGCAACATTACCAAAATATTTTCTTTACTTGCACACTAACTTATTTACACATCATATAAAGCCAGTATTAAGCACTAACAACAAGGTTGATAAATGCAATTTCATGGTGCCAGCTTGTGATAGTAAAGGGTTTTGAAATTTCATGCCAGTCCAACTAAACACTACAAAGTATAGCTGTGAATTGTTCTTTTTCTTTTTTTAATGTCCCTAAATATTTTACACTGCTTAATGAGGATGAGACAAATTATAAGTTCATTATAAGAATTGTAATGGACAGCAGTTACATTTGTGTTATTTCACATTTTCATTATTCTAATTATCCTGACAATAGGCTGATGTTGTTCTGCCTCCTGTTCTCATGACAGTTTGCCAGAGAAGTGCTGTATCAGAATGCTAACAACTTGTCACATCCACTCTTTGACAGTCAATAGTAAACTTCAACACTCTGAATTTTCTGGTGTTCATCAGTTTTGTTCAGTGGGTCTATCCTGCTTTACAGTGGCAGTAATCCACCTGGAAGAGTTAAGAATGGTTTAGCTGTCAAAATACAGAAAAGACTGAACTCTGCATTTTTAAGTCTATTAAATATTTAAAGATTTTTCAAATAACACTGTAAGGCATTGCAATTTAGGTATATTTTTTAAAACTATAAGGCTAAAGAGATACTACTCCATTTTTAAAGTAAACCATTCTCAGCTATTAGTTCAGAGCTTCTCTAGGAAATTTATGTGTGACCATTGAGGTGCCGTATATTTTATCTGAAAATTATTCTTTTGCAATATTCAACCAGGCAAACAGCACTTGTGCTCTTGATCAAAATTGATTCAACATCTGTCTTGCAGTGTATTTCCTCGATAATCAAGCAGATTTTTTTCAGGTAAATCCTGTTTAGAAATATGGTATCTTAGCAAAATATAATAGGTTTATTTAATATTAATACACTCATCTACACAGTTAATATCAGTTGCACAGCATTATTTTACATATCCACTTCAGCATGCACATAACTGAAGCTGAATAATCATCCCAGTCAGTAAAACATAAATATTCATTTGATTTTAAGTTCACTGACTTAGACATTCTAACTTCCTTAAATGTGAAAAGGTGTTTAAGTGCTATGCAGTGATGGGGCCCAGAGTTTTTAATGAGAGTAATTTACTCAATGTGAGAGATAAAAATAAGAAGCTTGTTGCTAATCATCTAACCTTATTTACTATAAATCCCCAAACTCCCAGATTCATGAGGAACAAGCTTAACTTTGGATCCAGAATGAAATTACTTGTAATGGATCAAAAGTTGATTCTCTCTTTGGATGAGAATAGATAAACTGATGTGTGTGGAGTGGATTATTATGGTTTAAAAAAAAAAAAACAGCCAAAAAAACAAGGATAAAAATAAGGCTACAGGTCTTGGATTGGACAAAAATGATTGAAACTATAGAATTGGCACATACAAATAAAATTTCCTTTGGTACTTTATCAATATCATGCTTTAGGGAGAATTTCAGCATTTCTTATGGATATTTCTATAAAACAGAGGGATTGCATAGCAATGCTGTGTTGGAGAATTGAACTTGAAACAAGATCAAGCCATTCATCCAATTAATTCATCTCAAGATATTGAGACAACTCATCTGCCTAAACATTTGACACAAACATTTCGTTTTATTAATCTAGTATTATTTGAAGACAGGAAGGAGTTCAGGGGGAAAGGGGAGATATTTACACTATTACAGATACAGGTCATAAACCTATTCTCTTTCTATGTCTTGTTCTAACATAATTTACATTGGAATACAACTTGATAGTAGTAAATGCAGCCCATGAAGCATTTCTGCCTGTTGAATCCTGGATATCAAACACAGCAGAATTTCACAGAGATATGAATTAGTCATGTTTCTGCAGTCATGATTATCATGGGCCTAGAGCTCTTTGAAACAGTACTGGTGAAATAATTAATTTCCTTGGTTCCTTTATCAGTTAATTCAAAAGTTGATGGACAGTCAGAGTTTCTGTGCTCATAGGATCTTCCGCATACCAAGCTTCATGGCTTTAGAAGAGCTTAACCTGACTGAGGCTCCAAAAACTTAGAGACAATTTGGGAATTTTTAATAAAAAATTGCCCAAGTATTGAAATAATTCACAAAACAAAATTGCCTGTCAGGCTAGCTCAAGTGACTATACTTTATAGTCAGTTCACAGATCCATCCATTTTCTTGAATGGGTGGGTTAAATCACCTGCCTTCACAAATCTATGAAAAAATCATGCCGCTGTCACCTAGGTATTTTAAATGAGTGTGTAAAAAAACCTGGACCTCAGTCATTATCTTTCAGTTTGTTTTATCCTTCAGTCTTCCCCGTTTATCACGATGTACTTATTAATTTGGAGTAAAATACAGACCAAATCAAAATATGTGCCATTTTCTACCTTTTATTTCTGCTATGTATCTGTCTATACAGGTAAGCCCTCTTTGTATATTCTGAAAATGCAGAAACACTGAGATATTCAGACTACCTAGCATAATGTGATGCAGCTTACAGAAAGTTAAAAAGAAATACCAAAACCTCAGAGGGAGGAAGCATTCATCATCTCTTGCTAAGATTAATTTTTGTAGACATCAGTCACTTTGTTCTAAGAACCTGCTTTTAAAATTCATTTGAGAACATAGCCTACACTTTTCTGGAGTTTGGAATTTTGTATAAAGTTGCCTCATGTAGTCTTCACAAATATTTTTTCTACAGGTGATAAACCTTTATAGGTATCAAGGAAAAAATGTCATGCAAATAGTAGCAAGTAAATAATAATTTAAATCCAATATCTAACAGGAAAGCTACAGTTTTCTTCTCAGGTTAGGAAAAAAATTAATCTTTACTGTAAGCCACAGAAAAGACTGTAGATTGGAGATGGGTGTAAACATGCTTTGAAGCTGAACTGTGCGTAACGTTTGGAAGTCCTTGTGTACCACAAACATTTTATTATCTGTTGTCCTTTCAAGTCATGTCACAGGTCTTTCTGATCCATGTTTTGACAAAACACAGTGCCCCAGATCACTCAATGACATTCATTTGGAAATCATTTTGGGTATATTTTATAAGTACAGCTGAAAAAGCAAGTGGGAATGGGTGCTGTTTTCAGGTGGCAATCAGCTAATGTCTTTGTTAAACAACATCATGCAGTGTTGCTAATAAAACGATGTTCCCATAATTGAGTAATTGGGTTGGATTTGGAGTTAGGAGAACTGATGAGTTATTGTTATGCATGACAATAGCATTAGAAGCAAAAGAAAATGCAAGCATTGCTTATTCATGACTTGATCACTAAAACCTGAAAATAAACACATACTATGAGGCAGTTCAAACAGTAACTGAAAGTTACAGCACTAAATGCAGAATCCTCTGTCAAAATCACTTGAATAGTTTCAAAAATAAATAACAATATTTTAATATTTCAATATTTCAGATTCAAATGCAGTGCTGAGTTCTATCATTTAGACAACCTAGTGTAAATATGATTTTTTGTAACAATTTCTAAAACACAGAGAAGATAGACACATTATACAGTTCTACTCTGTCATTTTACATCCTTTTATGATGCTTCATTTCACATTATTCTGCATAATATGCCAAAGGAAAAAAATATGCACAGGCAGTTGTTAACAGCAGTGCTATTTTCTGTGTTCTGTTAAAGGCAGAGAAACTTTGAAATCCAGATTGCTACAGGCAGGTTTGAACAAACCTGTTATTGAAAGTTTGGTTAAACAAAAAAATTGTTCTCATTCTACAGTAACACAAGTCCTGTGTTCCCCACATACCATATCCTGAAGATGTATTTACGAAGTGAACCTCCTTTGCAAAACTGACACAACCATTTCTGTAATTATCATGATTTTTAAAAAGATTTCAGAGTATTTTAATAAAATGGTCTGTGCTGGTTTTGGCTGGGATAGAGTTAATTTGCTTCCTAGTAGCTGGTATAGCGTTGTGTTTTGGATTTAGGATGAGAGTAATGTTGATAACACAGGGATGTTTTCGTTACTGCTGAGCAGTGCTTACCCAGAGCCAAGGGCTTTTCTGCTTCTCACCCCACCCCACCAGCAGGAGGCTGGGGGGGCACAAGGAGTTGGGGGGGGACACAGTTGGGACAGCTGACCCCAACTGACCCAAGGGGTATCCCAGACCATAGGACGTCATGCTCAGCATGTAAAGCTGGGGGAAGGAGAAGGAAGGGGGGACGTTGGGAGTGATGGCGTTTGTCTTCCCAAGTCACCGTTAGGTGTGATGGAGCCCTGCTGTCCTGGAGATGGCTGAACACCTGCCTGCCCATGGGAAGTGGGGAATGCATTCCTGGCTTTGCTTTGCTTGCATGCGTGGCTTTTGCTTTACTTATTAAACTGTCTTTATCTCAACCCATGAGTTTTCTCACTTTTACCCTTCCGATTCTCTCCCCCATCCCAACTCAGGAGGGGGGAGCGAGCAGCTGTGTGGGGCTTAGTCACAGGCTGGGGATAAAACCATGGCACGGTCAGTGTTCTTACAACCCTACTCCACTTTCTATTATATATTATTTAATCCTGTAGATGGTTTAGGCCAATTGTGTAAAAAGGATTGGGAAAAATAATTCTGTTATGCAGTGAGAGATGAATGTTATGTGAGGGTGTTCTCCTTCCCTTCCAAAATGGGGGAACAATTAATTGTTTATTTCTGCTCCAGCTGAATTGTTCTTAAATAACTCATTCTGGTCAGGTATTAAATGTTCATCCTTCTAAATTGTGAATTACCATATTATAGGGTATGCATCAGAGAAATACCGGAATGTTCTCTTTAAGGACCTCCTTTATCAGGTAGTAACATGAACACTTTCTTCTGGGAAAACTAAAGATATTTTTCCTTACTAGACCTCGCTTTCATTAATGTATTTTTCCACTAGAATTTTAATTTGGAGAATTTTTCTACAAAGCTATCTGTGGCATGATGATACTATGTCTTTCCTTTTCATTATACTGACTCTAATTATGAATTAGTATCTTTACCAATGCATGCATTTGTTTTATTATAAAATTGACCAGAAAACAGCTTACAGAAGCCAAACCTGAAATATACTGGTAGTCACTGGTGACTTAAGTGTGACTAGAAGTTTTGTTTATAATCAGGTTTCTACTTCTGAATTTACATGAAATCTGATGAAAGTTCCTTACATTGCTTTTTATGACTTAAGTCCTATTTGGATTATAATAATAATACAATTGTGAAATAATTTTCAGTTTCTGGAAATGTAGCAGACAGCATCAAGGGAGTGTTGAACTATCAGCCATTCAGGAGAAAAAAACCAAACAAGTCAGCAAAAGTTGCAATGACAAAATTTTCTTTAGTTAACAACAGAAACATCTCCCTTCACAGGAAGCAAAAGAGCTCATTACAATACATTTCTTTATTTTCTTATGCATTACCAAGGAAAGGGAAACCAAAATAAGCCACAGCTCAGATCACTTTTTTGTCTCTTCATTATTATCTTCTGCACTGTTAATTCTGATTTTATTTGGAACTTTGTTTTCTGGTAGAGCCTGGCATGTCAGATATAGAGCAGGACTCTATTTTGCTAGATAGGCCTTATAGTATTACATTAACAAATAGGTCCTATTCAACAAGAATAAAGATGCTGAGCAACAAGGATATGTTCCTGATGGCAAACAGAACTCAACCATTTAGTAGATGTTTTTTCAAATCTTAATTATACATTTCTAAAAAGTACAGTCTAATTTCTCACAGTTGTCATTTGCTAAGCTATTCATGTTATGTAAGTAATTGGTATTTTTCTTTATTTTTCTGGGAAAAATAAACCCCATACAAATGAATATGAAAATGCTTTGGTTTGGATCAGCAGTTTGGACTGTAGCTTTTCTAATTGAAATTAAAAGCCTGTGTGTTTAATTCTGTTTGTCATTCTTGCATCGAACACAAGCATTCCACTTACACACGTGGAAGGAAAGTGAAGGAAGATTAAAAATAAAAGAGGATGCTCACCTCTTACTGAGTAGCTCTGGTGTCTTGGCATCTTATGACTGATTTCCAGCTGACCAATATTTTTGCCAATTTGGAGTGAATTTGCAAACACTTTCACAAGAACCAAGAATACAGTTTTTGTCACATTGACTGTATGGTGGAATAGACAAAATTCATAGACAAAATTTCTGGTATCAGAGGGATAATTTATTCCTCTATAAAATCCTTCTCTGATTGACCATGTCTACTTCTTTCCATTCAGCTTTTGAGACTATTCTGCCAGAAGAGAATGGATCCCTAAAAGACAGTAATTTGGGGACCTTTAATGAGATTCATCTCAATATTTTGTTTCTGTTTTGTTTTGAGGAAGGCCTTACTATCTCAAACTGGTTTATTGATTTGTTCGGCAAAATCAATCCCTGATGTAACTCTACTGCCATGAACTTATGATTCAAATGAACATGACCTAGTCAGTTTTGTGGCATTCTTATTGCTGTTGTTGCTAATGTATTTACTAACTATCAAACCAACTTTACACTGCTGTGAGGCACAGCATAGGGAGAACACAAAAAAAATGGCAAGCAAAAATATTGACTAAGGAAAATGTCTTAGCAGGTACTCTACTTCCTATTTCAACTGTTGTTATATCCGGACTAAAGGGAGAAACACTTTGTTTTAGTTTTTAAAACTATTGCAGCAAGCCCTCACATGTAAATTCTCTTTTGTAATCATGAAGGACTAAGCACATGTATTCCGATACATGTTATTACCTTTAATATTAGGTAAGAGTGGGCAGTAAGAGAGTTGTGACTCTAGCCAATAAAGGAAAGTTTCAATACCTAAAGTTAAATATTTTCTTCAGAGTTGGAAAGCTTAAGTGCTTCCAATCAGGCACCCTGTTTCATTCCTTGTTATGGCTTCAGGTATTTTATCCTTCTCTGTACAGATCAACACAAATTTAGCAACGCTTGTTATATTAGCTCTATGTCTGGAGATCCTAAGCCATATATTAAGGAAACAAAATCTCCCCTCAGAATAAACTAGAAAGCCTTTCTCTAGGTTCAATCATTAAGAAAAACATAATGACCAGGCAGAAAAAATATATTCTTGACTGAGTTTCAGGTTATCACTTTGGAGGTTAGTTCTAATGATAGCTTAGGAAGCAGGCAATTACTAATAGAATGATATGATTGAAGGTAATGCAAAACGGTACTGTTGACTGTGCTTTTGTGAGGTCATTCCTCTCTTCCATTAAGGAAGGTATACATTGTACACAAATGAAAAATTCTGCAGTATCTACTAATAGTTTAATTAGGGGCAGTGAAAGGATGTTATGAGCACTTATCTGTACACAGTAACTGCAGAAAAACAACTAGGTTTTATCCTGATAGTCTGTCTAAAAGCTACTACCTTAGCTGAGAGCCAGTCCTTCGTTGTTCAGAGTATCACCACAATCACACTGGATAATGTTCATACAATGAAACGTCAATTTGCATCACAGCCTCTTTTCATCTGGGAAAATTTGCTCAGAAGAGATAATTTAACAAGGCTTTTAATTCTTCTAGGGGCAGAGAGCAAGCTTGTTCTAATCCTGCTCTCAGATCTCCCTTACAAAGAGGAAAAAGTTAGCCTACAAGTTTTTATAGAGATCTTATAAAGCTTCAACTGAATGCTGAGCAGAGATAAGTAATGACCATTAGTGCTGCTTGGGGAACTCAAAGAAATTTTTAAGACACAATTAAGTGGTTTTTTTCCATCATTCGTACATTCCTAGGAGACTTTTTTTCGAAATATCACCTTTCTGTTCTGGCCCTACAATCAATAGTAATCTCAAGCAATTAGACTAACATCTGTGATTGACTAATAACACATTTTCATTATAATATATTCCTGGTTTTTAAAATTTTGTTTTGTTCTACTCATCAACCATAACTAGCCATAGAATGTTAGGAGCTGAGTAAATAAGGTAAGTTAGAAAATGGTGTAACCTAAATTACCTGAATAGTTAGGTATGGAGTCAAATCACCCCAACACTTATTATTTGTGGTGATATCTTCAAATAGAATCAGTAAGAAAAACAAGTGTTTGTATACATTGTGTGTATCATGTCTGTACCATGAGTATAAAACTTGTATCCCAGGTATAAATGGAAGAAGTTCAACTTTCACCTTAACAATTGCTTTGAAGACCATTAATAAACTTCCTGGGCATGCGGTTGCCCCATTGCACCCCTCCTGCGGGAGGTTCGGCTCCAGGGGTGCACCGGGGGGAGGCAGCCCTGCCTGGCCCGCACAGGGGTGTGCTGTCTCCCCCCGGCAGCACCCACCAGCCTTGCCATCCTTGTTTCCCTCTCAGTGTGTCTCCCCCATTAAAAATATTTATACTTCTTTTATGTCCCTTTTCAAGCAGAGCCCTTCTCTGTTTCAAAAGTCTCCTTGTAATTCCCTAGTTAATGTTTAATCTAGTTGATGATGACCCTCTTTAGCATGACTAATTTGAGGCAAAAGTGTTTTCAGACAGTTTTGGGTGTGCTCTTCCCAACACACTCACATTCCTGTCCTAAAAGCTGGTCATGTTTATCTGTGAGCACCCCCACAACAGCCTTCTCACTTGCATCCTTTCACTGTAAAACACCGCTTTTTCATGCATCAGAATTATCTGGCTGGCCAGGTGGATTTTGCTCACATTTGTAGTGTCAATTCTCGTTACCCAAAGTCTTGTTTTGTTTAGTAATAGAGATTTACTCAGGAAATTCCTCAAGTCTCCTAGTATGAATATATTGATTTAAAGAGAATATCCATGTAGCTATGAGGCACAAGCCTATGTTTGTGATGTCTAGAGAGTTCACCTACAGTGGTGTAACGGAAGTACCCAAAAATCTTTTTCTATAATCTCCCCCATCTTCTGTTCTGGAGAAAAAAACAGATGAATAACAGAATATTCCTGTTCAGTCAATATTTCATGCTACTACTTTCTTTCTGTCTCCACACTTAAGAAGAAAATGAAGAAGCAATCCACTTAGTTCCCTCAATGAAATGCCTACAGTTGTGTCCACTTTTTTTTTTACAGTGCACAAATTCCTCCTTCTTAGTTTACAGGAAACAAAAAACAACCCAAAGGTCTAGTGTTGTCAAAATGGGATATATTTTTAAGGCTGGATTTGCTTTGCATCTTTCTAACAACTGCAGCTGGTATTAACTCAGGGCCTTCAATCTCCAGCCAAAAGTAGATAGGAACAGTCATAACAGCCTGGAATAGGAATGAGATTTATTCTTTTTAGCCTGTGATTCTTTCTCTCTGCTTGAATCACGTTTTTAGTAATGGTGCTTCTGATATTACACTATAGCTTACTTTCTCAAAACTGGACAACATTGGCATGAAAACAATTAGATTTCCTAATTTCTTTTATAGGTGATTGATAGAAAATGCATTTAATCAGATGGTTCATATACCCACCGCCCTCTTGGAGAAAAAACCTAATTAATTGCAGAGCTATCACTGAATATAGACAATGAAATATGCAAAATCATTACAAATTAATTATATATGTATGAAAGCTCAAATAACTAATTTTATATCTGTGTTGTTACTGAATTGCCCTGATTTCCAGATAGAAAGTTGAACATTTAATTTATATGTTTTGGAAAATGTCTTGGAATGCCATCACTGAGTTAGCTGAACACTATAATAAAAAATTATTGATGGTATAGTATATGTAAGCCCTTAGTCACAAATTGACCTGATAAATATTGTCTTAGATCACCCATGCTGTAAACGATTACACTTAATTTATAGACAGAAGTGCTGTAGTACAAAAATGATATCTTGTTCTCTGTTAACCATTCCTTTGGTAGCAGAAGCACAAACAGAATATCTAGAATCATAGGCTAGAACTATAGAACTTTTTAGGTTGGAAAAGACCTTTAAGATCATAGAGTACAACTGTAAACCCAACACTGCCAAGTCTACCACTAAACCATGTCCCTAAGTGCCATGTCTACACATTTTTTAAATACCTCCAGGGACAGTGGCTCACCCACTTCCCTGGGCAGCCTGTTTCAATGATTAATAACCCTTTCAGTGAAGAAATATTTCCTGATATCCAATCTAAAGCTCCCCTGGCACAACTTGAGGCCATTTCCTCTTGTCCTGTCACTTGTTACTTGGGAGAAGAGACTGACCCCCACCTCACTACAGCCTCTTTTCGGGTGGTTGTAGAGAGCGATAAGGTCTCCCCTCAGCCTCCTTTTCTCCAGACTAAACAACCCCAGTTCCCTCAGCCGCTGCTCACAGGACTTGTGCTCCAGGCCCCTCACCAACTTGGTTGCCCTTCTCTGGACACGTTCCAGCACTTCAATGTCTTTCCTGTAGCAAGGGGCCCAAAACTGAACACAGTACTCGAGGTGCGGCCTCACCAGTGCCCAGTACAGGGGGACTATCACTTCCCTGCTGCTGCTGGCCACACTATTTCTGATACAGGCCAGGATGCCGTTGGCCTTCTTGGCCACCTGGGCACACTGCTGGCTCATATTCAGCCGGCTGTGGACCAGCACCCCCAGGTCCTTTCCCGCCAGGCAGCTTTGCAGCCACTCTTCCCCAAGCCTGTAACGTTGCATGGGGTTGCTGTGACCCAAGTGCTGGACCCAGCACTGAGCCTTGTTGGACCTTGTACAATTGGCCTCAGCCCACTGATCCAGCCTGTCCAGATCCCTCTGTAGAGCCTTCCTACCCTCGAGCAGATCACCACTGCTGCCCAACTAGGAATTCAGTAACCTAGTGTCACATTTTCTCCTTTTCCTACTTTACACACAGAATAGTGGTTTGGAAACTTTTTTTCTGTTAGTGGCATCGCTCATTTTAAGTGATTTTGGTTTAAAAATTCGGTTTAAGATACAATGTTACTGGATTGCAGTTATTCTTTTAAGTTTAAATTTATACTGTTTAATGTACAGGACATGTACTGATTTAGACTCACATATTCTGTTTATTCACATAAAATTCCATTGTTCAGTTTGAACATATAACCACCAACTGTGCCTTCAGTTTCCAGCCTGAAGAAAGAAAATGTTGTTACTAACATCTGAAGACACATAATACGATATTTACTGTGTAAATTCTCTTTTTAAACTCTGCCCAAGTAAAAGTCTTTATTTTATTGAATAAAAAACCTCATTTTTTATTCAATAGAAGTTTCAGTTTAAGGTCATTCCAGCAGCAAATAACTGCAGCACAGCCCTTCTACTAATTATATACACATGAACCTTGATTTTCAGGAAGAAAAATTTCTTAACCTGAGTCCAGTTTGCTCCAATTTGTGGTATGTTATTTATTTCTCCTGAAAACAGGTGAAACTCTTGATCTGTATTTCCCAGAATACCCTCACCCTACAGCAGTAAACTGCTGTGCCGGAACAGACTGTGCCACAGCCATGCTTTTCATAGGTACAAGTAACAGAATGCTAAACTGAAAAAGAAGAAAAAGAAATGTTGACATCCATGAATCACGGTTCACCTAAGAGCAAACATGACAAAATTGTTGACAGGAAATAAAGTGGCACTGAGGTGCTGTGTGAGATGGCACAGATGGATCATCACCGAAAAATAGAGAGCTTCTGTGCATGTCCGTTCATCAGAATGGATGGCTGAATTGATAGAGTGCATGTTGAATATAAGGCAATGACATATGAACCTATACACAGAAAAATATGCCTTGCAATCAAGGCTTGAAGCTCCCCTTTGTGCCATAAAAGAACTATTATTTAGCTTTCCTGTGTTATCTCCAAGTCTTCTGGCATAAAATCATTTTTTGGAAGATCACCTGCATTTTCAGAACTTGATTATGAAGGATAACATTTATTCAGGTGGTCTGTTCTGATTCTTTAGTGTGTTTCATATATTTTAACTTTTTGAGACATGCAGGTTACCAAACTACATTTTCCTCAGTAGTTTCACTTTTATAGTGGCAGCTGGGAACCACAGAAATGTTTTGTTATTTGCTTAGTGTATAATGCAGGTGTTATAATATCAACAACATTTTCTACTCACTTGAGAGAACTATGTGAAAGGAAGATGAACAGCACATTGACTGAGTAGGAAATGTAATGCAATAGACCAAGCTCCAAGCAGAAAATGTAGGCATTTGTCTTCAGTGATTTATTCTTTGAAAGAGACAGCAGATCAAAAATATATGGGTTTATAGGAGGACAAATTATACCCGATATATATGTATGACTCTTCTTACACCAGTTTGTACTCTGTTATAACTTGTTTGCTGGTTAACTGGAAATATTTGGGATTAAAGAAGAGATTTTATGTTGTTGGTAACCTTCCTTAAAAATAAACTGCATTTTGACAAAAATGGTAAAAAAAATTTCTTTCAAAATAAAAAATTTAAAATCTTACTTTAAAAATGCCTAAGTTAAAGAATGGAGACATTTGTGCTTCTTCCCCATTTTTTGAACTAAACATTGACCAACTCTATGTGGGCACACAGATAGCTTCAGCAAAACCAGATCTTTGCTTTCTAAAGGACAAAATGGTAAATAAGATATTTTTTTTGAGCAGATTACAATAGTTCATGTGTGTCTGCCTTGCTGTTAAAACACTTCTGTGGTCCAATCTAGTGAAGTCCATTGCTAGATCTACATAGCAAGAAAAAAAGACAGTTTGCAAAGAATTAATGATAAAAAAAGAATTTAAGAATTTAATAGCATAAGTTTATTAAAATAGTCAGTTTTCTAGGGAAGTGAACAAAATTTATACATGAGGAATCGATTAAATTTTATCAGCATTAAAGGGATTAACTTGGTTGTTACTGAATGCTGAAACATATGGTGGTTGAAAAGAAATTATGTTCATGAGAACACTTTCAGCTTTATGCCAGGGTGAAGAATTTTTCCTATTTTGTTTACACTCTGAAATGTATTGTTCTTTGAAATGTTCATTTAATCTCCAGAAAAGCAGAAATAATATGACAAAGCCAATCACTGACACACAGTCAACTTGTACAATTTTGTAAACACATCACAGATAACAGACTCTGAAAATAGTTTATCTGGATTATTAAATCAATATATATGAATAGTGAGTGTACTCACATGGAACATTATGGGATCACGTATTTATGACAATATTCCATATTCATGGACTCCTGAACTTACAGGGTCTAAGAAATCTATTTCACTGTTTTTACTTTAAAAAGCCACATATAGGTAATGCAGATTTTACAGTCAACATTAATCCAAAAGACGCTCCATTGCTTTTAGCATCATTATGGATCCAGTAATCAAAGTTCAGAAGAGCTGGTGAAAAAGATTCTTGCTTTCCAGGAAAGCTTGAATCAAACTGTATAAAATAAACAATATGTGCAGGCATGAGAGAAACTGAAGGTCTTGGAAGTTCATAAAATGCTTCAAGTGTAGTTAACTTTTTCTCTCTCAATTTTATAACTCTCTGGCAAGAGCTAGTTTTCTAAATGTGTTCTTAAGTGTCTATGCTATACTTACGATATTTATTGTTGAACTGTTTCCAGGACCATCAAGGCAACAGAGATGTAAATATGACATAATTGAGTTCTTAGCTATAGATAACTTACTCTAATAAACAATCAATCTCCAGGTAAAAAAAAAGATTCAGTTATCAAATTGAAACCTTGATTTGATTTTATATTTTGAACATTCTTATATTTAATATTATTTGAATTATGATTCTCCATTTCTCCACTCAGATTGGTTGAGTCCTTGTTTTTTATATCCAGAAACTACTGTTCACAGACTTGACAAGGTATGCTCCTACTCTTAAATCTGATCAAATGATTTTTCATGGTCCTGAATATTATACTTTAGATGTTACAAACCTAGCATTCTGATTCAAATCAAGTGTGCACTTCAATAAAAACATATTACTTATATAAAAATCCTTAAAAATGTGTCTAAGTTTTTCTGTACAAGCAAACTTAGGTTTCTTTTTCTAGCTTATTTTTTAATTGGTCCATGATATGCTGCCTTTGGCTTAACAGGTTTTTTTCCTGTCTGTTTTCTGAAGATGTTTTAAAACTTTTGTGTCAGGGATGTCAAACCTTTATCAGAAGTGAGCACCACATATATCGTTTCATTTTGACATCTCTCATTAAAGGACTTAAAAGAGCTTTTGCACAAACAGTTCTGTCTTTAGAAGCTGAAAATAGATTTCCATCATCTTGAAACCTGAAGATCCAAAGGGTGCCCTTTGGACATCTGAGAATAAGGACTGATGCTAACAGCAAACGCTACCAGTATATCACAATAGAAATCAGTTTAAAGGAAGTAATAAGACTAATCAGACTGCTGTGCCATCTCTTTTGGAATGGTTTGGCATTATCTATTTAAAAAAAAAAAAAAAAGTCCCGCTTTTCTTTTCTAATTATCATGTGAAAAGATACATTCAGTTTTTCATGTTTATATGTTGTCAGCTGAATGGATCTAAGAAGTCAGCACTTCAAAGTGATCATTATTCCTTTGCTGGGAAAACATATGGAAATAGGAAATTACAAAGTAGAGAGAGAAAGAAGTTAAAAAATAATAAAATACAAAAAGTGAGAAAGATCAAAGCAAAAAGTTAGTTCTCTAGGTTTCATATGAAACATTCATGACAGAGTGAAGGTAAATGGAGAATAGATAACAGTATTAGCAACCTTTGCATTGCAAGGGCTTTCCAGGCAATGATTCAGGAAAAAGGGTGATATCACTGTAAATGAACAGCCATTAATATAGGTAACTACCTAGACGGAGAGGAATTCAGGTTGATGGTGGAGAAACAGGTAATGTTGGGAATGGCTAATGACAGACATTTTAAGAGAAATAGGCTTTCAGAGCAGAGAGTTCTGTTCCTAAGCTAGCCTCAAAAACATAGAAAATTGTGCTCTGTCATCAGGCACTCTGTGGATTGCTCTAGCAGCTGCAAGTTACAAAGAAGTACAGCTACCCTGATGGTACATCAGTGTTACATTATATGATAACTATAAAAAGAAGTGACATAATTCTGAGCTTATCAAAGCATTGGATGTTATTTGATTTATGGATGAAATTTAAGTTATTATCCTTTTTGAATTGGTTTTATCACACACATTTACAAAGATGGAAAGGTAAGAAATATGCCATGTTATCCACTAATCCAAGAAAAAGTACTCTAGAGGAAGATAACAAAAAACTTACTAGAAAGACACACTTCAAGGAAGTTGTATCTTACAAACAATCAAAATACAGGAACAGTTCTATGATGATGCTAATTTTAATCCTAACAAGTACAAACCAACACAATCTCCACTTCCTTCTAGTATCACAACAGGACCATCTTCATGCATTTGCAAATGACAGTTAATTTCTCTATACATCTCCCTACATTTACATGCTTTCATGATATCTTGTATTTACTTTGGAAATAAGCAATGCAAAAATTCTTAAACGGGATATGTGTTCATCATGATTGTTTTCAATAAGTTCTTTTCTTTTTCTTTAGCATTGTAATTATTACAACCATAGTTGGACCACTTGAGGATTAAGATATTCTCAAGGTATTTTGTAACAGTATCTTCTTTTTAACGAGGATACCGAATGTCCCCTTGTGGAAATACTTGTTATTATTCTGGTTTAGAAGTTCTTTTCTATTCAAAAGCCTTAGGAAATTTAAGCATGGGTGTACTAAAGGGCTTAGGTTTTACAATAATAAGCACTGCATTGGGTGGCTAGGATCTCAATACGATGTATATGAAGAATTAGATACCTCCGATAAGCAGTCACTGACATAAGCAAAGAGGATTTTATAATAAACAATAAGAAATGTTGAAAAGATGAGTAAGATATAATTCTTATGCCTTTAAGAAATGTGCCAACTGCATTTCAGCCTTTAGGAATGAGCTAAACTTCCACGCAGATTTACATACTTCCATCCATCCAATGAGACGGACTGTCTGCTGACTAAGAAGTGCTCATTTAAATCCTTCACAAGGCAAAGAAGTCCTTTCACCCAGCAGGAGAAAGTTCTTAGAATATGTGTGAACTGTCCATGTCCACAGTCTTCTGATAGTAAAAATTTTTACTCACAAAGTAACTTTTGATGCTGTATTTGGGAAGCATCTCGATAATTATTAGTAGTTCTCATGGTAGGGAATATTTAACTAACAGTTCCTGTGAATTAGTCCATTTATCATAATTTCACGTATTTTAATGTACTTCTCATACCTTAGCGCATAGAAACATTAATTAAAGCAGCCTGTTATAGACCTAATGCATTTACTCTCATTTTAGCTTCATGCCAGTCCTCATTGTTAATTTTCTTTCACCAATAAAATCTGGGCTTAAGGAAAATTTTTATCATCTGCATACTACACCTCATTCAAGAAGCATTGTATAGAACAGAATAGTATATTGATTCACAAAACTCATAACTGGACTAGCAAATGGTGGGGAATAATGAGTTTATAAACTTTGATGATGGCCATGAGGAGCTGTAGAAAGGTCTTCTAATAGTTATCACTAATAAAATAGCAGATGACGTTCAGTGCCAATAAATTACAAGTGAAACGTATGAGGAAAGAATACTCTGAACTAGGTATTTCCTCCTTAAGAAAAAAAGGGGAAAAAATGAAAAAAAAAAGAAAAATTATAATAATTCTTGGAAGACTGTTCAATACCCAATAAAGAAAAACAAGGAAATAAAACAACAAACAAAAAAACCCTGCAAATACTCTGCAGTTATTACAACAAGACAGAGAACAAAATATAAAACATCATCATGCCAGTACATAAATTAATCACAGATTAAATATTTGGTCCAGTTCTGGCAGTTAATCTCTGAAAGTAAAGAATATTTTTAGAAAGTTATAACTGTGGAGGGCTGTAACTGGGGGGAGCTGGGATGACTACAGCTATAGAGCAAGTTCCATGCAAATAGAAGTTACACACACTCTGATTCTTTGGCCTTGTTATTTGTGACAAAAGAGATATATCGAACTCTGAGTTGCACAGGGAAGGTGAAATTAATTATTCCCTGTTTCTTAAAGAGTAGGCAGGAATCAAATCATATTTTCCGGTGACAGGTTGGAAACAAAAGGTGTGCATTCTTAACTCTGGAATTCATTATAACAAGACATTATGGGCATGAAAAGTTTACATGGTTTCAAAAATTGACTGGACAGATTCATGGAGAAGGTTCAGAGAAACCTTTGTCTCAAGCACTTCAGACACAAATTTTACAAGGATATTTCAGGAGAAGCATAACAGTCTGCTTGCCTTGTCCTGCACTTTTTTCTAGACATCAACTTATGACTGTGTCAAAAATATCAGGCACACTCTCTGATAGAAGAGAAAAAAAGAAGAAACGCTGTGATATCAGAAATATGTTCTATTTTTATTTGTTTAGCTATGAATCAGCTGCACTGTGCTAACTGTTGAGAACTGACCTCATGGGCTTTTTTAGCCACCACCCAGGATATAACCTCAAATGTTACTTAATTAAGCATTTGGCTGCTGGGGAGCAGCAAGGACCAGCAGCTCCATGAGGGCTGGGCAAACCCAGCTCAAGCTGTGCCCTCACCAAGGAGCACAGTCCATGGGGTCTGGACACAGCAGGCAGCACCAGTTGCTGGTAACAGGGTCCATCAAAAGCCCCAAACATGGCAAGTGGTGAGCCAGGTCCAGAGGTTGTCCAGGGAGCCGAGTTGGGAGCAAAGGAGATGAGGTCATGGACACAAATGTGAGGTAATGTGTCTCAATAAACCTGACTGAAAGAACTTCAAGCAATGTCAATTTATCTCCTGGTTCAGGTGGAACAGATGAGAACTCGTAGCATTGGCTCAGATGTTGGGTCTAGATTACAGCTCAGCCCTTTGGGTTTAAGTATTTGTGTGTTTCACTCTGTTTTATGTAGAGTCCATAAAAGAACAAAAGGCTGTTTTTCAGTCTTGCAATGTACATATGCTAAGTATTTATCTTAACATCATAAGAGTATAGATAGGTATGAAATTACATGGCATTTGGTATTGATACAGGTTTACTCAGGATTCAAAAATCAATCAAAAAACTTATTCTGCAAATATATGGATGTATGAGTAAAACTGACACTTCAAAGATTACTGACAGCATAAATTTAATTTAGTTTCTACAATGTCAAGAATGAGTTGCCTTACATCTAAATAGACTGTAAGAAACCATTTTAAACTTGAAGGAAGTCATATATAATCTTTGTGAGAAGAGGAAATGAAATTCAAATTCTCAATTCTAGTTGAATTGAAACATCTCAGGCAAAGGTGACAGAATAGATAAAACATTTATATTAAAAAAATGCCATGTTGCCTGGGGCTTATTGATAAATGCTGCTTTATTAGGCTCAGCTATTCCTGAAGATATACGCATACAACTTTCATTGATTTCCTTCAGCTTATATTTTTATAATCATTCAGAGTACCAGTGCTTCCTGACATTTCATGCTACTGAGTCAAATTGGTCTTATTGAACAGCCATAAAAACTGGAGAATCACTGAATCATTCACACTGGAAGGGACCTTGAGAAGTCACCCAGTCCACCTTCCTGCTCAAAACAGAGTCAACATTGAATTCATATGTGAGATTTAGGGCTTTTTTCAGTAGAGCCTTGAAATTCTCTAAGAACTCAGCTTCTCTGGGCAATCTAAGCAAATGCTTTATCTGATAGTGAAGTGTGCTTGATCTTGTTTTGTTTTTTTGTTTTGTTTTTTGTTTGTTTGTTTGTTTTTCCCAGCAAGGCAGTTGGAACCTCTTCTGTTTCAATTTATGTCCACTGCCTTTCATTCTTTCACTGGGTACCTCAGTAGAAAGCCTGGATCTATCTCTTTGGCTACCTACTTGTAGGTATCAGAAGGCTGCTATTTACTCTCCCCCTAAGTTTTTTAGTTCTTCAGACAGAAAAAACCCCAACATTCCCACTAAAGCAGGATAATATTCCTTAATTTGACCTACTGACTATACTCCTGCTGACTCAGGAGCTGTTGGCCACCTTTGCTGCCAAGGCACCACTGGCTCATGCTCATCTGGCTGCCCATCAGCACACCCAGGTCCTCCCCAGCCAGCCGCCCCAGCCTGTGCCGCTGCTCAGGGCACCATGCCTGCAGGGGAGGCTGCAGAGAAGGCTGTGGCCACCAATTTACCGGGGGTACTTTCTCCAGCCAGTGGTAGGGACTGAGCCCTGTGGCATATTAGCACCATTTTAATTTCAGAATTCAGAAAATGGAAAAGTTTTTTTAGTTATTTCATGCTTTTCATCCTTACTCCTTGTTTTGCCAAACTCAAATCAAACAAAACATGCACACATATACACAAAATACATCTCAATTTCACCCTAAGAACCCTAAGATTGTGTTTTTAAAGTAGCCATTCAAACTTTGTTGTTGTTGTCGTACTACTAAGTCTAATAAAATGCATGTATTCACACAGGAAGAAGTATAGAACCAAGATAGATTGTTGTTTAAAATAACAAGATAACAGGATGTCATTCATGGTTTCAGCCCAGCCGGTAACAAAGGACCACGCAGCCTCTCGCTCACTCCTCCCCACCCCCCTCTGGTGGGATGGGGAGGAGAATCAGAAAGGAAAAAAGAAAAAAAAAACACGAAACCTCGTGTGTTGAGATAAGGACAATTTACTGGGACAACACAAAAAGAGAAGTTACAACAACAACAATGGTACTGATAAAAGAATATACAAACCGAGTGATGCACAGTGCAACTGCTCACCACTCGGAACCCAACACCCTGCCACTTCCCCCACCGAAAGCCAAGCGCCCCCCCAGCCCACTCCCCATTTATATACTGAGCATGATGTCACATGGTATGGAACAGCTCCTTGGCTAGTTCAGGTCAGCAGTCTTGGCTGTGCCCCCTCCCAGGTACCTGTGAAAATTAACTCTATCCCAGCTTGAACCCAGGACACAGGAAAAAAAGAAAATGCACCAAAATCTCTTGATGAAATGTTATGTTTATTCAGGAAAACAGCAGAACTATTAACTCTGATGAGAGTCATGATTCCCCTTCATCCTGCCACATAAGGTCTGTGTCAACTCTTCCGTGTGGTAAAATATTATCTTGGGAAGCAGCCTGTAGAGAGTTGTCTTCTGCCTAATGCTGATAGGGAAGGACTGGACAATCTAACCTAAACAATGTCCTCACATAATGAGGAGGAGCTGGACCTTGTAAAAAGGTGGCTATACTTCAAGAGCAGCCTTCCCTAATGCAAAAGTCATGTCCCCGTACTTGTCCTGAGTATGCCCTCTGACAACAGCTGGAACTAAAAGCCCAAGAGGAGAAGGCTGAAATATCTTCAGTTTAGAAAAAGAAACTGGACTGCCAGGAAATGACACTAGCTTAAGGTCAAAGTTTCATATAAAGTCCAGTTATTTTTGTTGATGTGTTTTAAAGTATTTTTACAAATATACTTCATTATTACAGGCTTTGAACACACATTCATATCAGTTTGTATTGATGATAACATCCACATTAATGTTAGAAGAAATAAAAAATATCAAAGTCAAGAGAAAATTAAAAAAAAATAAGGAAAGAACAATTTATAAATCAAACATTTGCCCGTGATGCTTTACCAGATAAGAGGCAAAAATGTAACTTTAATTTCCATTTGGTATCCAAATTTTCTGTTAAGCAGCTAGCCACTCTTCCATAACCTCAGAGGTTCATCATTCTTTGTGAGTGTCCTTTTCTCTTTGTCAGCAGTTTCCTATCATTACTGCTACAATCCGTATAACTGAAGAGACTCTGTGATAGCACAGCTGTTGCAGAGGAAGGTGGCTGCAGTGATTATGTTAATGGGATCACTAATTTCTTGTATAAACATAGCTTTAAGCTGTTGTGCTACTTCATGTGTCACTAGCCAGGTCAATGAAAGATCTTGAGCAAAGGACAAAAACGTTAATACCTCGGCTGTTATTTATATTTCAGTGGTACCTACAAGCCACAATAAGATGAGACCCTAGTATTTGAGGCAAAAAATACCCTGCCTCCTTGTAAAAGCCTATATAATCAGACAACAGGGCCTTACTGACCACCTCTATGATGTTCTTCTTCCCCTCTACTTCACTCTTATGAGACCCCAGCTGGAGCACTGCATCCAGCTTTGGGGTTCCCAGTACAAGAAAGACATGGACCAGTTAGAGAAGGTCCAGAGGAGGGCCACAAAAATGATCAGAGGGATAGAACACATCTCCTATGAAGACAGGCTGAGAGAGCTGGGGCTGTTCAGCCTGGAGAAGAGGAGGCTCCAGGGAGACCTTTTTGTAGCTTTTCAATACTTAAGGGGAGCTTATAAGAAAGACAGAGAAAGACTTTTTACCAAGGCCTGTAGTGACAGGACAAGGGGCAATAGTTTTATCCTGAAAGAGAGTACATTTAGATTGGATATCAGGAAGAAATTTTTTATGATAAGGGAGGTGAGACACTGGAACAGGTTGTCCAGAGAAGCTGAAGCTGTCCTATCCTTGGAAGTGTTCAATGTCAGGTTGGATGGGGCTTTGAGCAACTTAATCTAGTGAAAGATGTCCCTGCCCATGACAGGGAGGTTGGACTAAATGACCCTTAAAGGGCTCTTCCAACCTGAACCATTCTATGATTCTATGAGAGACAGATAAAAGATGACAAAGAAATAGTGAGATAATGAAAATATTTACCTAAAAAAAGTAATATATCAATTAACAGACTGTCATTAACATGTTGGAAGCCTCTCCACTCCTATATCTATCATATGATTAGGAAAAATATTTCTTTCAACATTAACAAAAAGAAAGATATCTTTTAGTATGTAAGGTGGTCAGCTTGACCATACAAGCTCCAGTCCTAGGACCACGAGATATACACCATCTCTCCCAGAAGATCAAGAGGCAGGAAAGATGTAGGACTAGTTCATACATGTGCTGACTCTGGGACTTGACAATATGTACCTGGAGATCTTTTTACATTTCTGCAGATAATGTTAACTTTTGTGGTTAATTTCCTCCCATAGAGAAGGACTCAGGCTGCCCACCAGTCCATGGACCACTCCACATACATATCTGGCCTCCTGTCTCAGAGGCTTTCTTGAATTGTCCACATAGAGACATGGATTGCTTATTCTTGTGTTATATCTTTATTGAGGACAAGCGTCTGTCAGGATTTTTGCCACTG
The DNA here is from genome assembly GCF_947461875.1 of Haliaeetus albicilla. Classification (NCBI taxonomy): domain Eukaryota; kingdom Metazoa; phylum Chordata; class Aves; order Accipitriformes; family Accipitridae; genus Haliaeetus; species Haliaeetus albicilla. The sequence goes on along the minus strand of NC_091496.1, from coordinate 23,409,841 downwards.
AGTATACATAAAGGCTCACCTTGGACAGCTGATGTGTCTAAAGCTAGGTGACATGATATCCATATCTGTCTCTTAACAAGGGACCCCTGTGTTTTCTTATGGGCCCAGTTGCCTATTAGTATGTGCTATTATATTCACATTCAAAACACAGAGATCTTAGCCTAAGTCCTTTGGAAGATGGCGGCAGTTACAGCAACAGACTAGGAAATAATCAATCTCATCTGTAGGCAAGACTTCCAAATCTTTAGAGCTTTTGCAGTCATATCCCTTCCAATTAAGCTTTCCACAAAAATAGGCAGGAAGCCAGGACAGATCAGCCATAGCCTGCTCTCAGCAAGCAATGTCACTTAGGTAGACAGCACTCATGGGGGTTTTTTTGCATATTTTGAATATGTACAGTGTGATGTACTTGCAGAGCACATCACAGCACTTTAGACAGGAAGTGTGACAAGCATGGATAACCTAAGGCAATGTCCAGATCCCAAGATGAGCCCAATGTCCTTGCCAAACACAGATGGAAAGCTTTATTCCGGCAACTGCTGATTCTTGGATGTCTAAAGGTTTTAAGCTTAAATTATATAATGTGCAAACACAAGTAGGTGTATAGACATAATCCAGAGGGTACCATGCAAGTACCATTGGCACTGCCTGTTTTCTAATAATGGGTTTTTCTACATTCTACCTGCACTTAGGGTTTGGCTTTCAAAAGTTTCAGTTCGGCTCTTCAAACATAAGATGTGGTATTTTCATTGTATAGCACCCCGCCAAAAAATTTGTGTAGCAGCTTGTAGTACCAGTTGAGTGAGGAAGACACATACTTGCTGCACAGTCTTCAAGTAAATAAGGAAAAATATGAAGGAAAGCAGCATGATCTCAAACAGCTGGAAAGATGTTCTCATAAAGAAAAAAAAAAACATAAACAGAATAAGCAAATCGGAAGAGGATGCATATGACTGCACTTTGGTTTATTTTTAAATTAGTTTTTTTAAGACTGAAGTTGTTCAGAGACACCCTAGGTATTTCTGAATGAAGTAGCTTGAGTGCTGAAGAACATCTGTGCTTCATGGCATTTTTCCAAGGTTATTTTACGCCATTTCTCATTGACCCCAATGGGAAGATTGCCACACTACAATATTAGTCAACACCCAAACTAAGTTGTCTAGAGCTAGGTCAGACTTCTTTTTTTCAGGTCTGCACTGGTCTGTGCCGACATCGTTCCTTATGCATTTCATTTAGCTCTTGGCTAGATTCAGCAGTTGCAACCATCAGTGAGCCCCTTAAAACTGTATGTTAATATCTCCTTCTATGTTGCACTCATCTTTCAAATTCACATTAAAATATGTTTCAAAGCAATTTATGCTGAATTGTTTCCAAGCCCCTTTTAGGCACTGATTGTGAAAAGGACTAAACTGTATTCATGCAACATTAAGAAAGCCTCTTCAGTCTTGAGCATTGTTTAGACCTGACTTCACACTGGCTGAGAGTACCTATACAATATATTGAATATGTAATTCCATCATATTTTGAGAATGAAGTCATATTTTTGTTGTAAAGACAGGTGTCCTGTTAGGAATACGAGTTGAATGACACAATCACCCATTGGTAAAGGAGTAACTCCACAGTACTGCAACACTTTACTGTAACTTTACTGAACATTCAGTCTTTGTAAGATACTACAAGAAACCTTTCACCCAGCTGCTCACTTAGTTTTAGGTTATGCAACCCTTGCAGTAAATTCACATACGCAATTCCAATATACAACTATAATGGTGTCAAGGTCTAACCCTAACTGGTAACTAAGGACCACGGAGCTGCTTGCTCATTCCCCGCACCCAGTGGGATGGGAGAGAGAATTGAAAAAAAAGTAAAACTCGTGGGTTGAGATAAAGACAGTTTAATAGGACAGAAAGGAAGAAAATAATAATCATCATCATCATATGACAGCAACAACAACAACAACAATAATAACAATAAAAGAATTAGAATATATAAAACAAGTGATACACAATGCAATTGGTCACCACTTGGTGATCGATGCCCAGTTAGTTCCTGAGCAGCGATCCCCCCCCAGCCCCACTCCTCCCAGTTTATATACTGGGCATGACATCACACGGTATGGAACACTCCGTTGGCCAGTTTGGGTCAGCTGCCCTGGCTGTGTCCCCTCCCAACTTCTTGTGCCCCTCCAGCCTTCTTGCTGGCTGGGCATGAGAAGCTGAAAAATCCTTGACTTGGTCTAAACACTACTTAGCAACAACTGAAAACATCAGTGTGTTATCAACACTCTTCTGACACTGAACCCAAAACATAACACTATACCAGCTACTAGAAAGAAAATTAACTCTATCCCAGCCAAAACTAGGAAAAATGGGAACTAAGAATTGCACAGTCCAGATACAAATATATTCTAATGAAATTACACAATTCAAGCTTCTGGAAGCATGTAAAATATAGAAATATAGACTCAAAAAGTTAATAGTGGCATATTATTCACTGACTTCATTAGGTCTGATTATGTGAGGTCAGAAAGAAAGGCAGATAGGTTGAAACACAGGTTCTTTAAGTAAAAGAGCAGTACACTGCTTTTACATAAGCCTGTTTCCTTGCAACTTACTGGAAACGACAGCTCTCTGGTTACTGCAATAGTGGTACAGACTTTGCAGTGGCAAGACAATGTGATTTATGCACTTGATGTTGTTGCAGTTGGCCAGTGCTTGTTTTCTGAAAGCTGTCTTGATAGGCCAGATGTGTCATTAAAAGCCTAAAATTGCAACAAAAAGAGCTACAGAAATTTAATCTCAATATAATCATAATCTGATGTTTTCTACAGTTAAACCATTAAACATTTGAATTCCCCTCCCAAAATAAAATAGAACTTGGTATTTTGGGTTTATATGTTTGAAAATTCTAGTTAAAAAAAATTAAAAATGTGGAAAGGCATATGATTACTTTATAGAATCCTATTGTACTCTTGACCATATACCTTTTGCTCTTACTCTATGTAGTGGGTTGACCTTGGTTGGACACCAGCTGCCCACCAAGCCACTCTATCACTCCTCCCCCTCAGCTGGACAGGGAAGAGAAAAATATAATGAAAGGCTCGTGAGTCAAGATAAGGACAAGAAGATCACTCAGCAATTACTGTCACAGGCAAAACAGACTTGACTTGAGGAAATTAATTTATTGCCAATCAAATCAAAATAAGGCAATGAAAAATAAATCCAACTCTTAAAACACCTTCCCCCCAGCCCTCCCTTCTTCCTGGGCTCAACTTCATTCCCAAATTCTCTAACTCCTCCCCTCCAGTGGTGCAGGGGTCAGGGAGTGAGGGGTGCTGTCAGTTCATCACACATTGTCTCTGCTGCTCCTTCCTCCTCAGGAGGAAGACTCCTCACTCTTCCCCTGCTCCAGCATGGGGTTCCTCCCATGGAGGACAGTCCTCCATGAACCTCTCCAGTGTGGGTCCTTCCCGCGGGCTGCAGATCTTCACAAGCTGCTCCAGCATGGGTCCCTCGTGGGGTCACAAGTCCTGCCAGCAAACCTGCTCCAGCGTGGGCTCCTCTCTCCACTGGTCCACAGGTCCTGCCAGGAGCCTGCTCCTGCACGGGCTTCCCATGGGGTCACAGCCTTCTTTGGGTGTAACCACCTGCTCCAGCGTGGGGTCCTCCCTGGGCTGCAGGTGGAGATCTGCTCCACCGTGGAGCTCCCTGGGCTGCAGGGGGACAGCCTGCCTCACCATGGTCTTCCCCACAGGCTGCAGGGGAATCTCCGCTCCGGTGCCTGGAGCACCTCCTCCCCTCCTTTTTCACTGACCTTGGTGTCTGCAAGGTTGTTGCTCTCACATATTCTCACTCCTCTCTCCTGGCTGCCGGTGCACAGCAGGTTTTTTCCCCCCCTTCTTAAATACGTTATCCCAGAGGCACTACCACAGTCGTTGATGGGCTTGGCCTTGGCTAGCAGTGGCTCCAACTTGGAGCCGGCTGGCATTGGCTCTGTTGGACATGGGGGAAGCTTCTAGCGGCTTCTCACAGAAGCCACCCCTGGAGCCCTTCCACTACCAAAACCTTACCATGCAAACCCAATGCACTGGATAAACCAACAGCTGGTATTTTTTATTTTAGTTTGGTTTGATCAGTTGGATCATTATTTTACTGCCAAATTAAAATATCTTGTTAGTAGGAAGTTTGATTTCATTTCTATCTGTGTTCAGCAACTGATACCACATGAGCCATAACACACAAAATCTTTGGGATTTGTATTTTTACTATTTTAGATAGATAGCCATGTCTCTTCCTGAGTATTCTTTACTTTTCCACTGACGTTTTACCCTGTTAAACTTTCTGACCGAGATGCTGTACAACAAAACATTCAGCAAGCTCACTGGAAATCTGGTCAGAGCCTGTTGCTGGTGTGCCTAAAGTAGCCAAAGGAGTTCTTATGTAGGGCGAGGTGATCTAAGCAAACTACCAGATCAGCATTCCCTGCCCATGAGAGCTCAATGGTTGAGCATCTAAACCTATGGTTCTATGGCATCTGTCTAAAGATAATTCAGTGTACACTGTCTGTAGTTTGGCCACACACATATTAAATATTTTTTTTTTAATTATTGATTGTAATTATTATTTAATTTCCAAACTTCCATTTGATTTTCAGAATTGCTGGAAGTGTCTGAAGTAAGTCCAATTCTCCAATCCCCTCTGGATAGCCTGTCTGCTTCTTTCAGCTCAAGTCAATGTACTTTGCTGGCTGGTTTCCACTATAACACCAGAGACGAAACTGTTTATTCTTCACATACTTTCACTGTAGGAATGTAATGTGGTTCATGTTGTTTCTCCTCTGAGAGAGGACAAGAGAGTCAATTTCTCACAGGAAGTTTGACTTGCATAGACCCTAACTCAAGTTGATATAAAATTCCTTTTTATTCAGGCAATTTATAGTACTGGCATTTTTCTGATCAAAGCCCAAAAAATTAGGAACAGTAATTCAGCCTGCTACAGCTATGGTTTCTATTTTTACCCACATACAACATTCGATCCATCATACTTTACATTTCACAATCAGTGACTTTGTGAGCTTTTGCACTTTAGACAATTACATGTAAGTTTGATACATATAACTACCAAAGCAGCCAGCCAGCTTAACCTTCTTTGGAAAATCACATGTCAGTTTCAGTTGCTTAAAACTATACTTTTGAATACTTCCTTCTATTTACTTGTGCTTGCTAATGCCTTCTGTTTTTCATCTAATTTCATGTACAGAATTTACATGTTTTACTATACAAACATTATTTTTGTATTTTAGACATTCTCACCAAGAGGTGCACATACTCACCTACAATCAATAGACATGAATCAATGAAAAATATGTGATTATTGAAGTAAACATTCAATACATATGTTTAGTGGTATTGCATACAGCACTTGGTCTTAAAAACCAGTATTTTTTAAACCAGTTTCTGCCTTCATTTTCTTACTTCCTTCTCTGTTACTTGAATTTGCCTTGTGGCCCCATAGAAGGTACTATTCCTCAGTTTCAGAATCACTGTGGGTTTAGACATTCTTATGGGAGAATTCCAGGTCTTTTCCACTGGTTTGTCTCCTCCTGCCTCCTAGTTCAGTCCTGAGCTATAAGAGATTTGATTTCAGTGGAAACTGTCATTTGGCCCAAATAGTGTTATTTAGGATCATGAAATTCCTATTTTGTCTGATTTATAAAGACAACTAAATTTAAAAAGTTAAAGATCCCAAGCAATATCTTTACATCCAGACTACTGACTATTTTAGTAATTGTTCCAGCTGAGACAGTTTCACTCCCTCTTAAATAATTAAACATTCAATGGGACTGAGAAAAAGAAGGAGAAACTGCAGACCCGATTGTACATCTTGTTGGTTGGCGTTCTTTTCTGGGATACAGAAGAGCCAGGTCACAAGTTTCTGCTCCAAAATTCAGTTTAATTATTTAAGCAAAGAGAAATAGCTTCAATTGTATATTGAAGGGAGATCACACTAGGATATCCAATATCTTGATGATTAGGGTACTCCCCTGGGATGCTGGAAGACCTCTCTTTCAATTCCTATGCCAGTGAATATTTAATAATTTATACACAGTAAAACTGCTTCAAGACAAATTCATACCAGACTATCCAGCACCTCAATGATTAAGACACTTATTTGCAATTCAGACAGACCTGATTTCAACCCTCTGATCAGATCAGAACCCCAAATCAGGAAACACAAATGCTTTGAACTCTGAACTGCTGAGTAAAATAAGCCCAAACTCTTTATCTGCAGGTTTTGCGGAGCAGAGGATTTGCGAGAGCTGACCTGGAATTGGATATTTATTTCCTGAAGAGGATTCTTTATTGAGACTATATAATATCAAGTGTCTCAGAGTGCTTCCATATCTTGGCATTCCCATCTTGGATAGCTCGTAGCTGTTAGCTTTTGTGAATCCTACATGTAGGCAGCAAATTCTCTATACTATGGCCTTCAAATCTGGGACCCGCTGTTATAGTAGGCTGCCATGTGCCTAAAGGTTTTAAATGTTAAAAATCAACACTAGCCAACTTCATTTGTATGCATGGGAGAAGAGAGAAAATACTCATTGGTATATAAATCACTTGTACATCTATATCATGAAAGAAATAAAGATACTTCAAAATGAGTAGCTTTACAGATTGGTTCCAACTGGCCCCCAAAAGAATATTTTACTTAGAACTGTTCTCTGATCATATGGAAATGCTTAATAATTAAAAGTATGTCAAAGAGTTTATAAAACCAGAAATAAGTGACAGAAAAGATATGCTTTTTCTGGCATTTCATGGCTCATTTAATCCTTATCATTTAGCCTTTATTAGGTAGATTCATTCATACAGTACATTTGATGTATCTACAAGTATTCATTAATGCATAAGGTAAATAAAGCACCAATGATCTTGTTAAACATTGGAAAACAAAACTAAGAAAAAAACTTCATCTTGACTAAGGGGGAAATAGATTTCTCTCTATATAGAATTCATAGTATGCATGAGTCAATAAGAGTCAGGTGAGAATAAATGTGCTTATTCCCCTTGGACACCTATATTATTTAGATATACATAAGGTCTCTAAATTCATCTGGTTATCTGAATGAAGCTATTCAATTAGTGCTCAGAGCAAAACAGGAAAAAAGGAACTTTAAGCACTACAACTTTGAAAAAATGACTGGAATTTCATAGAGAAGACCTTGGATTGTACTTTATGTTACTGATACAGAAAAAAAAGTCGTACAGCAAACTATTATTCTAAATTATCACTATTACTATTATTGTTATTGTAAATAATAAAACCAATAACACAAAGATAAAATTTGCATTGTGATTTTATTAATTTCTTGTAGGTGTATCTGAAACTCCTAAGTGAAAGAAAAACTTTAGAAGAAACTGCCAATTTTAATATCCCTCCCAAGTAATGAAATTATTCACTCAACAGCAATAAAAATTGTAATTTAACACCATGAAACAAAATGTATAATGTACACTGTGCAGGGAAATAATTGTAGTAGTAATAATAGTAATAGTAACAATAATGTTTCCACTCCACCCATAAAATGTATTTTCCCTTTACAACTGCAAAAAATCTCTAACACTTGTTTATAGGGCAAAAAGTGCTTTAATTTAGTATATCTTTTCCCTTTCACATGTCTATTGTGTTACGCCACAGAAAGTATATAGCTCATTTTCTTGCCAATTATTCTGTCACACCATTTTGAAACTGCATGTATATCATAGAGGTAAAAAAATGAAACTGAAGTTCACAAATAATTAAAGGTGGATATGATTCCAATACACAATATGCTCACATCAAGTTTCAAAGAAGGCTATGTCATAGAATCATAGAATCATAGAATCTTAGAATCATTTAGGTTGGAAAAGACCTTCAGGATCATCGAGTCCAACTATCATTCATGCCCACTAAATCATGTTGCTAACCTGTGTTATGGAGTACCCCATCTATGTGCTTTTTGAATACCTCCAGGGATGGTGACTCAACCACTTCCCTGGGCAGGCTGTTCCTATGTCTGACAACCCTCTCAGTAAAGAAATTTTTCCTAATATGTAACCTAAATCTCCCTTGCCGCAGCTTGAGGCCATTTCCTCTCATCCTATCTCCAGCCACCTGACAGAAGAGACCAGCACCCACCTCACTACAGCCTCCTTTCAGGTAGTTGTAGAGAGCAATAAGGTCTCCCCTCAGCCTCCTCTTCTCCAGACTAAACAGCTCCAGTTCCCTCAGCCACTCCTCATAAGACTTGTGCTCCAGGCCCCTCACCAACTTGGTTGCCCTTCTCTGGACACGTTCCAGCACTTCAATGTCTTTCCTGTGGTGAGGGGCGCAAAACTGAACACAGTACTTGAGGTGCGGCCTCACCAGTGCCCAGTACAGGGGGACAGTCACCTCCCTGCTCTTGCTGGCCACACTATTTCTGATACAGGCCAGGATGCCATTGGCCTTCTTGGCCACCTGGGCACACTGCTGGCTCATATTCAGCCGGCTGTGGACTAGCACCCCCAGGTCCTTTCCCACCAGGCAGCTTTCCAGCCACTCTTCCCCTAGCCTGTAGCGTTGCATGGGGTTGCTGTGACCCAAGTGCAGGACCCGGCACTTGGCCTTGTTGAACCTCATACAATTGGCCTCAGCCCACTGATCCAGCCTGTCCAGATCTCTCTGTAGAGCCTCCCTACCCTCAAGCAGATCGACCCTGCTTCCCAACTCGGTGTCATCTGCAAACTTGCTGAGGGTACCTCAGTACCCTGAGGCTAACTGGTCTCCCTATTAAAGACTGAGGCAAAGAAGGCATTAAGTACCTCAGCCTTTTCCTCATCTCTGGTGGCTATGTTCCCTTCTGTATCCATTAAAGGATATATATTCTCCTTGGGATTCTTTTTACTGTTAACATATTTGTAAAAACATTTTTTGTTGTCCCTTACAATAGTGGCCAGATTTAGTTCTAGCTGAGCTTTTGCCTTTCTAATTTTCTCTCTGTATGATCTAACAAGATCCCTGTACTCCTCCCAAGTTGCCCACCCCTTTTTCCAGAGTTGATAAACTCTCCTTTTTTTCTTGACTCATAGCAAAAGCTCCCCGTTCAGCCAGGCCGGTCGTTTTCCTTGGCGGTTCAACTTGTGGAACATGGGAATATCCTGGTCCTGAGCCATTAAGATTTCCTTCTTAAAGAAAGTCCATCCCTCCTGGACCCCTTTGCCCTTCAGGACCATCTCCCAAGGAACTCTCTCAACCAGTGCCTTGAAGAGGCCAAAGTTTGCCCTCCGGAAGTCCATAGCAGTGGTTTTGCTGCCCACCTTCCTTGCCTTACCAAGAATTGAGAATTCTATCATTTCATGGTCGCTAAGCCCAAGACGGCATCCAACCATCACACCTCCCACCAGTCCTTCCCTGTTCATAAACAGTAGATCTAGCAAGGCTCCTCCCCTAGTTGGCTCACCCACCAGCTGTGTCAGGAAGTTCTCTTCCACACACTCCAGGAACCTTCTTGATTGTTTACTCACTGCTGTGTGGTATTTCCAGCAGACGTCAGGGAAGTTAAAGTCCCCCATGAGGACAAGGGCACATGATTCTGAGACTACTGCCAGCCGCTTGTAGAATGATTCATCCGTCTCTTCAACCTGGTTGAGTGGTCTATAACAGACTCCCAGCACAATATCTGCCTTATTGGCCTTCCCTCTCATCCTCACCCATAAGCACTCCACCTTGTCATGGGAATTGTGTAGCTCTGTACAGTCAAAACATTCCCTAACATAGAGAGCCACCCCACCACCTCTTCTACCTTGCCTATCCCTTCTGAAGAGCTTATAGCCATCCATTGCAGCACTCCAGTCGTGGGGGTCATCCCACCATGTTTCTGTGATGGTGAAACATGGTCATAACATGCTTAGAATGATCTCTTTTATAAGTCTTACTGTGTGACATCCTCTCCATCCAGCAGTTATACATTCTAGTGTCCACTTGCTAAGTAACCACTAATTGAAGTACCTAAAACTTGTATTTACACATCTGACCAATATGTGTCCAGAACAGGCAGCAAAGAGTTGTCTGAACTGAACACATTCATTGTGAAGCTGGCTACAACTAATTGATGAAGATGAAATACTGGCCTTATGGTATTTTACTAGCAGATCCAGGCAGTCATGTCCATTGCATTTTGCATCTAGAGATGTAGAAAAATCTCCTGAAACTAGGTATCTATCTTTCTTTTAAACATTTGAATAGAGCTTGGTGCCAAAATATTGTCAGTAGTTGACATAAGCCTTTAATCTTACTCTTTACTGCCCTTCAGAGCTTCACAAGCAGACCCAGCAGGGCAAGGCCTTTGTGGTGTCTTTTGTACAACCCAAGACTGGTATCAGTTATTAGCTTATGGGGAAGGAGGTGCCCAACAGGCCACTTCTGCCTTAAAAACAGAGAGGCAGACTGTAGCAGATCCAAAAGTTCAAATACCTCATTAAGCATTGCCACAAACATTTATGTCCCTTCTGCCTGCCTGCCATGATGCAAGCCCAGATCAGTCTTCCGTGACAAAATTCTTTCTACTATGTTTCCACCTACTTAGATACCTCTCTCCATGAAACTCTCGAAACTCTCGAAACTCTCTGAGATCTGAGAGCTCAGTGTGCCTGACAGATTTCCTCCTGGGTATTTGGCTCAGCTCCTTTAGATCCTTCAAGGGAGCACCCTCAGATACCTTAGCTGCTTGTACCTGTATGACTAGCAGCACAGTGGCACAGACACAGAAGCTGCCTTTGAAATTCCTTGCTAAATCTATAGCTTAGTTTGGGGAGTAGGATTAAACAGCCCTCAAAAGATATGCATAGCCAGGTCTCTTTCCTGGCAATAGCAGCTTATAAAATTCTTATGGTGAGCCAAGAGGATAGTTAGCTGTGCTGAGCATTCTCCATGCTGTCCTATAAGGCAGCATAGACAATGAAAGAGTAAGACCTCATTACAAAACTGGAAGCATGAACAGAACTTCTGTGAGTGAGGAATTTTGAATCAAAAACGTAAAAAGACTGTTGATTTTTCTTACGCTTGAATATTCTGGGTAAAAGGTTTTGGCATTGGGCAGCTAGTTTTTATTTGAGTTCCTTTAGATGAAGTTCAGTTTGGAAAAAGAGCTTCACATGGAAATAAAAGCATCTATCTTTCTTTGTGATTTGTTATGTAAAGGAGGGAGAAAACCAGTCCTTTACTTCTCCAGGTTAAGAAAAGGGCAGATCTTCATCAAGAAAGACTTGCTTCACTGTGTAGTTTGAGAAAGGCAGGTTACTAATGTTGTTTAACAGCACCAATCATGTTAATTTTTTAAACCATCTAATAGAAAAGGTACTTAACAGCTTGAAGTAAAGGAGATGGGAAGCTATTACTCAATAAGCATTGATGTCCAATATATAATTCAAGGAGTGGTTTGAGCTTGAGTTTGAGGTTTTGGGGTTTTTTTTCACTCAGAAGAAAATTTTTCCATCAGTAAAGTGGTGAAGGCATTAATTCCAAAAGAAAATAAGAGGTGGGAAACCACAAAGGAAACAAAGCAAGCTACAGGCTACAGACATAAAACTGTGTTTCAAGAAAGAACTTCCAAAACCTGTAACTCAGTAAAATTATTGTTCATTTTGGTAAAGATTTTTTATTGTTCCCTTATCTACTACTGTCACTTAACATTGAACAGCTCCCAGGTCTTCACAGCTACGTGCAAACTGACTTCTTAAGGAAGCTGGTAAGAATTAGTAGCAAAAAAAAATTAGTAAACCTCAGATCAAAATTGCAGAAGTCAGTAAAAGAGAACTTGTAGAGTATTTAGCACAATTGTTTGCTTTTGTAACTGCTTTAAATTATTGTCCTAAGTCATTCCTCTAAAAATTATAAAGTTTTCACAGCATACTCATACTATGATATATACACACAGGCTGAAAGTTGAAAAAAATATTGTAATAAAGAAATAAAAATAAAGTATCATAAGCTGTTAGGATTCATTTCATTATGAAATTATACAGGTAGTTGAAATGCACAGGAAGAATACTAAAGTTAGTTTCTTTTAACTTCAATGAATAATACATTGACTGTTGATATGAAAGTTAAGGAGATAACTTTGTTCCAGAAAAGCCTGCATGAAGCCACGCCAAACTATACCTTCAGTGGCAATTTCAGAAAGATTCTTCTCACTGTATGAGTGTTTGACTGTTTCAATTGTGCAACCTCTGTAAACATAGATCAGTGTAGAGAGTATCCTTTCCTGTGTGTGGAGAGAAGTATGACTGTTGCAGCTGCTACAATCCTTTATGCTATCATGGCAATCTTAGCTGGTTTTCGTTCCGCAGACTTCCTTCACCATGCATCAAAAGGCCATATGTTGTACCTATGAAAACACTGCAGATTGAGAAGGAGTGCCAACCACAATCATGTAAGAGCTTAACAATAATTCTTTTCACAGGAGCATCATGCACTCTCAAAAAGAACAAATTGCACATTTTATTAGGTGTTTATATGAGAGTTATGGGTGTGAAGGTAATAACTAGTGGATAAGACTAGCAGAACTCACACGTAAGATCTCCTAGAACTCTTTTTCCATATATCTGAGACAGCTTTGCAAATGGGACATGATCATACTGCATCCACCTTGCAGATGGCTAGGGTGCAGAGTGGTAAAACAATGTCTAACAGCTATGTTAGGACTAGAATGTATACCACATGGCTTTTTAAATTACTGAATACATGTACCGTAAGACACCAACCTAAGCCTCCCTTTAGAATCAGTGAAGACAGAGACTACCTCATCCCATCTACTACAGACATCTAATTTAGGATATAAATTCACCTGTAAAGCTGCCTTGCTCTCCAATGACTACAGACGGAGCCTACACAACTAGATTAGACAAGATACTCAGTGTTTAGGCAGATAAAGCTGGTTGATGATTCCTGCTACAGAGTTTTTATGTTCTTCTTTGATGCAGTATCCAAGATGTAGTCCTAGCTTGACTATTTGTATATTTATATTGACTGATTGAATATTGAATAGAAAATTGTTTAACATTTAGGATAAACAGATTGAAACTATGCATTTGTATTTTATTTCATAATTCTTCTCATGCATCAGTAGCACAGTCCTTTGTTTTAATGATATTATGTGGCTCTATATCAGGTAAATTTCTGTGACCTATTTTCTCATCCTGATAATTTAAAACCACTATGAAGGATAATGCGTTATAAAAATAGGGGGTTTTTAAGTGTGTTTTCTGCGTCAAATGAAGGGGTTTGGTATGTCTTATGTGTGCAGCATAAGTGTTATTTGTCAGTGTGAGAACTGAATCAGAATCAGCAGGAAACAGAAAACTTGCAATAAGAAACACTGTCAAGAATAAAGCAAACCAATAACAATTGAGCAGTAGTTAATGAAAATGGATGGAAAAAAGGAGAAGAAAGAATTGACACAAGAAGACTGCTCATACTAAGGATAAAAATGATATAGAGTTGTTTATCTTCATTTGGCTGCCTATCTTAAAGTAAAGGATAAGCCCCAGTGTTGACACTGTAAATAAAGAGAAAATATGAACCCTTTTTTAAACTTGCTCTGCACATAACATTGACTTCTGTTTGTAGAATCTTCTACTATCTCTCTTCTTTTGCCACATTAAATAGTTATTTCTTCCATGTGTGTCACAGACACCCCTTCTCAAAAAAAAAACCCAAACCCAAAGCTTTTGTGGGTTTGTTTTAAACTTTTAAATTTTGTAGAGAAAGAGCTATTTAGCTAAAAAAAAAAAAAAAGTAGTTCAGCTGAAGAATAATTTTGGAAATTTCCTTTTGTCTATTCCATTTTTTTAATTTAAATTTCTCACCTCTCTTATCTTTCCAAACATTGTTATGATTATAGTTACAGTGAATTATTTAAAGAGGTAAATCACTTAGAAGTAAGCTGTCATTACCTACAGCCCGTTTGCTATAACTATATCAAGGTAAAATTCCAAGCAGTGGCAATCATTAAAGCTAAAATCCATTTGGTTCTAATGCTTCAGCTTTCATGTGACCTTACTGTTACCCCAAAATAGTAAAGGAAAAACATGTTTTCTTTTTCTTCCATACTGAACATATAGCATTGTTTCATTTATCAATTGGTCAGTTACTTTGAGTGCCAAGATCTGAAGAAATATCTGCAATTTTGCTTTTCCTTGGTCTATGATTTTATGGCTGTCAAAGATCAGTAGAAAAGGCGAACAATGGAATCACACAGTTTTATAATGTACCAGCTGTTATGGAATTACTCTAGTAGCTTTTTGTTATTGCTGTGCTATTACTCACCATTTTTCCTGATTTTAAATGGTAGTCTATGATCACACAAACTAAGGCATAAATCACATCAGAAATATGTCACCTATTCCTCAAATATACATAAGGAATAAAGGTGTATTGTGAACTAATATTCTTGGAGAAATAAGACATCTTCCTTTAATTGCTCTTAAAATGTAATCATTCTTGCACTGACAGGAAAATGCCTGGGATTTATGATCCAGATCTAAAGATCTGATAGACAGACATACTTTCCTTGATCTCACTGATTTAGCCAGGTGAAGTCTAGGTACAAAACATGGATTAATCTCAACTTTTTCTCTAAAAACCTTTAGGGTCTTGTCCCAAAAGGACTATAAACTCAAAAATGCATCAGGTATATCCTCTAACTGTTTTTTAAAGAGACTACTATAACCGCCACAAAAATGCTTCTGTTGAAATACAGAATACATCTCTATTCCCAATGGAAATCTGAAATTACAAAGAAAATTATTTTTGACATACTGAGACTATATTATTGGATACTACCATGTCTTGTTGAGAGTCACTATTAAAAAAAATCAGCACTTTTTAAAAAATGACCACACGGGCATTCTTTACGCCTAATGTGGCAATTTAAGTTATTCTGTGTTCCCTCAAGAAGCTAATTCCAGAAGATCATTCATCCTACTGAAGACACATAGTTTAGGACAGTATGAATCACCCTTTAGAGGTGCCTATGTTACTCCATCTATTTTGGAAGGAGGCTAGATGAGTAGCTGACACAACAATTCAATGGCTAAAATGAGATGAGTGCTGTTTCCAGTGACTGTTTTACCTGCCCATTAGAATCAGAATCTCAAAAGTCTGTAGTATTTTAGGCCATAGACACACATGGGTCAAACCTTGGTAATTGATCTGTCTTGATTTTAAATTCAGTCTGGATGAATCAGAAGTTAATTTACATTTAATTTAACATTTAAATGCTATTGCTTACAACTACTGACCTTTCAATATGCAGATTTTTTTCTTTCTCAGACTCCAAAATATATGTCCTGATCATTCATGTACAGCTGTCAATGATGCACTTTGTTCCAGATTTATGCCCCAAGTTTTAGTGTTTCATTTATTCGCTCATGACTTGCTTTAATTATGTTTGGTAACTGCTGCTGAAAATGCTTGGTTTTTAAAATGGTAATCATTCAAATCCCTTTAACTGGCTTTGTATGAAGAAGATAATACTATTAATATGGCAAGTGATAGTCTGCTAACAGTAATTTAGTGAAAACTGATTTCTTATTTTGTTCCTGAAATATAACTCCAGGTTTTTCTTGGTGATGATAAACCAAAACATACTAAGAAATCCAACAGAAGATTGCACTGTAAAAACTTTATTTTATAAAAAACAGCACAAATAGTTTGCAGTTTTCCTAAGTCATAAAGTAGTCTTGTGGGTCTATTCTGACCCACTGTGTAAAGGCAATAAAATCTCCCCCAGAAATTCCTGCATTCAGCCACTGTCTTCTGCTTAGCTTTAAGGCATAGCTTTATGACATCCAACCTAGATTTAATGGCAGCATAATATGGTCTGACTTAAAAAATCCAAACGAAACCAAAACAAAAAACCAAAGGTATTTGACTTAGACTGAACTTTAAGGGTAAAATCATGAATTCAGTAGAATGAATTGGACTTTTGCCACTGATGCCTATCAGGTTAGTGTCTCTACAGAGAAAACTTCCAACATACATAAAGCCCTGCCAAGCAATTGTTATTTTCTTCTTTTTGTATCAGAAGATGGAAGGACCCCATGGAGGTGCTCATAGTCTTGAAACAGGCCATGTCCTAACTCTGGGAATTAAACTACCAAACTTTTACTGTGGAATGAAATTGGTTCAAAGAGCTGCTTTCTACTTCCTTCCCCTTTATATATGAAAGACAAACACTGATAATTCTGATGTGCTATCCTGATAATCACTGAGAGTTTATTACATGAAAATTGATTGTGGCTTTTAAAGCTCTGCAGAAAAACATTGGTTTCTACTAAGTTTCATATGACTTTACTATACTGGTTGACCTATACAATACTGTGTTTTCAATTGCCAATGAATCATACACCTTTTTTTTTTAGCAAGAGGCTCTGAGACGGATTTTTCCTTTACTTTTTCTGTCCTCCATTTAGCTAATATTGATTTTCCACTACAGAGTTTCTAATGAACTGGAAACCAACCTTTCTTCCTTTATTTACCTTTTTCTTCTCTATAGTACATTAGCATTCTCAAATTACATGTAGATATGCGTAGGGCATAATATTACTTTAATTACATTTAGAAAAGAAGAGCTTGGAAACCATTTTTAGCAACAGAAAAGGAAATAGTCACTCTTTTAAAATGTTTTTTCTTAGTACAAAATTATTCTACACCTATATTAATTGTTAAAATTAGAATATGGTTGCCTTCCACTCTACTGTCTGCACAATGGTTACTATTTAGGATTTAGTATGTTCATTGCCTGCACCAGCCAGGTGTTTGTACTCTTCCACAAACAACTGTGTACTGCATATATATATATATGTAAGCTATGATTATATTGCTAACCTAGATACTATTAGCAAAACATCCTGAGCAGTCTTTATCCCAGCAAAGCACAACTGGTCAGCCAAGCTACCCAGGGAATGCTGAATCCTGAGCTGTCACAAAATATAGATAGAGTTATCCCAGCTAGCTATTTTAGATCTTACCTTATATATCTACTGCAAACTAACAGCATGGCAAGAACAAGTAGGTAGAAAGAGATAGGAAGAAAGCAAAGCTGCTTACTGATGTAGGAGCTGTCTAAAAATTTCTGTAGTGTTACAAAATCACAACAGTATTTTCAGAATTCAGTGCTGTCAAGAAAAATAAATTTTGTCTACTATTTAATGCAGAAGAAACAGTGAAATTTCCAGGAAGATGAGAATTGCAGAACAAATGAAGATTAAGCCTTAATGCATTCAAAGGTTTTATGTACTCACTGGCAGAGCTTAAAACTAGTCTGAGAATATGGAAAGCATTCACCACCTAGATTACTGTAATGGTAAATAAAATCAAAGGCTAATAAGTCTTAAAGGCAGCAAAGAAGCTTCAAACAATAATGCAAAGCTCGTGTGTTTATTCTGCAATTTAATTTTATTAAACTTCAGAATACTACTTATCTCAAATAAAAATTGGGTTCGTTTGCTGGCCATGCTCTGAAAAAAGTTCTTGCTACCATCTGCAGGTGCTGTTTTGTACTTAAGAAAAGTTAAAAGAATTAATCATGAAAAGAAAGGTAAATCAACTTTGTTTCAGCTGTTTACTGCAAAAATTTAGTACAAATATCGTAAGATCATATACAGTTTCCAGTGTAATAGGCTGAATATTAGTTTTTAATATGGCAAAAATTATTATTAAAGTTTTATACTTACTACTATATATTGCCTTTATTCTCCACTCACAGCTCCCCTGATTATCAATAATTGTATAGTTAATCAGGAAACACAAATGCTCCCCAGAAATATACATTACATGATCTAAATTAATTAATGTGTACATGGTCTAAATTAATTAATAAAAGCAATAACTAGTGGATGACACTGTATGACAAGCTCTTGCTTAGCTGTAGACACCAGATACTTTAGTGAATATAGGATACTTCTTCTGAGATGTGCAGACTTCACTCACTTTGTAGACTGTGCTAGCATTTAAAAAAAGCAGATTATAATTTTAGTAAAATGGGATTAAATTCCATTCTTTGGTGTCAGAATGCTACTTTCGGTAAAAAGACTTCAGTTACTCTAGGGAGAGATATATATTTTGTCAGATATTGAAACAAACCAGTCAAGATTCAATCCTCCTTTTTAAAGTATCTATCATAGAGGTAAAGGTAAGGATTTAGCTGAAGGAGAGTGATTCAGATTTTTTAAATGAGGTGCTTAGTTTATATACTTTTCTCTACTGACTGAAGGGAGTTCTTAGGAGATTCAGTAAATGTTATTCAGTGATCCTGTATGCAAAGGAGGGAACTGCCCAGAGCTTACCAAAAGGGAAGGTGTCTAACACAGGACTGATTCAGGGCTGCGTTAAGTCTCCTTTGCACAAGTTGCCTGTTGGAGAGAGGAAGAGAAGGCACTCTTTTCCTAAAGGTGATTGACAGTATAGGCACTCTTCAGTGACGAAAGTTTACACAAACACCCTTGCTTTGTAAGAAAGGGTCAAAGCACCAGATGATTGACTAGAGGAAAGAGGGCTGCTCTCCATCTCTTTTATTGAAAGTGCATTTCTGTATACAAAGTAATGTAGCATTCATGAAAATAGAACAGAAAAATAAGTAAGGGGAAGTCTGTATTTATAATCATGAAGTTGGAGACCTACATTCACTTGCATCTCCAGTTTTCTGATGTAAAAATAGGAAGCCATATATTCCCAGGTCAATCCTGTCATTTCCCTAGCATGGGAAACCTGATTCCTCCACGTACCAAGAATCCCTAATGATTATACCATTCTATGGAGCGTCAAGGGCAATGTGCAACCCTCATTTAGATCCCTGCTTTAGCACATAATCCAGTGTTACAGAAGCAGAGTCATAGCTGCCCGTACATATCAGCACTATTTCTAGCTCTGTATGCATGTGCATGTGCATGTATGTGAGTTTATTATAATACCAGTTATAATAAACAACTGGTTTATTTTAGCCAAATTTGAAAAAGGAGTGGAGATTGTAAAGCTAATTATCTTTCTGCACTTTTTGTTTCAATAGAAAAGGGAGAGAGAAATGGAGTTAAAATATCCTTTAGTTTGTTTCTAATACTTTCTTATTTCATCAGCTAATCTCCAATAAGGAGTGGAGCAGCCCCTACATTACTGACAAAATATAAGAGAAGGCTGCAATGGAAAAAGGCAAAGGGACACTCACATTTTAACTGCTCTTGGGAAAAGAACCGCAAGCAATTTCTGCATTGAAACAAGATGTCTGTGGTTAAGAAGTGACTGGCAGATCACTTTTGATTCAAATACCTTTATTCCTCCAGAATTGTTAAGTATCTAAAAAGTTTATGGGAGCTTGTGATTTATACATACAACTGATAGAGCACACTCCTACTCCATAGTATTTAAAAGCAATGCAACAGTCCCCATTTCGCTGATGAGGAGCTGAGGCACAAATATATTGAAGTTCCCCAGGGTGACTAAGTAGAACTATGGAGGAAGAGGCAGAAAGCCACCTAACATATTCAACATACTTACTTCAACTGCATCCATTTTCACACAACTATGACCAACCATCCTTCACTGTGGAGTAAAAATCCTTTTAAAAGTCCACACTAAGTTCAACTTTTTATGCTTCTGTTTGTGATTAGAGCTTTAATAATGATTTACAAATTTACCAGTTTTAAGGAGCGTGTCTAAAGAAACCAAATAAATGATCATTGTTCTGAAGAAATTTATAGCTTTAGAAAGGTCGTCATCATCATATATTCAAGCTTATTTCTCTAGTCTCATTGTACACATGTTTCTTCAGATTTGTTTTCAAAATTGCTGACTAAAACTGTCCTGAGAATTTTTCTTTGGGGTTCTTTTTGTTTCTTTTCATTTAAGGCAGGTACATGCAGGTAAACACACACATTGATTTTCCTCAGGAAACTCCTTTTACATCTGTGCATCACTACTGGAAAACCTTATTTCCCTGCCTTACATATACATTAGGGCTTCCTGTGATAATTTCTATTCTTCTGGCACAGAATAATGGGCTGAACTCCTTTCCAAGGCCACCAACAAAGTTTTTTGATTAAGATATGAAAATATCGCTGCTCCTGCTCATCAAACAAACAAAAAAGCATGAAATGCAAGTCTTCCGAATAGATCTTGCAAATGACATCTCCAATCCATTGAACTTTCAGCATTTTCAAATGCAGTTTTATAAGGGATTCCACTTCTTTTGCAACACATTTATTTTCCAATTAAGACACCTGTAAACTCTAAAATGAGGTTTTTAATTACTATTAAAAACTGACTTCGTCTTAGAAAGGCAGTCTCCCTCAATAAATTTTATAGCTGGATAGACTAGTTTGAGAGATATCCTGGAAATAAAGTAACTAAAGCAGCTAAAACAGAAAAATTACACCAACTGATTATAAGATGAAATACAACAGAAGAAATCAAACCATGCACAGATGAGACATAAATGGCTTTTTTCTTTCAATTAGAAATAACTAGAGGTTATATTGTGCAAAAGAGAAACGAAAAAGGAAGCTAAGCATAGTGTAAATACCCTTTGTCTTGGATAAAATGTGGTGGTAAATAGAAATGTCAAATTTGAAAGAAGTTTGTTGTGGACAAAAAAAACAAAGAAACAAACAATGAATCCCCAAAGAAAGCTGAAGTCCTGAAGAGAAATGCTGCTTTGTTTCACATATACTTCAACAGTCAGACAAGATACCTGATGATCACACAGCATGTTAGCATGAGAGTTCTACATGAAACCAATCTGAGCCACATAAAATTTTCATTTATTAAGAGAAATAGTAGATGGGGAACACTGGATTTTGAATAGCCAAATATTTCAAGAGTATTTGAAACAAAGTGACAGGTTTTGTTTGGGCTTTGGTTGTGGGTTTTTCTTTTCTTTTCACTCTGCTTTAGATTATAACAGAAATATGACAGACTAATATTTGAAATTCTTGTATGTCTTCAATACCATTGAGTAATTACTCACTTTAAGAAAACAGGTGACCAGAGATGCTTACTTTATGTGCCCATGTTAAAAGCATATATCAGGCAATTTCAGAAAATGCCTACTTGAATTTGAGTCCTAATGGGACATCTTTGTACACAGAACAGATTTTGGTTTGAGACCAACTGAAGTTTCCTAGTCTTATCAGCATGAAATCAGTGCCATGCAGACACAGAAGGAGAACCTTTTAGCACCTTGGGTACTTAAAATATCACTGCTGTTGTGGAGTTTATACACCTCCACAGTTAGGAATTAAGTCAGTAGACATTTGTAAGATTACAGGATTAGCCCTAAATCCCTGAATTCCCTCTACTTCTTTTGTCAGTCCTAGCCCTTGCAGAATTAATTACTAAATTTCCTAAGGAAACAGGTTAAGACATTTAAATTTGAATATGGATTTTATCTTCCCACACATGCATGTGGTTTAGTATACAGTTTTACTACTTGACTGAAACATCATCAGTATGATCAGTTTCTCTATGTTTTACTTAGACGTATGCAACAAAGCTTCAGCCAGTCATTAAAATGCGATAGACCAAAATTCCAGCCTGCAATACCTTTAGTGCCAGAAATTCAAAGTACATCATTACTAGATCTGATGACACTTAAACTGATGGTGAGTCATTCAACAGTGTTAAAACCCGGTGAATTACACCCATAGCACGGATCCCATGCCCATCACAATTTGCAGATGGAATGATAATTTGGATAAGTATGTCCAGTTACAACACTTTGAAAAGGCAAAAACTGAGGGAAATTAGCTTCTTAGAATTCACAAAAAAACGCCTCATAAGTATTATCTGAGCAATAAATTCTTCAGAAAACTAACATAGTTAACATTAGTCTACATATTAGTAATTCAAAGCTTAAAACAACATGAAATTGCTTGTACTATGAGATGAATAACAGAGAAACTTAGGTGAGTAACTGCTCTATACATTTTTCCATTAACACATTCCCATTGGGCTATTCAGAAAAGCATTAATTGGAATTAACATTAAATAAGAAAAAAAAAAAAATATTTTTTTTATTTGTGTCAGTTTTCCATTTAAGGAAATAAGTACTCTTCAAAACTTACTTTTCTCTTGAAATTGTTCTGAAATCCCTTGCCATAATATTCTGTGATCTTAATGATGGACAGAAAGTTATCAAAAATCAAAGCAAGCAGAAAGAAACAGATTTGGAAGACTTACAATGGTGTTTTCTTACCAGCTTTCATGCTTCTTTTCCCAAAACGAAAAAAGAGAGCTTCTCGCAGTGTTTCTACAAACTTTGTGAGAAGAGACTATAAAAGTGCTTATGTTATATTCAGGCAGAAAACAGGTGAGATTTAAAGACAAACCTTACATTTTCTAGGACAAGATGATTTATTGACGTCTAGAAGAAACGTTAAAAAAAAGAAAAGGAAGAAGGAAAAAGGAATGAAAACTCAGAAGCTTGTAAAAACATTCTTGTTCTCTAGATCAATATAAGAAACTGCTGGCTGTCTTGCTGCGAAGAGCTTTCCTGTGCATTTGGGTGAATGTTCTGAAATAAATAGCTGTTAGACTCAACCATGAATAGCTGTTTTTTTAAAAATAAAATGCAAACTTATAGATTTTGATTAATTATTTAAAAAATTACCAACATCATCTCCATCTATGAAATATCTGTGAAATCAGGATAGATTATATGACTCTGTTCTGCTCTTCCTTAACATTTTGTTTTGTGAAATAATAAGCATCACTTTTATATAGTGTCATTACAGTACATAAACAACATACATTGTTCCTTTTCCATGATTATATAGCATACAAATTATTCTACTGCACATATTTTCTACTTTGATGTTCAAAATTCAGTTTCCACAAACAATTGCAACTGTTTCAATTTCACTCTGTGAACATTTTCCAGCAAAACAAATAACTGGTAAATTTGTGAACAGAAACATGAAGTAGTTTACAAATGACACAGTAGAATTAATTAAAAAATGCAAATCAATATTTAAATTTCTGTAAGTATGTATTTGTTTTATTAGATTTTGTGCACAATGCATTTTGAGAGTAACACGGCAGTTATTAGTCAACTCTAAATCACTTTTTTATTTATTACTCTTTTCTTTCTAAATTATAAAGTCTTTCCTGTGAAGGAAAAATAGAGCGGGTTTTTGGTTTTATGTTGACATATTTTGTTCTTTCACTAATGCTCATAAAAATCAAGCACTAGTAACTGATACAAAAAACATTATTCTCTTAAACAGCGATGAAACCACTTCATTGGAAAGAATACCAGTGTTTTGATTTTTTTCCCTGTTTTGGAGGTGGTGACAAATTTTACATTTGTTGCTAGTTTTCTGTTTAATATTTTATTAAATAGGATGGTATTCAAAAAGTTTTCAGACACTGAGCCATGGAATTATTTATATTTGACAATACTGAAACTGATGCAAGAAGAAATAAAAGGAAATAGGGTACACTCTCACAGGCTGCCAAGACCTTTTGGATATAATATCCACCATAAAACAACATTAAAACATATTTTTTTTCTTTGGGATCCTAGTTGTTCTGTTATCTCCAGTGAAACTTTGTTAGGTCAGTTGCCTTCAGCAATAACCATGGCCTGTTTTAGTGTCAGCAAAGGCTATGCAATTCCTGTGCCATAGAGGCTTTACAGTATTGTTTTTAACAGGAAAGGTTAACCACAAGGTTTTAACAAGTTTGTTATCTAACGTTGTGTTTGCTATTATATGCCATCAAATATTGAAGAGCTTTCTACCCAAGGCAATGCTGACTACCGATTTGGAATGGCAGACAAGTGACTTAAACAGTAAGAAAATAACATCAGTCAACATGAGTGACCTATACAGCAGAAATTTAAAATCTGTAAGACAAATGTCTTTTGCTTCAGTAGGCATCTGGATTCACTGAAGGACACAATGTAGAGGCTAACACATGAAACAGAAATAGATATGTGTTGTAAATAGCAACACTGAACATTAATACATTTTACATATTTTATAACTAACTACACTGTTCTGCCACTCGTACCTAGAAAAGTATTCAACTATTCCCATTGTTGAACATATCTATGAAATTTAATGTCTAAGTATTCAGTATTATCTGGCTTATGACATATTTATTTTAAGAATTTTTGCATACCTCTATATTAATCAATTCATAAAATCAGTCTCTGATTTAATCCTCATCTGTATTTTAACGATGTGTTACCTTATGAAGTATAAGACTGAAGGTTGCCTGCTACTGACATATTCAGTTCATAGGATCATGCTCGTCGTGTTTAACAGCAACAAATGTTAATAGAGAGAATTAATCATTAATCTTTAATAGGGTTGACTGCAACTATGAAACTGGAAGTAGAGTATTAACTCATACCTAGAGGATGTCACATTGCAATCAGCCACTTATTAAAGCATCAGCATTAGGCATTCACAACAATGATTGAACAACAGGATTTTGCTGAAGTGTTCACAATTTCTTCTACGCACAGGTTTTCTGGCAAATCATTACATTAGCGTTTTGACCCTTGGCACTTCTCATTTGAAATTGCAGTTTACAGGAGAATACTACACATTTTTTTATTATCGCTTTCCATTTTTGTTTTCAGCTGAAGAAGTCTTTGAGTTTAACCTTTGAGACCTAGTATCACAGTGCCAACTTTCATACACAGGCACATTCTTTTTAGCATATGATCAGAGAAAGGAAATTTTAAAAACTAAGGACAACTAATATTTTCACTTATTTTTCCCATTTCCCCCTTCATCTTAAGAGAAAGAATGCATAGCAAATGGCTCTAACATTTTCTTGGTTGTGTGGCAAAGTTAATATAAATAGATTGTGTTTATATCGTGTTTCCAAAGTTGTGAGTTCATTGGTCATTCTAATGTCCCACAGGAGGGCAATGTCGGGCAGCGACTCTCAAAGGCTGTAATGAAGGGTACAATGTCATTGATGTGCCTTGAGATGTCCCCAAGTGCAAAGGCTCAAATCTGCAAAGCGCTGTGGAAGAAAGGATCCATTTGTACTGTGCTAATGCTTGGAGCACTCAGCACATGCCAAAGAGTACTCAGCACCTTGCTGGATTATCCCTACGGAACAGAAGATTAAATAGGATGAAAAAACACATTACTAACCCACAGCTCATCTAGCGCATACACTGTCTGCAGCAGTAAGCACTAGCCAGTAGCTATTAAACAGAGCATTTTGCTCTTTCTCGAAGAAGAAAGTATAGCTTATTTTTGATTCTGGAAACCGTCTGCTGTGTTTCTTTGATAGAAATAAGGCATTTGCAGCGTAATTCTTCTATCACTAATAGCATTACAACAAATGCAGCAAAGCCACTTCTTTGTTCCGTATTTATTAATGAGAAAATAATTTGGTCTATTGTTTTTTCCATTATATCCTCTGTCATTTGAAAGATTTGGATGGCATGAAATAAGCCAGATAACTATAGATTTGGCTACCAGATGGAAAGAATCTGGTGATCTGTTTTGGAAATTCTGGATAACCAGTGGTCAGTTAAGTTATGCAGTACTCCACTCTGTTTGTGGGACATTGCTCTGAAGTTCCATTTTAGATGGCAGTTAGTGAATGTGTTTAATTCTAGTACTTTTGCAGTCCCATGCAGTTTACAAGGATTATTCAGGTAATTAAAATGCTATGTGTTCTTAAGTAACATGTAGAGTCTAAGTTTAATCTTTACTTGCAATACACAAGTGGCTGCTGAGAGAAGATTTTGGGTTTACACTTTTCTAATAACTAACGCTAACTTTAATCCTTGATTAATCCTGAGCATCCAAAAGACCAAGATGGTGGACTGCAATGCTGTTAATAACACTATCCTGAGTAATAACTCCATGCAAGATAGCAGATTCACTCAGCAATCCATTCTTCTGTTTTATCCTTTTGACTTTGTAGGTGAGGATGAGTATTCATAATAATTTAATCTACTCTTGCGATATCTTCTGTATTTTTCTTTTTTCATTCTTTGGATAAGAGAGCACTGACTGAAGTAGATTTACAGTGAGGTAGTCTTGGTCTCAAACTGCTTAAAGATATTAAATATAAACTTATTTTTTCTATCTTTTATGGCCCAGTGATCAGAATAATTGAGCTTCATGAACAGAAGGTATCTGCATTCTTGTCTTCTAAATTCAGGGGCGTTCCAGCTAGTGGAACATTATTCCTCTAGATTATTTTGGACCTTAGTAGTAATTAAAGAATACCTGTTGTTTTTCAAATTTATTATTGGAAGAGTGTCTATCCTGAAAAATTCATAGTTTAATAAATAAAGCCATGCATGGTTAGAAGGAAAAACAAGTGAAGCATTGGTTTAACACAGAAATGCAGTAGCTCCCTACTAAGCAAAGGGGATTATGCCAGCGATGTGTTCTGAAAAAAAAATGTTTGAGAAACAAGAAGCAATACTTTTACACTTCCTAGCTATGGAAGGCTGCTTCTTTTTAAGAACAGGTTGAAGTGTTAGAGAGATAAGAGAAATGAAAATGCCTGGGATTAATGAAATTAATAAAAAGACAGTGTAATGATTGCATGTAATGATATCTGAGGCAATTGGAAATGACCATTAAAATGCTTGGAATAACAGATGCTTAGGCCTGAAAATGATCAATAACATGACTGTGAGACAGCTGGCTTCATTAATTGAAGAAATTAGCTAACTGGCTAGGAACTTGCATCTGGTTAGATCAATTAAAAACAACTGATTGAATAGAAGGAGAGTTGTGCTTCATTGGTTCAAATAAAATAAGTTTAGTAAAAGATTTAAGAAATCACAGATGGGTATCTAATTAATAAAAAAAACACCAACAAAAAAGTCTTGAGTGGTTAAATGGGGAAAAAAAAGTTTGAGCAGACATAAGGGATCAAGCGTATTGAGGGCAGATACCTGAGGACTTTAGGGTAAGGGATCCTGACACTGGACATCACTGAAAAGAGCCTGGTTCTGTCTTCTTTGCACCTTCCCTTCAGGTATTTGTATACATTAACAAGATCCCCCCTCAAGCCTGTTCTTCTCTGGGCTGAACAGTCCCACCTTTCTCATCCTTTCCTCATATGAGATGCTCCAGTCCCTTACTCATCTCAGTGACCCTTTGCTGAACTCTCTCCAGTAGCTCCATGTCTCTCCTGCACTGGCTATTTCCATAACACTGGTTACTGGCCTCCAACTACATTTTGTGCCACTGATTACCACCTTCTGGGCCTGGCTGTTCAGCTGCTTTTCAATTCATCTCACTGTCCGCTCATCCAGCCCATATTTCATTGGCTTCTCTTCAACAATGTTACGGGAGACAATGTCAAAACCATTACTGAAGCTGAGAGAGACAATATCCACTGCTCTCCCCCCATTTACCTAGCCAGTAACAATTAGCAGCAGTTATAAAGAGCAGCAGTAGGGTCTGTGCTTCTCTGTCACTGAACTAAGTATTTATGGACCTAATATTTTACTTATTCCAACAGGAATTGATTTTAAATGTGATCAGATAGGGATTTGCCACTACATTTGAGAATCTGAAATGAAATGGAAAAAAAAAATAAGACAAGAATTATTAAACAAACATTAGTCTATGTCATTCAGTTATTCATGTGAGAATTTTGCTATTTACAACCCCTTAATAATTTAATTATGTTATTCCCTTTTTTTACTGTTATTTGCATTGCAATAGGACCAAGGATTCTGTTATTGGTCATAACAGCACTGAGCAAGTCATTATATGTAAAAATTGTGTTTCTCATACTCTTAGCTGCCCATGAGATCCAAAATCTGTTGGTTGGTTACTCTTTCTATTCTTTGGCAAGATGGCAGCAGAAATTATCCAAGTAGATTTGAATGAGAAGAGGAAGACAGCTGAAAACAAGTGCAGAAGCTATGGTTTTGAGCAGAATAGCTAGAAAAAGACTCAGGTAAGACAGAATAGAAGAGAAAAGGCACTTGTGTATAAGCACAGAGAGAAGAAAAAAGTTCTATGTTGTTGAGGTTGTACACTCCTTATCCCACAAAGAAAATTTCAGAGAGGGCATATTGAAAATCATGATGTAATATAAAGATGAGGAATATCCATTGCCTAAATCTACTCTGATGTACCTTTAAGAAAAAAAGTGAATAATTCTCTACAGTTGCTAAATGAAGTCTGGCTATAAAGAAAGAGCAAAGATAGGGCAAACGCAAGACTGCAGTTATCGCTAATACGAATGGCTTGCACATTTGCCACTCTAGTACTTAATTCCCTACTACTGCACCTTTGATAGCTTGGTAACTTTAGTAACATAATAATCACTTAGCAGTTAGGTAACATAAAGAAGATTAATTATTAACAGTAATTTCCTGCAGCTTGACAAATTATAAACATCAATGAAGAAAGGTTTAGAAATATTTATGTAGCTGCCTATTGCCCTTATGAGTAGGTAGTGCCTTTGAGGTCTGAAAGTGTTTTAAAGACATTAATTAAACATGTACTAGAATACATCATACCATATATAGAATATATTATTAGTATATAGAACGAATAAAATTTAAAAAGTCCCAGAAATTAATTTGTTGTATTTTCTATGTAAACAGATGACTAAAACCAAGAAAGGAACCTTTTAGAATGGTGATGTGTATAATTCTCAAATAGTTATTTTTACCTTGTTATTTGGGACTGCAGAAGGAAAACAAAAGCACATATTTAATACTCCTCCTACTCCACAAATAATTATACTAATTAATCGAACAGTTGAAATATGTTCTTCTGATGGTCCTGTAACTAGCTTCCATTCATATTAATTCCCCTGGTAATTATCCTTATTATAACAACACATATTTATAACAGCATTCTAAACACTTACCTCCTAAGGCCACACCAGTATAATAAAGGTGAAGTGTTACTAGTTTTGCCACAATGCAAACACTCAAATTGAGACTTTGCAAAAAGCCTTTGTATTCAATTAACCCTAAAGATCAGATATCAGACCTGTAAAATGCTGCTAGATATTACATTAGCTAACACAACTCATGAGTCCAACTAATCAGCAATAGTGGCATCTGATTCAGAACTCTTGTTCTATATAGAAGCTTAATTCTCATAACTGTTTACACACAGAATAGTCCTATCATAGTATTCCGTTCAAACCTGACTACATACGAGAATTGCACTTTAAAATCCCAGTCTTGCAAAATCATGCAAACAACAGGGAATGTTGGAAATGTTTTACAACTTTTTTAAGATAAATTCTGCATTTGTACCTCTGAAGCAGGACAATAAGCCCTATGACTCACTGATAAAACTTTTTAGGATCTACTGAGAATGTTCCGTAGCCTATAGATAGACCTCCTACAAGAGGTTTGGAGGAAAATCATCTTGAGGAGGATAGGAGTGAGTAGGATAACTTTTCTGTTTCTTTTCCCCACACCTGTCTGCAAAGCAAGAACAGCAAGAGTACTACAGTGGGAACTTTTTTTTCCCCCCTTTTTTGAAGGCGAAGGGAAAGAAGGAAGAACTTTTTTCTGCAGCAGGATCTCTGTGACACTATGTCTTTGGTAACTATTTCTACAACATAATATTCACACCAGACATTCCTTGTTCCTATGACAAGAGAAATATTGTATTGATGCCATTTCAAAAAATACCAACAGAAAGAGAGGGAAATAAATGGAAGTTCTACACTCAGAAAGTTGAAGCTTGCACCAATTAAGCTCACCAGGAAAGAGTTCTTCCATCCTCTTCAGAGGAGCTAGAATTTCACTCCACAGACTGTACAATTATAGAGCCTAAAAGTACTACCTGCATAACAGGGAATTTCATCACACAAAGTGAATTCTATTAAACAGTCCAGAGATCCCACAAATAGGAAAAGAGAATTTATAAGTCTTGAGTGCTGCAGCTATACAAAAAGGCATATTTTATAAACAAATACACATTATTGTCAAGGAGGGTTTTTTTATGTTTTCTATACATCTAGATATTTCTATTTTCTATTTTTCATCTTTGCTTTTATTTGCCATCTAAAAATAATTTAGATTTTCCTACTGAATTTTCAGATTATCTACCTGTTGTTTGAACTGGCACAGGCAAAATAATTTTACTATTTATTTTAATTCCTCCTTGTCTTCCATAATGGCTTCTCTGTTCTCCTTCTGTTTCTCTTTTTGAACTCTGAGACTCTTTGAAAGAGTGGACCAATTTTTACCCCAAGTGTGTAACTTTTCTTCTCATCACAGCCAGTGACTGCTTTGGCTTTTCTAATCCTAAGTGGGATGAATCTCTTAAATTTAAATATTAAGAACATTATTACTTTTGATCTCATCTGTGTTACTATTAACATGTCAATTTTTTATTTTACCTTCAAAAACAAAGCATTAAATACTGGCCTAAAGGTAATTTATTCTGCATGTTCTGTCTGTTTTAATATCTTTATTTTACCTATTTCTCCTCAGACTGCTGTGGATAACACTGTAGTTCATTAATTAATACAGGGAATTAACAACAATTGTTCCAACTAAGTTTTGCACTTGCAAGCCTAAAACTGTTTTGCGTCTTAGCTTATGAGACAAGTCAGGTGAGGGATGGAGAACTTATGGTGCAAAGCATTTTATGACAATCATTTCTATATGAGGCTAAGCATTCAAAAACTGGTGCACTTTAAGAACCTGAATGACTTTTGAAAAAAAAGTCATATATTTATGACACACACATATCGTTCTGACAAATATACTGAACAGTGGTTTATTACAATATGAATAAAAATTGTATAATCCAGTTTCTAAATATTAGTAAAGATCTATTGCTTCCACAGCAAAAAGAGAAATAAAAATTCCCTTTCTGAGGCTCAGATATGCCGTTGATGTAGCAGGAGAAGATCTGGTGGAGGTTCCATAGGACTCATGCCAAAGATGTCTTTGAAATCTTATTGGGAACATCACACAGCATGTGTCCTGCTTGCATGTTCTGACTTGAAATGAGAAACTTGAAGTTCTCACAGTAATCAAGTAGTATGTGATTATTGCAAGACATGTCTTTTCACTCTTGCTGTTGTTCTTTGTTTGACTGCACCTGCAGTTTGCATGTCTCGACTTAAGGTTTGATGTCTACCAGTGTATACTGAAACTGAGCTGATCACACTTTTCTTGGTTAATTCTGCATATTTTCAAAATTGCCATATAACACAAAATGAAGTTTCTGTGACACTACATTCTTCTTGGACCTTCTGAAGCCATATGAGATACACATCTTACCTGTTTAGAAGAATGTTCATTGGTAACTCCATTTGTTAGTTCAATAAGTGTAATCTTTTTACCTATTTAAATATAAATAATTTCCACCTTGATACTGGTGATGGGTTTTCTCCAATTTCTAAGTAAATAATGGCAATAGAGAATGCAATTTTGATTTTGGCAATAATTTTGGAAAAGTTGCTCATAATACACATCTACTTCCAGTTTTGCTAGTACAAACAGTAGCAAAGACTATCCAGGGTTCTACACCCCAAATACTAGAACCTTGTTTCAGCTTTCACTGTCAACACAGATGTCCTTGAAAAACAACAAGCGAAGTCCTACAGAAGCTGGCAGACACATGCCTATACTGATGTGTCCTGCAGTGCTATGATAAAGGAACCACCACAAAACCACTTTGTCCTCTGCCTGTCTCATTGATGATTTATTGCTTAAACATCAGTATTACTTAATTAATGTTCTCTAAGCAGAAAATTTTAGATGCACTAATAGCATTAGATTCACTTAGGATAACATTCTTAATTAAGGTACTGGGAAATGCACCTTGAGGAGATGTCTTGGGATTGGTTTTCACAGGTATCTCTACCTGCATGGAACTATTTGCATGAAATTCAGTATGAGTGAAAGGATTAATAACATTATCTGAAAAGGCCAATAGGGAAATATTTTTAATTAACTCTAAAGATCTTAAAAAAATTATTTCTTTCTAACTTTTTTTTTTTTTAATTGCTGAGTGTCCTTATAGGAATAATAATGGATATTTGAACTGGGATTGATATACAAACTGGTAAAGGTCTAAGTGGGAACACCAAAGAAGGAAAGATGCAGACCAAATATCTCCGTTCATCTGTGCCATGACAGAAAACACTAGTTGCATAAGGATTTTTCATCACTCCAGGCAAACCTGCTTATTAGTTCCTTCTGGTAATGACTGAAACAATGTATGCACCTGCCCTAGTATGTCTGACTATGTAACACATGGCTGCCTAGCCCAAACTGACATTCCTTCTTTTGCTGTTCTCCTTTGAAAATCAATGCAAATTTTGTCTGAGTAGGGAAAGCAGAACTGACCTCATAAATCCTGTAGTCACTTTTGTTCTTCAATCTGATGACACTAAAAAAACATATTTTGAATGTGCTATATTGTATTTAAAATCAAATCAAGTAAGGTGATTATTTTTGATAAAACAACTAACAGTTGAAACAAACAGCTTCATAGAATGGTATGAAGTTTCTCATTTTTAAATGTGATTCAGATAAGAGATTATTAATCTATTCTAAGATTAAAAGGGGAACTAGCCATAAAAATACTCAGTAAAATTTCTTTACAAGTTATACGTGGCTACTTCGAAGTAACTCTTAAGAATCCTTTTTTGTCATGGCAGAAACTGTGATTTGATCACTTGAAAAATGAATGACACTAGCTTGTTATATAAATTGAGCTGAGTTCTATGGCACTGCAAAAATATTTAAATTTGAGTAATAAAACATATTTTAACCTCTTTTTTTTTTTCATTTCTTTTTTCCCATGAGTTGATGAAGTACTTCTTTATATACTATCACAAGTCTCAAAGTCCTTACATGTTTTCATTCAGCCTTCCCCCAATTGAATAGTCACTGTTAAGGATCTGCTAGTGGGCTTTCCGTCTCTTTCTACTCCATGCTCTTGGGATACACAAAAGATTTGACTCTACCACTAGATATCTGTATCCCACTATTATATTTTCTTATGCAGAAAGTGTCCAACAAGCATACAGACAAGTCTAGAATTTAGTGCAACACTGCTGGACACTACAGGCTACTTACTACTGCACAGGGACCAGGACTGGGATGATAATGTAATGTAACAGATTTGATCTTCTCGTTACACCATCTTAAAAGGCACTAGGCAGTCTGGCTCTAAGTTTTGTTTTCCAAATTGTGGAAGTGAAGGCAATTAGTGATTTTTATGCTTGCTAATTAATAATTATGGTATGTATCTCCGTGAGCCAGATAGACAAGTTGAATTAAGAATAATGGATCATTGTCTGGCTATATCTAATCACCATTAGGTAACAAACTTCATATGCATTAGCTGATACGCAAAAGACTTCTGTATCTATTCTTCATTTAATCTTTTTGCTGATACAGCAAGATAATGTTGTTATGGCTAATGGTCTTAAAAATTTGTATCAAGTTTTACATCTATATTATGGAGTTTTGCATAAGTTAGATTTAATTAAGTTTACAAACTACTCAAGGACACGGCACTGGAAAGCAGAAGGCACAGTACAACTTGTATTGGTAGAAGAGTGAACATGCTCTGCAGGGAGCAGTGTACTGTACTTTGAATTAGATGAAATCATGATTTGCTGTGACCTGTGTAACTCAATACACACAGCTATCATAACCTTATTTGAAAAAAATGGGAATTTAAATGAAGAACAGGTACAAATGCAATATTTTATTCATTGTCAGTCAGTTAAATCTGACTATTACACTAATAACAGACCTTTATTATTATTATTATTACTACTACTACAGAACCAAATTTAGCCATAGATGCTAGAAGCTGAATCTGAGGCCCTCAGATTCATCATTCATTATCTAAGTGCCCTTTGGCATCTGAAGTCTAGACTCCCAATTTTACTTCTATGGCTTGATACATTTTCCTTCAACAGGAAGCTAAAGGCAGGCAACAAAAAAGGTCATTCCACAGTTATTGTTACTGCTCAGTTTCCTCTGTTAATCAACCAAGATTTGAAGCTGTTTACATGAATCCCACTTCTTTCCCAAACGTTTTAAAGTATATTGAGTTGCAAACAAAGAAGCAATATTACCTGTTTATTTAGAGATATACAAAAGTAAAACAAAATTTGATCCCTTCCAAGACATGTTGAAATCATATCGTAGTCCTTCAGTAGTGCAAAATAATACATGCTATTGCAATTATAAAAACAATCTGAATATGATGTTCTTTTTAGGGTATAAAACTAAAATATGTACGATGCATTGTCCACATTTATTTTTTATTTTTACCTTTTTGCTCTTAGTATCACAAATCAAAAGTGTTATCATACCTACCATTTCATTTTTATTGAGTATTCCACACATTTTATACAATAATCCTAGTTTTAGAGAATAAATTTAATGCATTCATAAATGGTAGTTTCACACAATAAATAAATATCAAGACGGATTTAGGCAGGAACATCATATCATATGCGACAGATGGCATAAAACATGTTGAAGGCCCTAAAGTCCTTCAGGAACTGAAAATTATACTACCAAATATGCTTGAAAAGGTGCCTGAATGAATGAGAATCTTCATGCTGCAAAAAAACCCTCATTGATTGAGTTTAGACAAATCACACAATATATTTTTTTTATTTCTTTTTTTTTTTGTTGTTGCTGTTGATTTGGTTAATGCAAGTTGACATTTTATGAAAATGCATTGCATTTCAAAATATTCAAAATATTTTAAAGCATCACATCAAGCTCTATGCATACCTTCAAGTTAGCATTATGCAATGATTTTTATTTTTATATACAGATATATATTTATTTTCAGTGGTTAAATTAAAAAAAATCTAGTTTCCTCTTCAGTGATGATTATTTGTGTTATTTAGAAGATCTGCACTAACATAAGCTGTACAATACCCATCTGATACAGATGTCCTATTTGTGCTCCATAGTCCTTTGCCCCACATAATTTTTGGTACCTAGGTCACCTGTGTTAGAATCATGCAGTACTGTAGAGCATAAGGTTGACACCACCAGAAAAGGATTCAGGTGCTATGGTTCATTCTCTATAGATGCCTTTCTTTTTTCATTTGCTAGTTATACTCGACAGGGTAACTAGAGTCTTAATGGGGGAGATCTTAGGTCAAAAGAGGTTTACCTACTTCTAATTTGTTACTATAGAACTTCCTCAGGGTTGATATCTGTTCTAGGAAACCAAAAAAGACAAAACTTGCATTTCATAAAATCATGCTGACTGTCAGTAATGAATCACATTTTCAGCCTCCAACATATTATCCTCAAGTCTTAGAAGTGATGTTACTCAAGGTTAAATTCAAACCAGAAATTCCCCTGGTTTACCCTTTTTGTCTCTTCTGTTTCTGTTACTAATAAAATGGTAAATATAGCACTAAATTTTTTCACTGACGGAATACAAGTCATAAGTCACTTATGTGTAAGCAGTATAGGAAAGGCCCACAAGTTGTATCATGATTTCTGTTTTCAGACAAAATAAGAAGGAGGTATTTACAAAATATACTGATGTAAATAAGGAAGAAGTGATACAATATCTGTTAAGATTACAACTTATTAAGTTAAAAATCTCTGATAATTTAGTCAAGAATCATAAGGGAATTACCTTGGGAGCCCTTTGCACAATTCAGTTTTAACAAGTCTTAGGAAACTGGAGGAATGCTAAGGGATTAAAACCAAGTAACGTATGCTTAATCCTATAAAACGATAAAAAAGGATAAATCAGAGGACAACAGTTTGGTGTCACTCCTGTGTAAAATAACTAAATGGCTATTTTGGCACTCTACCAATAAAGATTTAGGGGATGAAACTATGAGTAATTGACAGACAGCATGGCTTCATGGAAGGTAGGTTTCATTAAGCAAAGCCACTGTTTTTCTGGTAGGGTTCTTCTGACAGAATTACACATTGATAAAAGTAATTCTATTGCTTTGACACACCTTTTTCTCCAAGGCATTTTAATTCTACATAACGTTTGATTAATAAGATTGCATTAGGGAATTAATCAGTCACACATCAGAAGGACTGAAAATGGTCTCACTGACATATCTCAAAATATAATTGTTACAGAGGAGGTAATAATGAGCAGGGACATTTCTGTTGGGGATCCTTAAGGGACTGATTTTTGGTTCTGCACTTTTTATTACTTCCTGTTATGATCTCAATAAATATAGAAAATCTTCATTGAAAGAGATTGAAAATTACATGCTGACAACAGGATAACAAATATTGAGAAGGACAAGTTACTAATGCATACTGGCTAATCATTGGCTTCACTGATATTTGTGGGAATAGTTGGAAAGTAGAAATGTAGTAGCAGCATATTACTACTCTTATCCTTCCTAAAATCGTAACTCAGTTCTTGGTATAGATTTGTATTGCCTCTCACTGAAGTGGATGGAAAGGCATTCCGCTGTGAACTGTTTAAAACTATCTTTATACTTCCCCCCCCAAGAAATACAGGACTCTAATTTGAGTTAAAATATTTGTCCAGTATGTGGAGTTGGAGTTGGTTTTTGTACTCCTGGTGGTCCTTTCTATCACTTGCCTCTGTGAATCCATGAGTATCCCTCTCAGCACTTCTCTATGTGGGCCCCAGCGGGTATATGATCACCCATGTCATCAGTGAACTTATAACATTCACAGCTCTGCATCTGGATGATGAGTATAATAAAATCTTATGTTTCATGGTTTCAGCTAGTTTCTTGTAGAATTCAGGATTATATTTTCCTTCTTTTCCTTCAGAACTACTTGAAATAATCAGTTTTTCTTTCCTTCTTTCTTTTCTTCCCCATTTGAAACATTATAGATTTGAGACCAAACAGACTATCCCAAAGCTCACAGAGAGAGTAGACAAACCTATCTCAAGCATTTCATTCCCTTGATGGACTCAGGGTGATACAATCACATTGAGATCCCAATCTGGGATTGAAAACAAATTTTCCTTAAATTCAGATTGGCAAAGCAATCACCTTTTCAGTGCCAAAGGCTTGGATCATTTGCTTGGATTGTTTTGCTGTATCTTAATCCAAACAGTGATTTCATGGTCTCTGATTTTCGCTGTCTATGGTGCAATCTAAAAGCTCAGTCTTGACAGGCTTTAATCAAGGTAAAACCTGCATCAATTTATAGTCAGTG
Source organism: Haliaeetus albicilla (assembly GCF_947461875.1). NCBI lineage: Eukaryota > Metazoa > Chordata > Aves > Accipitriformes > Accipitridae > Haliaeetus > Haliaeetus albicilla. Next base: position 23,372,665 of record NC_091496.1, on the reverse strand, counting down.
ATATACAAGAAATTATGATTAAAATATCCAGATGTTCTATGCTTTAACTCTATGAAATAGTCAAAACCGTTCTTAGAATCTAGATCTTGTAAATCACCAACCTTACATTTAATTGAAGAAATTATATTGTTCCAAAGCATGGTGTTTAAAAAATGGGTTAGAAAATGGTCCATCCTAAATCAATTTTAAATATTGTATGACTAGATTCAGTTCTGTAGAATATCTAAGTTCCCCATGCAATCATTGGAGAGGGAATTACTCTTTTTGCTTGGGATACCTAACTAGAAGCCATTCTCTGAATAGATTATGAAATCTGATTTCTGCCCCCACCCATGCAATGAGGTTGGCCTATTAATAAATGACAAAACTGCTGTCAACTTTACCTCTATAAATGGAGTATGTAGGCAATAGTATTTAATTACGAAAGCTTTACAAATACAAAAGATACCATGTCCTCACCACCTATAGATCAGTAAGTAATCAGAAAAATAGAACCAAATCAGAAGGTTCAAGTTAAAGATTTTTGAACATACATGGAAGTAACTCTTAAAATTGAATTCAGTACGCTGCATAAAATGCATGTCAAAGTTACTGGCACGTGTAGTAGCAAATCATAAAGCCACAGATGTATTTAACCTTATGACATCTTTGGAAGGAATAGAGTCACATCAGCTTCAGGGAAGATGACAGTTATTCTAAGCAAGGACATGGTACCTATCTATCTATCTATCTGTGTGCTTGTCTGAATAAGCCCCTTGGGTTAAAGGTGGAATCAAAGCTCTCTGTTTGTAAGGTTTCCTATGAATTTGGTTTCTGTGTAAAAAGTGGAAACTCACTCTCTTCTGATCTCATAGTGGCAGGATAGGGAGCAACGTAACACATCTACAGTCAAGCCCTACAGCCCTTTCATTATTTAGCATGGAAACAGAACTCTGAAAATGCAAAGTAAGCAGGCAACATATAGCATACTTTTAAAGAACTTAAAGCAAATGCATCCATTGCTTTCTGCAATTCAGAAAAATGTTCTTCAACGTTGCTATTGTGCTATTTTGTTATTTGCATTATTCTCAGCCCAGTTTCCTGTGGCAGAGAATTCTTTTTTTTTTTCTTGTAGACAGTGCTAGATGACAGTAATTACTTTACTGTAATACTCTGAAGGATTTAAAAAAAGAAATAGACAAAAACCTATTTTTCCAATATATTGAGTGTTAATAAACAATCAGTAAGAAAATTTAAAAAAAAAACCCCAACCAAAACAAAACAAAGACCACACACACACACAAAAAAAACCCCAAAACAACCAAAAAACCCAGAAGTCACATCTCCCAGGCTAAATCCAATGCTGGATCCATGGATGAGTGCTGTGTGTTGTCCTGCTTGACTGTATGTCCTGGTCAGCACCTCTGAATTCTGGTCCCCAACCTGTGTCCATACTAGGAGACATGCCAGAGCACACCATCTCTCCCTCCTTACTGCCATTCTCAGTTTCCTTTGGAAGAAAACTAAGGGGCACAATGATGTGATGCTTAGGGCAGTCTGCTCCCACCGTGGACTTGGGATATGCTCAGAGTGCACCAAGATTTCAAGTCCATTCCTGCTACATAATGTAGCCACAGCCACAGTTATGAACAGTAAGACTATAAATATCTCTGCTTCAGGAACCAGGCATGCCTATTGCCTTTTAATATTATAATAATTTGTATTGTTATTTTAAATATTTATATTATATTATTTTTCACAACATTTTTTTCTTGGACAGGAAAGAAATTAATTCACCATACTTAAGGTGGCCTAATCTGCCTGCATTTTTTTTTCACCTCTGCTTAGTTTCACCTGTTTTATTATTTCTCCTTTAAAGTCACACAAGTCAGTATTATATATGCACCTGAAATATATTCAGAAACATGAAGTCCTGAATTGTCTGTCTTGTGTTTGAAGACAGTAACATAACTCCCATAGAATGCATTGGGTGCAAAATTAGGCAGCACAGATGTCGCTGACGCAGAGCTACCACAACTGAGAGTTCTTCTGAAGATCCCTTAAACTTTTAAAGTTACCTTTAAACTTCAAACCATGCTCCCTCCTGGATAGTACTCAGAATGATCAGAATACAGTTTTTTACTTTCCTTGTAACAGTAAGAAGACTTAATTACAGTTTATAGCATATAATAATCTACTATTTGTCATAAATAAAAGCAAATAGGGTTTTTTCTTTGGTTGGTGGGAGTTTCTTTTTGATTGTCTGCTTGTTTTTTCTCTAAAATGATCATCAAAGAGCAAAGAACTGTTAATCTTTCACAAGTGACCTCTAACTGTGGTACAGTAAAGTTTCTTTTCTTTTCTACTTCATATATACTGTTCTAATTGTCAGAAAAAATAGACCATGTGGTGACAAGTGTCCATGCTCTAGCTATACCTCAGACAAAAGGACAGCTTTAAAAAAAAAAAAAAGTGTCACCAAGTGGTTAGAAGCTAGAATGCCTGCAGTAAAAGGTTTTGGTTTTTTTTTCCTGAGCTTGACCCTAGTGAGTCACCTAGCTGTCAGTACTGCAAATCATTTATTGGTTTGTTGTATCAAGGTTTTTCTTTTCTCCTCTTTCACCTATATCAGAGAGATCTATGACACAGCAAGTGTTATATTGAATAGCACTGTGAAGACACCTGAAAATATTATTGCACATCAGGTATGTTCATTACAGCATGAATAATTTAAGTGAAGATTCAGCATTTGGAGGAAATTGTATTTACTTGAAGAAAATAGATCTCATAAACAGTGAAAAAATCTCAAAACCCTGTAATATCAAACGAAGCTCGCTATCCTATTTCAAACGCCCAGTTTCTAAGTGGAAATGCTACTGATGTTTCATTTTTTATTTCCTGATGCACAGTTACAGATGTAGTGCATGTATGAGCAATTTTAGATGATGTAGCTTGTTACGGGTGTCATTGCAACAAGCTATATACATGTGTCACATTATTTAGATAGTGTCCTGTAAGTATGCCCACCTCCAAAGAGTATTAAAACTCTTTATGGTATTTTTTCTTTATAGATCTGAGCTTTCATATATTTCAGTTTTTATAAAGGTGTGCCTGATTTTGCCCAAACCAACTCTTTTATTTGAAAAAAGGTATGCAGAGAAGATCCACAGTGTTACGCTTTAAGACTGAGATGTAATGTTCCGTTAGGTACAATATTTTGCACTCATGTTCCCTTTTCTAGAAAACAATAAAAACAAAGAAGTTTTATACAAATGCATTTTAAAAGTCTATCAGTCTTCTGATTCCACACACAGAAGAAATCTATCATTACATTCCATTGTGTAGTAACTGCAGGCTATTGTTAGCATTTTAATAAAGTTCACAACTGGGTGTTATAATGCAGAGAGCTATTCTTTTAATATCTTAAATGAAATCTTCACTCTTATTTCTGTGATAGTCTGAATCTCATATTGCATGACTCAAGCCACAAAAACCCCCTGCTCTCAGACTGTTTAAATGGTTTATTGGCATATCAGTACTTTTTTATTGATCTTGATACAGTAGACCAGAGACCTATAAATTGACATTCTTCTTCTTTACTTAATCAAATTTCCAACAGTATAATATTCAACCAATTTAAAATAATGCTTCAAGTAGCCAAGCTTTTTGCTTTTCATAAAGCAAGCTGTAGTAAGGTGCTTTGTGTCATCAGATTAAACATATCCATCACTACTCTTTATGTATGTTTACTTTAAAAATGAAAGAATAAAGTACTTCCTATTCAGTGCTGTAAGTTAATTTTCCTATCCACTCTTGTCATCTGAGTATATACGCTGAAAGACCATCTTCTGTATTTTAAACACAAATGACTCCAACTTGGCTGGCCTACACTTTCTGCCTTTAAAAAAATATTAGCTGGTTTCAAGTGTCAACCCCATCAAATTCCTCAGTCATGAAGAAAGCAAATGTATTTATTTCATTTTGTAATATATTTGGTATAACTGGCTTCCTCTGTAAAGCAAAAAGACTGTTTTCACTACTGTCAGAATAAGTTTCAATTTTGCAAGTACACAACAAGGACCAAAACAATATGGTCACTTTGATTTCAGTCTGGACAGATACAGAAACTTTCCTGGCTATTGCTGTGGATATGTATAATAAAACAGTAGGCATTTTCAATATCTGGTGTAACCAATGTGACACCTTCAAGCCTGTAATAATCCACAGCGTGAACCTATGTCAGTATTTTGTCTAGTGAGTGCTTTTGCAAATCATAGAATCACAGAATGGTTTGGGTTGGAAGGGACCTTAAAAATCATCTAATTCCAACCCCCCTGCCATGGGCAGGAACACCTTCCACTAGGCCAGGTTGCTCAAAGCCCCATCCATCCTGGCCTTGAACACTTCCAGTCATGGGGCATCCACAGCTCCTCTGGGCAACCTGTTCCAGTGTCTCGCCACCCCCAGAGTGAAGACCTTCTTCCTAATATCTAATCTAAATCTACCCTCTTTCAGTTTAAAACTGTTACCTCTTGTCCTATCACTACCCTCCCTGTTAAAAAGTCCCTCCCCATCTTTCGTGTAGAACCCCTTCAAGTACTGGAAGGCTGCTATATGGTCTCCCCGAAGCCTTATCTTCTCCAGGCTAAACACATAACCACAGATAGCCAAGTCCTGTTCTCCTTCAGCCAATCAGGCCTGAAGTTCACACAAATGCCCCCACTTTCTGGATTTACACATACACATGCTCGCAGATCCCTCAAGCATCAGCATCCACTGCCTGACCGCTCTCTCTGCCCGCGTCCCAGGCACTCTTACCTGCTCCACTGGCCTTCCAGTCTCCCACTTGCTGGCTGGTCCAGTTTGGTGGTCTCTAGCAAACACACACAAACTCTCACACTCGTCTCACACACACTCCACGCTCACTTGTCCCCCCCAGTACCAGCATGGACCCTCTGCTCGGACCTGGGGCCACCTACTCATCATCTGGTCTGCACCCACACACACCAGGTTAGGGAAGGATACAAAGGCAGTGGTCACCGTGGCCGCTGGCATGCAGGCACGTGGGCCCTATCCCCAGTCCAGCTGGTGCCGGGACCCTCGCTCGCTCCAGCTGCTGGCACCATGGGCACAAGGGCCCTGAGGTCTGACTCCAGCTGCTGACGCTTGCATCGGTCGCTGCAGCCCCCCAACTGCTCCACAGCAAACACACGGGTCCCCATGACCCCGGTGCCTCCCAGCTGCTGACTCTGAGCCCCTCACCCCTGCCAGCTGCTGGCACCTTGAGCGCACGGGCCGCTGCCTCCAGAGTCTCGCTCCTGTTGCCAGTACTTGTCAACTGCTCCAGCCTCTCCAGTTGCTGGCTCCTAGACCTTGCAGTACTCACACATGGGTTGAAGAGTGAGATCACATAGAAAGACAGTTAAGAAAGGATTTAATACGAAGATAGGATGGCTGCAGTGATCAAGCAGACCGGCAACTGTTTACATGTGACCAGCTCTTTTAATACTTGCTCCTCTCTATTGTTCCTCACCAGTTCCTGCCCCCTAAATATTCCTCAGTAAGTTTTGCCTAGTCCCACACTCCCCCCTCAAATATCCATAATCCTCGTGTTCATCTTATTTGTGCATTTTTATCAGTTATAAAGCCCAGGTTCTGTCCTGGGTTTGGTTGGGATAGTTAATTTTCACAGGAAACTGGGAGGGGGCACAGCCAGGACAACTGACCTGAGCTAGCCAAGGCGATATTCCATCCCTGTGACATCATGCTCAGTATACCACTGGGGAGCGGGCTGGGGGTGGTTTCTCAGCGGGGGAAGTGGCGGAGCATCGGGTCCCAGGCGGTGAGCAGTTGCACTGTGCATCACTCATTTTGTATGTTCTTTTATTAGTACTGTTGTTGTTGTAACTTCTCTCCTTGTGTTGTCCCAGTAAACTGTCCTTAACCCGTGAGGTTCTATTCTTTTTTCTTTCTCCATTTTGATTCTCCTCCCCATCCCACCGGAGGGGGCAGGGAGGAGTGAGCGAGCAGCCTGGTCGTGCTTTGCTGCCAGCTGGGTTTTAAACCACGACAGGTTTCCTCTCAGTTATAAAGTCCAGGCTGGCCCTTTCTAAGACTGTGCCCCATCAGCTGGTGGCTGAAGAGATTCACTCATTGTCATGGTCTCCCATTACGGTTTATCAGTTTTGTATCTCTGTGAGTTTTGTTTATCACTTTCCCTTTTGTTTGCATGGTCACCCAAGGCCATGCTTGAAGTACAATGATATCCATCCTCCTTTTTTATTACAGTTTGTATCACACCAAAACTAATTAATTTGATGTGTTGTAGCCCACCTGCAGAGTAGGATGGCACTTTTTCCTTATTAGTACAGGATGGGGTAATTTTATAAACCTATAACAACAATAAGATGTTTCTGAATATCTAATAGTTTAAAATATATCATACATTTAAAGTTTATCTATTTTCAGGACTTGATTTATGACAGAGCAAATTTGAAGAATGAAAAGCTTTGATAACATGATCCTATTTCTCGTAGGAAACCATTTTACAAATGTTTTTTTCTTAAAAGAAAGAATGTTGCATTACCCAGTATAAAGACATTTTAGTGAATATTGCACCTGTTATGGCATCCCTAGTAGTTATACAGAATGTATATAATGTAGCCAGGACTGTAAAATTTATGATTATGAATTTATACTTTTATGTAATTTTGGAGTCAGAGAACTTTCCCTAACTATATTTGTGTAGATGACACAAATTAATCAATACTTATCTATGTTGCTCTTCTTTTCTGTCAATAACAAATGTATTTCAAAGGCAGCTGTTTTTCTGTATGTATGCCTTCCATCAGCACGTACTCCCTAAAAATCAATAAAAAAATCCACAAGTGAAAAGCCTGATACAAGTTTCATGAAGGGACACTTTAGACCACTGCCCTGTGACGTCTCCATGCCCTTCCTATACATTTAAAATGAGTATTTCCGAGAGTTCAAATTATTTAAAAAAGGAAAGGACAGAAACAAGAGCAGTTTGTCAAAGCCCCCATTCCATACAGCTTTGCTAACGCACAGAGAGAAATTATCATCCCACATATAATAATGATCTGCTGCATAAAGTGTGTCTGTGGGACTGCAGCTTTGCAACACAGTTTGGATCTATTTCTTCCTTCACAATTCTGAAACAAAGACAATAGCTTGTTTTTTACTGAAGGCATATTTTTAGTTATAAAAGAACTGCAGTAGTGGTAGTTGCTTTGGTATAGCCGAATAAACATCGACTGCATAACATTTAAAATATATGTCGAGAAATAAAAAGGTTATTTCTTTTCAGCAATACTAGATTGAAGCTATTATTATTTATCATCTAAACTGTAATCCCTTTTTTCTTTTCCATGAGTACTTAGGAGGTCTCTAATCACAGTGTCCTGGAAAGAGCTATTGCTGTGCTGTTTCAAAGCTTGTGATTATCTTCTGGTGAAGACAGTGTTGTGTTTATCCACACTATATTCTGCTGGTTCATACATAAAAAATAATATTTCAAAGTGTCGAACAGAACATTTTCTTTTAAGTTTGAAATAAACACACTTTAGTCCTTCATTATAGTATATGGAATACATTTGATTTCTGGCAGAGAAAATAACATGTTACTGTAAATGTTTCAGGCAAGACCAATATGGAAATAGCACTGATTTAACATTTTAAAATTCAGTAGGAACTGTAGACTTTCCATAATCAAGATTTCCACTGATTTAGAAATGGCTGAAGACACATGGCATGAATGCAGAGATTTAGGAACAGTCCCTTTGTTCTTTATTTGTGAAATGGCACATTTTATAGGTAAAAAATTAATAGGTAACAAACAAGTAAATTTTAGTGTTAAGAATTCTCTGTGTTGTAGAGGACAACAACATGAAGTATTTCTACGCATGTTAGCTACTACTAATTTTTTAACATATGCATTACAATATTACAAGAGAATTGTGCAGACAATGGTGTGTTCACTTTTACAAGTCATGAAGTGGGAAAGCACAATCTCTTGAACATCAAAAGCCTCTCAGTTTAAACAGAGGTAAGAGAAATGCTCTGTTTGAAGTTATGAGAAGAAATTTCAGAGAAAATGAGATGCTAACTGATTTCATTAACAATAATTTAGTAAGGAAAAAAGGCTGATCTGAAGCTGTGTAAGGATCTTGGGGGAAAGGAAGAAATTATTTTTTCCAGTTGTCTAGAGATTTAGATCACTGACTAGCATATCAAAATATAGAATTAGAAAGTTCCAGTATAGATTAATTGATCAATCACAACAGAAGAATATGTAACAGTAACCATCAGACTCAGAAAACATGCAGAATCAACATCTGTTTGTTTGTGCCTTATATACCACAGAAGAAATTGCATTGATACTTGCTTTTTAAAGGTGTTCATGGCAGCTTTGCTCTTTACATAGGTAACACACTGTTGAGCAATTGATGATCAGATTTGAGTAGCATTTAAAAGTCCAACTCCCATAGTTTCTGAAGAAAACTGAAATTTAAATTTAGAAAGGAAATGAGACAGGGGAACAAAAGGAAAATCCGTAGCCCTGAGCTATATGCTTTATACAACACAGAGGAAGAATCAGCTCTTTCGGAAAATAGATCCAGCAAAGCCAACACGGTGAGCAAGGACTACTGCACGTGGGAATGTGTTTTACTAACATGGTCCAGCTGATGGCTTGAGCTGGAGCCTGACAATCTTTCTGCCAGGATGGCTCCACTCTGCCTTCCTGCAGAGGAGCAAAGGAAGACTGCACTCACTCCCTCGGCAGCGAAGTGCCTTATCTCCCTCATCTGCTTTGCTGGGTGCTCAGAATCCTACCAGCTCCTGTTGCATCCATTTGAAAGGAGAAGCTGGGGTCCCGCAACGGGGTTGCAAGCTAGCCTTCTTGGCTGATGAGACTGTGCGAATCCTTCCCCTCGCAAGGCATCTCTGAGCTGTAAGGAGTCACTGCACTTCGCTCAGCACTTAGGGCACTCAGGCCTCCTGTGAAGGATGCAGCCTAAGTCCTTTCTGACAAAAGCAGAAGTCAAGTGATTCCTTCGAAGCAAGGCCAAGCGATTTTAGCCAACAGTTCAGCAGTTATGAGATTTAGATAGGCAGTGGCCTACCTGCGTCCAAATCCTTTCTCTTCCTCACAGGAATTAAATTCACATCTTTGACTCACTAAGGTCAGTCTGAAAGCATTAAGCTATACTATATTTTTAAAAAGAGATAAAACAGTTGTTCATCTTTGCTTGGAATACTAGAGGATTAAGTGGAAGCAGAGGAAGAAAGAACAAGCATAAGGACAATCGATTCTCTGGCCCAGTGATAAAGGCATTTAACTGATAGGAGGATGAACTATGTTCTATTCCCCACCCCTAAGAATGACTTGTGCTTTTTGTAACCTCTGCTTCTATTTTTACTTAATTAAAAAAATGCATTAATTTTTTATACAAACAAGCATACTATATACACAGTGAAACATAAGTTTCCAATCCTCTTTGTTCCCTTATCAGGCAGATTGAGTGAGCTCAAGCTGACCCAAAGTCATTAAAAGATTATAATTTTAACAAAGAAAGTGCTGGTTCATTTTAGGATTGTAGAGGAGTATACAAGATTCTTGTATTAATCAGAATCTACATTCAATGGAATAAAGGCTTTTGGACTTTTTTATTTTAAATCATGAACCATTTTAGTGTCTCCTTTTTGGTATTTCTGTACCATGTATGCTTGATTTCATTCTTAGACTAAGCAGATAGAGCAGGACTGTTACATTTGTAACTGTTGAGCCAGTCCTGCTAGTACACTGCGGCTTTTAAGTGCCCATATCTGTTGCACTTAGTCCCCTCACCATGGTCAAAATGAGAACAGATGCAATGCTCCTAAAATGCAACTGAGTGTTCTCTCACTCTTAAGTCTAAAGTTTACTGAAAATCTATCAAAATAGGTACTCCAAAACAAGGACTTCCACACTGGTGTTTGTTCAAATGACACCAGAATAGACATTTCCATACCTTGCCTGATGCAGAAATTCTGAGACTTATATTAATCTTACATTTTCATACTCCCTTGTTACTATTTTTGATCTTTACTCCCACCCCTGTCCGTTTCCTCTAAATGATTTACCAACAGAGGGCTTAATACAATTAGCATAATAGAGGCCTAGAGAAATCTGCAAACCTGCTCTAAACACAAATAACTTCAGGTTGTTTTGAGCTCAGGAGGAACATGGTAATACAAAGAATTTAATTAACAAATCTTTTAATACTACTAGAAGAATAGACTACCTTTAATAAGAATCAATTACTGATAATTGTTTTTCAGCCTGGCAAGTAAAGATGTTGTTTTCAGTGATCAGATTAAGCACTTCTGCACACTTCAAAAGGCAGAATTAAGAAAAAAAAAATAGAAAATATGTGGGGTTTCATACTGAAGTAATTGCAAGGAAGAGTTTACTTTAGCTTACTAGCTATAAAACAAGTCATAACCTCAGAGAAACGAGAGAAAAAGAGAAAAAGAAAACAGAACTCAAAGAGTGATGTTAGTTAGTTGATAACAACAGAACTCAGTCACAGAAACAAAATTTTCCTTTTATGTATTTTCCCCAAACTATGTGTTAGTCATATAGAACTAGGCAGTGCACAATAAGCAGGACCTCTACATTTCCTTGAGTCTCCCAGTCTGCAAGGACACATATTCACTAGTCCACCCTTAAAAAAAAAACAAACGCCACACTTTTTCTGTGCTCTTAATTGGAGCCACTAGCACTTTAAAGACATGTAAGGTGATGGCAGTAGCAGAAGAGATTTGGAATAATTCTCCCAGAGGTTGGTTTCTCTGTGCTTTGTCTGAGCAAGTTATGGAAAACAACGCAGTAGCCTCCTGTTTTGGGTTTGTGTGGTGGGTTTTTGGTGGCGGGGGAGAGGCGGCAGGGCGGGCTCCTGTGAGAAGCTGCCAGAAGCTTCTTCCCCGGCTGGGAGTGGGCCCCGCCTCTGGGCCAGGCCGAGCCCGCCAGCGACAGCGGTAGCGCCTCTGGGAGAACAGAGTTAAGAGGGGGAAAAAAATCACTGTGCAACAGCAGCCAGAAGAGAGGAGTGACAATAGGTGAGACCCCCAGGTCAGTGCAGAAGGAGGGGGAGGAGATGCTCCAGGCGCCGGAGCGGAGATTCCCCTGCAGCCCGTGATGAAGACCATGGTGAGGCAGGCTGTCCCCCTGCAGCCCAGGGAGGTCCACGGTGGAGCAGATCTCCACCTGCAGCTCGGGGAGGACCCCACGCCGGAGCAGGGGGATGCCCAAAGGAGGCTGTGACCCCGTGGGAAGCCCACACTGGAGCAGGCTGTGCCTGAAGGACTGCACCCTGCGGAACGGACCCACGCTGGAGCAGTGGAAGGACTCACGCTGGAGAAGTTCATGGAGGACTGTCTCCCGTGGGAGGGACCCCACGGTGGAGCAGGGGAAGAGTGTGAGGAGGAAGGAGCGGCAGAGACAACATGTGATGAACTGACCACAACCCCCATTCCCCGTCCCCCTGTGCCGCTGCGGGGAAGGAGGTAGTGAAGTTCAGCCCAGGAAGGAGGGAGGGGTGGGGGGAAGGTGTTTTAAGATTTGGTTTTACTTCCCATTATCTTTGTTTTGATTTGATTGGTAGTAAATTAAATTGTTTTTGGTTTTATCCCCAAGTTGAGTCTGTCTTTTGCCCGTGACCATAAGTGGTGAGTGATCCCTCCCTGTCCTTGTCTCAACCCATGAGCATTTCTTTATATTTTCTCCTCTCCCTCCCACCAGGGCCGGGGGGGGAAGGAGTGAGCGAGTGCTTCATGGTGCTGTGTTACTGGCTGGCCTTAAACCACGACACCTCCTGGAGCCTATTTTCTCAGTCTGGTAGTTTCTCCAGCAACTACTGGACAAGGACATACTGGGAATCACAAATTCATCTGCTCCTTTAAATTCCAGTAATGAAATAATATTCTGTGATTTATTTTTTTTTCATTTAGTAAGCTTTGCAATATTTATTTAATCAGTACTATTTTTTTCCTATTTTTTAATTAATTCTGAGGAAAAGAAACAATTTGCTGCTTCTGAAGCTGGCAGGTGAGCTGGGCAGAAAAATATAACTATCTCTTCATCTGCATCAGCTACCCCTGGGATGTAGTTCTTGTAGCTTATCTAGTTAGTATTCATACTGTCCTGAGCTGCTGGACGTTCTTTTGAGTTCAAGACACATAGGCTTTTGATGCATTTCAGAAAGGAGTTTGGAGCTAGAGGGTAAATGGAAAGAGTTTTAATCTCCCACTCCTATGTTCAACATAATACAGAAAAGCAGACAGTTGTGAGTTTTTGTAGTGATGGATTAACAGTATAAATAGCCAGCCCTAAGTAGCAGCATACACATCACCTTTAATTTAATGAATGTCAAACTATTGTTTACTATTTTTAAATCATACTTCCAAACCTTCTAAAACCTGGTCCTTCCCTTCTACATCCTCTTATTTCTACACAGCAGCAATTTGTTTCAAATGGAACTTGGTCAAATTAAGTCTAATATATACCTGTCTTGAGTGTTTTCTTGCTATTTGCAGTACCAGTTCTGTCTCTAAGAGTCTCCCTCTGACCTGAGTGATTGCCTTCCTTCATGTCTGAGTGCCAGCTAAGCACTGAAAGTTGACCACAAGGCGCTGCACTCAGGGAACTAGGCAAGTCAGTAGTTTTCTGCTCCAATTACTGGGCTTTAGTCATTATTAAAACACACTTTAATTTCTTTTGTGGGCAAGTATTCCTAGTGATGCACAACCAGAAGATGCATGCCTCTAGTAGAGCGTCCAAAAGTGGCTCTTCCCCTAAGAACATAAATAAAATATGCTGGCCTGCCAGTAACGTTTTGGAGCACAAACAGGCAATGGTATGCAGTTAGCAAGAAAACAAGAGTTGGTATAACCCCAAGTCCTTAGTCTCCTAGGAAAGACAATTCATGTCTAGAGGGTTTACCACAGTAATTAATTTTCCTAGGCAGAAACTAAGTCCGAGCTCTCAAGCTTGCTCCACAGAAGAGATGACAGATTATTCTTTCCAAAGCTAATTCAAAACATGCCACATAGCTACAGTGACAGGATTAGCAATGTCAGAAACAAAGTAGAGTGAGTGGGTGAAGTGCCCTGTATTTATGAAAGACACCCTTCTCAACCTCTTTACAGAAGCAGGAAACACTTCTCTCCAGAAACAGTGTTGTGGACTTTCTTTTTACTCCAGAGTCAAGCCTAACTAGCTATGGTTTAAAACCAGCAGAACCGATAGGCTTTGCTGTAGAACTGGTTTTCTGCTGCCTAGCAGCTTATAATTTATCACATTGCTCATGATTGCATCACTGCATAACCAGGATTAATCCCCCATGGTGTTCTTTATGGTAGCAAACACAAGCAGAAATGCCAAATGAAGGATCACAGCACATGAAAGGAGGCACTTGATCTGCTGTACCTATTTGGTTTGAAAAAAAAACAAACCAGACTGGGTTTTGTTCTAATGCAGAGTACAGCATAAAGTACTGGAAAAGTCAAAACATAAGCTTCAACTTTACATTTTGGTTTCAGTGGGCTTTTGATGTGTTATCAGATGTGTACACAGCTCTACTTCATTATCATGCTGAGGAGGAAATAACCCCCCTTGGCCCCTTTTGATGACCTCTTTTTTGTCTCTCTTTAATCCTGCTGCTCAAAAATATAATGAAAAACACTATGCTGCCACAGCAATCACAGAAAACATATCTCTGAACTTAAAAATAATCTTAGGGAGTTTACACACCTCTGGAGTTTTCTGGCTAAGTCTATGGAAAACATCAATATGGCAGTGTGAAGGAGAACCCTTGCAGAGAGCTCTAAGGCAGACTTGTAGAGGTGTTTATGTACCTCAAGAGCAGATGGATAATACATAGGTTTTCAAAAAATTCTCTGATTTTCACAAATTTAAAGGAAAATTGTCTTCCCACATTCCTTTGAAGATCTTCTATTTTGTACCTGACTCCAACTGCAGTTAACCACTTCTGAAATTCCCGTTAGATACCAGTTTGCCTCTTTAGGCACTGAAATGACCTTTAAAATCTTGTTCTACACTTCCAGCAAACTGTGAAGGAAAGGAAGTGGAAAACAAGGAAAAAGTAGACACCAGGAACTCAAAGGCTATTTCAAAAGGTTACTTAACATTCACTGTATTCAGAGCCAGTGTGCTCATGTTGGGTGTTGAAATGGGGGTAAACATTGGCACCACTCAGTTTTGGCCATCCAAATTATCCAGTTGCCTAGGCTGTCTCTGTAGGTTGCCTTTATCATCAGCAGGTTGGGGTAGGTTCCTCCAGAGGGTGGTTCAGAGGATCCTAACCGAGGTGCTGTGAACTATTCTGTGGAGGAGTGTTTTTCTTTCCAGTACAAGGAGCCTGGCTGGTTACTTTACTTAGCTAAAGCAGGTATTGAAAGTTAGACACAGTCAATAGACCCTGTAACATTTATTTTTAACTATTATGTAAGAATACGAGACTACTATTGTAAAAATAGAAACCATGTGAGAATTTCCAATTGTGGGCAATGCAATGCAGCATAGCATGGTGATTTTTGATATGTGGTTTAATTGTTAAGGAACACCACCATTATATTACCCATGACTATTACTGAAAACATATTTTGATTTCCTCTCAACATGAGAAAGCTCATTTTCAATTCCATGAACACCCACTTTGCACTCTTTGTCCACGTTTAGTTTATTTTAGGTTTTATACAGGTTCTCCTGTGTGAAAATTCAGAGTTCACCATAGGGATACTGTGTGATGTACAGAATACACAGAACCCTGTTTTGTTTCCATGGAAGTATTTTATTTCTTCTTAATCCAAACTCTTTCATTACAAATGAATGGAAAATGTGGACAACATTTTAATTAAAAAGTAATATGCAGAATGAACTGGAAACCTAATCTTGCTTCTACAGCTTTTGGCAGGGACTCCTATACATCTGTAGAACCTCATTACAGACAGAAGAAGTAAACAACCTACAACTGCTCCTGTGTTTGCCCTTACTGAATTCCACTATGTTTTTTTATAGTTACTGTCTTGAAAGCATAACAATTGCAACATAACTAGAGAACTGACTGAAAACTGAAGCAGCGTAATTTAATAATGCACTGTAATGTAGTTAAGATTTTTCGTGTGATGCTTGTTTTTCCCCATAGTAAATAAAATATATTGTTGAGTGATGGGAAATGAGAATTTTACTGAAATACTAGTAATATATACAAGTGCCCAGCTTTCCACAGAGATCGGAATGACTATTTAAGTATTTCCCATAGACTGACAAAACTCCAAGAGGAGATAATTAAAGGTATTATGTCTCATAATAGTCCACTCAATTTACTAGAATGTAGAGAATGTAAGATAAGATAGATTCTGCTCCCTCCTCTGCATTAGAGGAAGAACAGATTTGAACTCAGATCCTTCACTTCAGATGAATGGCTTAACTGTTCTTCCTTTTAGAAAATTTCAATTTACGTACGTGTGAGGTCTCACATGGAGCACTGGACTGGAGATAAGAACATAAATGTAGAAGAGCTGAGTTCCAGTATTTACACATTCAAATTATTTACATAGAGCAGAAAAGCAATGGCATTCATAGATCCAACAGAGATGATTAGAGCCTCTTACTCAACCCCTCCAAAGAAAAAGAAGAGCAAGACATGGCGAGATGCATTTGGATGAGGTGGTAAGGTAGGTTCAAGTACTGATTAAAAATTTAACCCTTGTTTATTCTCAGCTGAGGGAGCATTCTGCCTTCTGAATTGCTGGATGAGAAGCATGAAATACTACTGCTTCAATCCAACTAGCACTGGGACAATCAAAACTCTGTGTTTGATGGGGGATTTTTTGGCAAATTAACCATTCACTAAGGAAAAACAAATCATCCAACTCCACTGTGGTAACCCAGTATTCCAAGAATACTGATTTGCTATTTTCTAATACTGGTTATCTGCCATTTGTCTTGGGATAACTTTCAGTGAGTAGTACAGCTGTGAATTATGTAAACACAAAAGCAGTAACAAAGCTCTCTTGCTAATGATGATTGTTTCTTAGTAATTGTATGTATCATTCCTGTAATTATAATGTTATTTATTATGTTAATTTACTACAGTATTACCATTAATTATTTCTAAATGTGATTGGACTACTTGCTATTTCTGACACTTGATGCAGTTAGGAATGATGTGGCCCACATTTTAATTAATTTGTTAATGTTGCTCTTGTTTGGTGTGTGCTGTACTGTGTACTGCTTATTTTGCAAGCTTTTTTTTTTTTTTCCTTCAGTGTCTTTCCTTGTGAAGTAGCTTGTTCTAAAGATGCAGCATAGAACAAAGGCATTTGCCAAGTTTAAACAAACAAACAAACAAACATACAAATCCCTATGTATATATATATATTCCCCAATGCTCACCTCTATATTTCTACTATTAGATGAAGCCTTAAAAAAAACACTTAAAAATTATATATATGTATTTATCTCTAAGACACTGGATATAAATTATACAGTAGCACCAGCAGAAAATGACATACCAGTTCCTAAATGTAAGATCTTACTCTTGAGTTTGGAAAGGGTGAATTAACCTCTCAGGAAAGATACTGAAGGTGTTACTGAGCGCTCTATTGGCAGGGTAGGGAGGGTGTTCACATCTTGACTGATTCTCAGATAACTGGGGACAGAAGTAAAAAGGAGACACTGCCTAAAGGCATTGCACTTTTCCATGCCTGATCCTGATTTTTCTTCTGGAAATTATCTGGGCAAGAAGTGCATTAAAAAAACAAAGAAAGAAATCAGCAAGGCTGGACAAGCAAGGTTAAGTGCAAGAGGTGAATGACAGCTAAAAGTAATCTGAATGAGTACAAATGGAAGTTTTAACTTAAAATATCTTACTAAGCACAATATATCTCTGGCCTCAAAAGCCCCAGAAGGCCATCTCTGTGGCAGGCCAACCTATTTAAACAGAAAGGTCAGACTGTCAAAGAAACTAAACTGCCTCACAGGGCTGTAGAGTAGATGATGAGCTGGGAGGTAATTTAATGAACTCCTCCAACCTTCCATCCTTCGATATTTCACACTCGGAGGTATTTTGGCTCCACAGTTAGCAGTGCAACAGGTATGAGCTCACCGAGTTCCAGGCAACAGTAATTATCCTGAAGAGAAGTAAAAGGGGCAAAGCAAGTTTTAGCCTCTTTGTGCCATTAAGACAACTCTAGTTTCACAAATAGTTGTCTTCCATAATCTGTTCACCTTTTCAGAACTGTCTGGTTTTTCTTTTAAAAACAACAACCTTTGGTGCTGGAGAATGTCTTTGCTGCTGACACACAGGGAAGAGGAGAGCTCTCAGGGGTGGAGCCTTCAGCTTATTCCCCCATCCCGTTGTTTCCCTGGTCAGGGACTACATCTGGTCACTTGGGACGATAAGCATTGTCACTGGCATTTCCACATACAGCTCAGAAGCAATCATGTTTCTAGCTGACCAGATAGCCTATTTCCTCATAAGAAATGTACAACCAAAAATATGCAAGCAATTTTTTTGATACAAAAATTGAGGTCAATGACCAAAAATACTTTTTTTTTTTTTACTTTCTCTGGTGAACCCTGATACATCTCATTTCCAGGTTAAAAAGCCCCTTTTCATCAAAATTAAAAACAATGAAAGTTCAACCAAAAAGCAAATTTTTATTTGCTACCCTGCTTCCTGATTCAATGGGCACAAATATACTTGAAAAAACAAAATGTATGTGTGATTACAATAAATTGTTAATTACTATAATGAAATTAACGGTGACTTAGAGTATATTATCTCCCATGAACTAAGTATCTGCTAGAATGCAATGGTCAGCTACTGTGGTGAAATAAAAAGCATAGTTAGGAACACATATTCCAAATACTCTCAGCCAATGTTACAACCTCAGTTCCCTGTATAATTTAAAATATTCAAAACTTTTACTGAAATCATTGCAAACATTTCTGTGTGTACTTTGAAACTGACTCTGCACCTCCTCTCCTATTTACTGCTTGCTTGTAGTTTTTAGCAACTTTTGCGTTTGTTTAGGAACTACTCATTTTCAGAGTAAAAATGTCATTAGCACTGTCCTTCAGTGTGAACTGGGAAAAAAAAATTGAAGAACCGTGGGATCTATTGTGTTCTGAACCTTCTGACAAGAACAAATAATTCACGCTACAACATTTTAGTACCTTATGAAATGGGTAAAAGCTAGCATTCAGAACAATGAAGAAGCATAAGAAGCTGAGGCCTTACATATCCTTCTCCTAAAATACATACAGTTCACAAAATTCATTAAGAAGAAAACAAAGAAAATGTTTGGGTTTTCTTTCATAAAATAGAGCTAGTCAACATGTAATTAGAGGTGAGCAAAGTGAATAAAGGGCAGGTTTTTTATTATTTTATGTCTATTAATGTACATTGGGACCCTGATCATAACTGTGTAACACAGTTCCATGCAGTCACTCAAACCAGAGCAATTTGCACCATATAAAAAAGGACAATGGTACCTGAAAAGGAATCAACTGTAATTAGAAATTGCAGTATTCTCAAGGTCAGAGCCACTAAACAACTTAAAAACTTAAAAGTTATATGCCTCAAAGCCACACTAGCCCTGAAATACAATGGGATCTCCTGGCTTCCACTAGTGCCATGAGGGAAGCTAGAGCTTCGCCTCACAAAAATGAAAGTTTACTTTTTAAGACTGACCAGACTGCAACTCATCTCTGCCTATTCTGCTGCTGCTGCTGCTGACAGAGCTGCCCATGAAACAGATGAAGATCTGTCAAAAAGTTTATAGCTGAGTGTTTTAAAATCAACCAAAGTGGTTGCACGAGTCTGGACTTAGAAACTCCACTTTTCCTAATCCCTAAACTCATGAACTAAATTCCAGTTTACCTTAGCTGTGGAAGTTCCAGAGCTACTTCAGCAGGCAAACAGGTAAGGATAGCAACTCTATTATCCACCTCAGGGCAAGCCATTACCACTTGCAGAAAAAAGCTTGTAGTTATCTGTCTGCATTCTTGTTTTCATATGGTATCTCAGCTATTATAACCCTCTGCAGGGAAACAGGATATTCAATTAGCAGATTCAATTTTCTCACTTGCAGGGAACAGGGGAGGGAATTAGGCTATATTTGCCTAAGATAGTGCACTGACTATGAGCTCAAAAGGTGTTTAGAGGCCCTATTGGCTACTCCTGCTGTATGTTTTGTGTGAGATAGTGATTCTGCAACCCTTATAGGTTCCCCTATACACATTAACTTCTCCTCAGTCCAACATCTTCACGCTGCTTATCATTTTTCCTGAGATTCTGCTTGTAGACACATATTCCCAAAGAGTCTTTGCAGCACGTCACAAGTTGTTGTGTGTGTTATCTAATCAGTGGGAAATATTATTATTCAGACTGTGTTGCAAGATCTGAAACAACCAGGCCACAGGGCAGCCAGGCACAGAAGAGAGAAAAACTGACATTGTAACAAAGACTCTGTTTCCTTTAACCCAAGTGATGATATAAACTACTTGGAGTGGGGAGTGGGAAGGCTGCAAGGAGTAGGGCAAAATGGAAGTGAATGTTGGCTGTCCTAGGTGGACATGATAAAGCCTATGAATGATGGAAAAATGAGTTTTGCATGGCACCTTGAGTGACCGATGGGAGTACAGGAGTAGAGAGGAAAACAGAAGAAAAATGATTCCCGTGTGAACAATGAGGAATCCCAAAAGAACTGGATTCCTGTATGCCAGTCCGTAAGATCAGATCACGCCTAATTTTAAGTTCACCTGGGCAGATGTAAAGTACATTTAACACATCCTGTAGCTGCTGCTATGTCACAGTCACATGTCAGTCACACCGTAAGTGACTGATAGTGCAGTCTGTTGTTCTATTCGCTTTATACATTGAAGTGCCAAGGGAAGCAGGAGTAGCTTTTGCGGCCGCTGTCGGGCTCCTGTGCCACCGACAGGTGAGCAGGCAGCACTCCTTCCCTCAGCTGGCTGCTCTGACCGATGAGCACCTCCAGTGCTGCTCAAGAAGGGGGAGACTTCTGACAGGGCTTCCAGCTTTTGTACCTCTAGCAGTGGCCCACTGACATCAGCTCTCTCACCTTGGTGTTTGATTAGGATAGATTTTAGGATAGGAAATTTTTGTCAGCATGCCTTTTTGGCAGAATCTGAGATTAATTGTTACAATGACAGAATGTACAACAGCAATGCTACCCGCATGGTGCTACATATGTCAGAACATGGTTTATGAGATTTTCTTCCATCTTTGTGTTGATAGTACCTTCATAGCGTTAATTACCAGGCTCAGCTGTATTGTATGTAAGATTAGGTCAATTTAAGTGACTAATTTGCCACAGAAATCTTGCAAAACTATAGGTGTTAAAAAATAAAATGCCTCTTAAAAATCAGATTTATTGTAGTATATAAACCAGAAGAAAATTACAGACAACACTCTGTTTATGCTATTGTAGCAAGAACATCAGTAGACAATGAAGAACGTATTTGTTCTCGCAGATGAATATGTTTGGTAATTTCTCCTTAATGAGCATGAGAATTGCATTATACACATAGCTCCCATAGACATACAGAGCATGTTCTCAGAAAGGTTTTCAGGAAAAGCAGTTGTAGAATTTTCAGTTCACTTTTAAAAATCACTTTTCCATCATTAGTATACTTCATCTGGACTATGGAGTTTGGGGGTGTAGTAGGCAACAGTATATAGCCCATAACTGATCACTTTATGACAGTAGCCATGTCCTTGTCAACTGACAAACAGTAGGTTCCTCCTGCCTGCTCTCCCCCTGGGCCCTGAAGCATCAGTAGCCTCATTTCAACAGGTCGAAGGGAGACTTGCTCCCTCTTGTGTTACCTTATTGCTTTGTATTTAAAGCACTTGAAAATTGAAATGTGTACTTACCCTTAAGCGACTGTATAAAACCAACTGCTTTCATTCACTAAGGGCTATGCTTACCCCAAGAAAAGATTTTGCACAGTGACTAGGATGGAGCAGGTCCTGACTAAGCTGCTGAAGCAGAGAATGAATTACCACGTGCAGGCATCTGGCACCATCAGGGAGGACAAGGCACCTCTTTCAGCCCCATGGCATCGTGCTGTGACAGCGAGTGCCTGGAGCTAGCTGGGCTCAAAGAGGTCAGCCAAAGAGGTACGAGAGGTTGGACTGAATATGGACATAGTGCCTTGTACACCACGCAGGATTCCTTGATGGGATGGATGGTGTGGTATTTTGTGTATCCTATCAAAGAAGTATGTAGCCAGGTAACAGGGAGCATTGATCAGTGTTTGTATCAATTAACCAGTAGACAATCTCTGGAGGCATAAAAGACTATCATTCTTCAGAGCAAATGGATATGCTCAGTAAAGGGAAGATGGTGTCCAGGGGGCATCGGGCAGAGCAGGAACGAGAGTACAAGCAAGGAAAACCGACCCTAGGATGTAAAAAAAGTGGTTTTGGTAGGTAGCAAAGTTTTGGAGAGTCTTTAAAGTGAAAGGAAGACATTTATGCTAGAGACCTATATATGACTGCATAAATTTACTTCTAAGCTAGGAAGATTGCAGGGAAGACCTCAGTCTGCCAGAACACAGTGAGTAGATTTGTCTTAAAACCTTTTATTTAAATAGTCTTACCAAGCAGAGCTGAGTTTTTTCTGTTTAAAGTAAAAGAAAAAAGAATTAAGCAATAGATGCTTTTAGTGGGGAGACATGTTTTAACAGAGGGATAAGGCAGAGGAAGAACAGATCCTTTGAGACAGGATTTTATATACATTTACCTCAAAGTCCAGGAAGAACATTTGGATACAACATCTGTATTCTTCTGCTGTAAAGCTTCTGAACAACCCCTCAGGAGGTCAAGTAAGCAATAAAGCATCCATACTAGATAATATTGCATTATGAAATTGTGTGTGACCCTCATCTGTAGGTATGTGTACATCTCACATAGCACTTAAACAGTAAGTTTAAGTAAGGGAGAGAGCTTTTACTAAATCACATCGAAGGACATAATGTATGCAGCATAAGTAGGGCAAGAAGAGAAAAAAAGAATAAAAAGATGGATAGAAATATCCCATTCTTACCATATGAGCATAGGAGCTGACTTTTGACATATTTTCATCAAAGAGTAGGAGAGCAGACAGCTAATGCTCTGAAACACCAATACTTTCTAGCCAAGTGTTCAAAACAAGAAAAGACCTTTAAAATATTGAAATCAAATGCTAAAGATATATAAAATTACTAAAAATGGAGACTTGAATATGAGAAAGAGGAAAATACTTCAAAACATTTCTTTTTCAAGCCTTGAGGCAAATAAAACACTCAGATCACAGTAGATGATTACTAGTAACTGTAAGGGAAGGCAACCTACTAAACTGGTCACATCAGAAATATTATATTTCTGCCTTTTATCACCTTTTATTATCCAATAATCTGAAATATATGGGTGAAAGACTTCCTTTCTCCAGTAGGTAAATTCTTCTGATGCATTATTTTCTGAGAATTTAACAGTATCAGAGTTCCACTGTTCATCTGTGGCAAGGCACAAGCAGGCTACAAATGGAAAGAGGGCTTGAAAGTACAAGACAGAAAATGCAAACAGGGTGAAAAACAGAAATTTTGTCTAACTTGGTTTAATGGTAATTGGACTTGCCAGGTGTAACTGTTTGAGCCTGTGTTGCCTTCAAATAACACAAATGACCTACAGAGCAGCACTACAGGAAACAAACCAAATCTGCTGATAATGCAGAAGTCATTGAAACTGGGAGCCCAGTTATTTCAGTGAGCAAAATTAAAAAGCAGTAGTAATTAGGCTGATGAGGCAAGTCATACTAAAGTGATGAATATCAGGTTTAAGTGTGAACTAGCAGACATCTGTAATGTGTCCAAAACCAAAAAACAAACCTCAGATATGCACATATGTTGTTGAACAGGTGAGGGAATACACAAGAGCTTCCGCAGAAGGGAAAAAGCCTTGCCCTGGAGGACAGCCAGTCATGCTGGACATAATTTTATTCCATATGTGCAAAATGACGATGTTATTTTCTTTGGCATGCATAGTTACTGGATTTCTTACAACCCAAATTCCTGCGGCTATGATAGGGACAGGCTGGTGTCATTTATGTCTTTGCTTGAGAGGCAAGACCTCCTCTGAATGCTTCTCTTCTGAACTGATCGGGTAGTAGGTGGGTAGAAGATTAATCAGGTAATTATTCTTCTCTTCTATGAACCTGAAGGAAAGGCAGCATTCTGACCCCTTACCAGTAGCGCTGGGTTATGGCATCCTTGACATATACTTCAGCTGTTGTCACATAAGTTGACAAAAAAACCCCAAACACTTCAATCCTCAACTGGCTAGAGTATTTTACTGCCATGAAACTAGTAAACAAGTGCCTAATTTTCTGTGTTTAGTTTCTTTATTTATCACTATAGGGGACAGGATAACAGCATATATTGTTATAAGGTTTTCATTTCAGTTCCAAAGAGCGTATTCTTTCAACAAAGTGACAGAGCTCTTGTCATTTTATATTTCCTGAGCAATGAGATGCCCTGTGAAGTGTCACATCAGGTTGTGTCAGTCACATTGCCTTGCTTAATAGTGAAATGAATAGATTTCAACTGGAGCAGAAAGTCTGGAAGGGTTTTAAAAACAGTCTTGAGGTAACAATGAATTTGGCCTTTACAAATACCTACAAAGAAACAAACTAGAGAGGCCAGTGTTCTCGCAAACAGAAGATGCACCTGTTCCCTATCACCCAAGACAGTTTTCACATCAGTCATTATTACAAGTATGATTCTCCAACCACTTGGCTTTAGCCCACAAATCTGCAAAGCGTATTACCTCTGAGCCATTTTGTAAGACCATCTATTAAGAAGCTGGATACAAAGAAGTGTGTCCATGTAAGAATTAAAAGCATTAAAATATTTTGCATAGTATTGTTCTTACCTCACAATGAAAGAGTTACTGATGTGATGAATTTAGAAATAATACATGATATAGTGCCCGGTCAAACACTGTGGAAGTAGGTGCTAAATCACCCACTATGAAGCATTTTACTTCCTTACCCACTGTGAGCACACTCTTAGAGTTCATCCGGAAGGCTGCCGTTCCCCCTGCAAATCATCAAACACTAGCTGAATTGTACATTGTATGGCCATAGAAAAAGACCTGTGGGTAAAGAGGGTAGAGAAGCACAGTTTATCTTCTTTTGCTTTGAGACAAAATCATGACCCCAACTCACGTTTTTTTAAAGAACCATCTTACCCTCAGAATGGGACTTGCATGCCAGTGTGAACATACACACTGAAGCTAACCATGTAGATTCCCTCATAGGAGGAATCCTTCCTTGTCAAAGGAGACAAGTGCATGCAAGTCATCTAACCTTTTTGAGGTATCTTCTTTAAGATGAGATGGATTAGATCAAAAGTCCTCTTCCTCTCCATTGACTAATAAAAGGAACCTAGTATGACTGGCTCAGAGGTAGATATTCGCATAGTCGATATCTGAAGTTAAGTGAGACTGTCCTGTCTTTAATTCCTGGAGAGGGTTTGCAGTGTGGATTCTAGGTAGAGAAAATTCACTATAGTCAAATAAGATACAGTTTCTGGGATATTTAAGGTGTACTTACACTTCAAAAAATTCCAAGTGTTCATCTGTCTTGAATTTTGTAGATCAGAATAATGAACTGCTTAGAAGGCTGAAAATGTTTTGCTGAATGACAATCAAATACATTTAGACCTTCTGTGATAAAGGCTAAATAATTATTATATATTTGTAAAATGTATCTGGCTCAAGGGTTTCACTCCACTATTAGTATGTTCTACCTTTGAACAGGAACGCTTCAGAATATGAAGTCTGAATGAGGCAGACAGTTTGCAGCTCAGAAATAACACTTCTGTTCATTATTGGGAAAAATGAGTAAAAGTGTAACACAGCTGCTCTTCTATTTTAGCTTACTTTAAAACAAACAAGGCCACCACTCCGGGCCCATCTAGTTAATAGCAGCTGGAAAATGTTCTCGGCCAATTTTCCCATTAGGCAAATAATTATAGGATTTAACAGAGAACGGTTTTCCTGGTACAAGACTGTAAACTTGTCTCTAGGGTATACTGACAGTATGAGAGATGCTAGTCTGGGAAACAGTAGATGTTTTCTAGTGGAGCTTCTCTCTAGGCAAATAGACCAACACAGTTCTCGCATGAGTAAGAACTGGCATGGATGATAGTTGATTGGACAGATGTTTTCCTTGTCAAATAACTTAGTTCCCTAGGGTCTGATTCCCGGATCCACTCTATATGTAATTTGGTTGGTTCCTGGACTCTCTTTTGAAGCAAACTAACTGGTTGCTTCTGGATAAACTCTAGATGTAGATCTCTCATTGCTTTGCTCCAGGGACTATTCTGTATAGGGAAAAGGAATGAAACTGCACAAAATTTCACTTCCTTCATCCTGCTTTAGCCTATAAAGCCTACCCTGATTCTTCAGGTTGCCTCACATCCATTTTCTTTCATGGAAAGGAAAACAGATACTTAATGTTATGCTATATATGCTCAATGTTATACCTGCAAAACAGATACTTAATGTTATGCCACAAAAATATCATTTTTGAAAGCCTATGAAACAATCCTCATTTTCAAGCACTGCAGCTTCACCCAGGGACCGAGGGTATATCACAGGGAATCCAGAAGATACTTTTGTCACGTACAGCGCAGTGTAGCAGCAGTCCATGGGGAAGGGTTCATCATTAGTACAGACACAGAAGCTTCTGCAACTCTTGGCTTGGAGGCCTGGAATCACTCCCAGGCAGCATGTCTTTAGCAGGATAAGTATAGCCTGCGCATTTGTCACTGAGCCAATGACTTCCACACCTTCTGTCTGTATCTGATGCCTCCATTCAAGAAAGATGACGATACTTTGTTCATGGCAGAGTTGCAGGAATGATTAAAAGATTAACTAAAAAGTCACACTGTGAAGGACTCCAGAAACTCTATCTCTTTAGCTTAACAAGAAGGAGGTTAAACGGCAACTTCATTACAGCCTGTAAGTAGTTACAAGGAGACCAGAGACGTCTGTGCCAATACATCTAAGCAGAAAATAGAATGTAGATATATTCAGGTGAGTAAAAATACCATAGTTTTTTTAATAGTGAAGACATTAACCTTTGGAACATATTACCAAGAGGAGTGGTAGATTCATCATCACTCAAATTTTTAAAATTGAGACAAGATTTTATTTTATTTTTCCAGAAGACTTGTTCTACTTCAAACAGGAATTAATTTAAGAAAGTTCTTTCCTTTACAAAAGGTCAGACTACATGACCCTTTTTTTGATGGGTAATCTATGAATCTATTAATATAACAGAGAATTATGCTGACAATAGAACTCAACCAGCCATTTGTCCTGCTGATAGGATACATCCTCTATAACATTCAGACTTATGTTTATGGAATGTCACTTAATTTTAATCACAAAAATTCTTCATGTTGGACTGACTAGCCATCTCTCTTGATTGTATAACCCACAAAAGTAGCAGCATCCTACTTCTGCTGTTCATACACATAACCCATATTTATTTCTGTACTATTCCTAAGGTTTGTGATATAATTACAAAATTAAATCTGTTTTAAAATTTTCTATTTTGTTTTACAGTTATTTTTATCTCAATTGTCTCCACAGATTTGCTTCAGCATACTTTCCTGTTTCAATTCAGGTTTCTGGCCTCAGTATCCTCTGTTGTACTACTTATATTTTCCATTTAATACATCCCTTTTAATGCCTTCTGTGTAGATCTAATCTACCACACCTAGAATCCACATTTTCTTTTCCCTTCACATTTTCCTCCCAACTTGATAATTTCACATTGGTCCTGCAAGGTTCAAAATCATCCTGTCACATAGAAACAGAAGAATGATGTCAACATCAGATTACTACTTAATCTGGCACATGAAAATATACTCTTAGTTTGCATGTATTTTTCTCTTTACCCGTATCTTCTCTCATCTCTCTCAAGGAGAAAAGTTAAGAAAGCAGCATGTCTGAGTTTGCAGTAGGAAAAAATAAGTACATGAAAAGTTTAGTTTATTTGACTTAGAAAGACATATGTTGAACTGATATGGAGACATTGTTATCATCAAACTTTCTTTTATATCCTAACTTGTGACTCCAAAAATTCAGTGTTTCAGAAATCTCTTTGCACAGCTATTTGTTTTCCTGTCCAATGTCTCATAGCACTCTATATGAAGGACATTCTATATGAATTACCATTCTGCACATGGATTTGCGATTTTCTCAGCAAAATAGATCAGTTTTGCTATTTACAGGTATCAAGGAAAACAGAAAGAAGGTTTGTCTGGATTATTTGAAAACCTTCAGTTTCTTTTATAAATATAGCAATCAGACTTGAGTCTTCAGAAATCAGGATGGAGTGGCTGGATTTTGATATTTGCTTCTGCTGCTTCACGCTGTTCTACTCAGATAACCATGGCAAGGGGGATCTAAATTTTTGCAGGAAGGCTATATTTCTTTAACGGAGATTCAGTGCATATACATTTCTTGAGTTTCTGATTGGTTTTGAGTGACAGTATTTTTGTCAATTGTTTTGTTATGAAAAAGAAATACCATTTTAAATTATTTTGGTTTTATGATAGACCTTCTTTTTTTTTCTCTAAGTATATGTATAATGTCATGTCCTATTACCACACCACTCTCAGATTTTTCACAGTTATCAGTCTCACACATTGAGATGCACATTATCTAAGCTGCTGATTAAAATTGTGTCTTTTTTGATTAATATAGCGCTCTATAATCCTGACTAAGCATGATCTGCAGGGCATGGATATTACATATTTTATGGCCTGACTACCATTTTCACATCAGAACAACCCTTTTTTTTTCCTCAGATGCACATCTTGAATTGATTTCTCTTGTGAGGCTGATGTTCAGATGGTTTGTATTGCATTTCACGGAACAATGATGCTATCCATATTCCAGACTACATTCTTTCTTTCTTTCCCTTGATATATACTTCTCACTGGATGTATTTTGGATCAGTGCTATGTCTTGCTTTGCTTCCTGTATTTGTTTTGGATTGATGGCAATTCAAATGACTGTGGTTCGGCCTTCATCTGTGTTCCAATGGTAGTTCTGTAAGAACTTGTAAGGGTTTAATGACCTAATATTATCCATTATTGATATGGAAATACTACTGAGGGACTGAACCAGTGAACTAAAATGTTATTATGGTAGGTACTGGGCAAGTGCAGAACAACGATTCTCTATCCTAAAACACTTAACAAGCTGAATGTGAAACAGAAGACAATATGGGATATATTGAGAAAAGATACTTTGAGAGGACAAAGATTTACCCTTTCAAGGTTCCATTGTGTGAAATCACTGGTCTTCATTGCCCATTACTCTGTCTCTGACTATAGCTGGTAACAGATGTTTAAGAAGTGTTAGAAAAGAGCATGCATATAATGATACCTCTCCAGAAGAATCCCAGCCAAGTTTTAGCTGCACAGCCTTTTGATTAAGAAGTGGTTTCTTTGCAGTTAATATCCCTTCATGGATATTTCTTGCATGAGACTGTCTAGCTATTTTTCAAAACTATATGCAGTTTTAGGCAAAGAATTTCACAGCTGGTTTATGTGATGTGTTAGGAAGCATCTCCTTCCATCTGTCACCAGATAAGAAGACTTAAATCATTATTGAGTTAGACTGCACTTTGAAATTATTTCCACCAATATTTTCAGGTCTTGGTGATTTCTTTTTGTCTATTAAAATAAATGGTCTTTTTTTTTTTTTTTAATTTTTTTTTTAAGATAGCAGCTCCACCTACTATGGATAGCTGCCACATTAACTTGTCATCTTTGAATAATATTAGTTCCTACCTATAAGCCAGATTCTGTTACTCTTTCTGACACTGAATAGTCATTCAGGGCTGGATGAACCAAGAAGATAGATGTATAAGGTTAAATGTAGGCATAGCTTAAGCACCTAAGTCCAATTTTTTATGTTGTCTTTAAACCATAATTTAAACAAATCTGTAAAGAGGTCTAAAAATCTACAGGTATCCATATCTTGATATGAAAACATCTTAGTTTCCATTTTTTTTGTTTCTAGCTCAAAATTGACTTCAACCCCAACAAAGCCAATCAGCTGAGTGTTTAGCTTATGTCTATTTCAGATTCATATATATCTGGTTTTCATTAGCCCATTTTTCTCAAGAAGCTCAATCTATTAATCCTTGAATGTGTGAGGTACTGTATCATTTGTCAGATTTTGCATAAGCTGCAGTGATAGCTACCTCTGTATTTCAAAGAATGGACAGAAAAAAAGGATGAGTTGCCTATTTTTTTTTTACAGAGTGTTTTAAAGTAGATTACATCAAATTCTAGATCTTTATTTAGAATGAAAGCATCCCAGTCAGCAAACACAAAATCCCTTCTTTCTAAAGAAGTTCTACTTAGCAAAAAAATATTTAAGATAGGTTGGTTGTAAGGAGTGAGTGTCAAAGGTTGTGTGTTATGCTGAGCTCTCGTGGGTCAGAGGTTGATTGCACACAAATGTAAATATGCTCATATATTGTAGTAATTAGACATATTTTTAGAGCTGGAAGTGGTGTAATCCTCCTCTGTGTCACTTTGTTCAGAGAACAATTACCTTAGGCAAAGAGATTCTGCAAGTAGGATACACAACTTAGTATAAAACAATTACTTTCTGTCTAGTGCACACAATGGATAGCTAGGATTAACTGTTGAGTTAAGCATTAACATTCTCACCACTCCCAAAGTCAGCTAATGACTTTTGGCTTGCCAGGCAGATGCTACTTAGGTGGAAAAGGTTGCCTCTGATGTTCTTTGGAGTGGCCTGGCCCTTGATATTGCTGACTTGCTATCCCCTGGTTTTTTCCTTTAAGATTTTTTTACCTTTTCAAATTAATACTTTTTCTCTTTTATTCTTGAGCTGCTAATACTCATCATCTCAAATATCCTGCCTCTGTCTGCAGTTTTACCATCCTTATCTTGCATCGTTCTACCATGCTGGTGTTCTTACAGATACTTCTCACAACTAAACTGTTTCCTCAGGAGTCTGAGTCAAAGTTACACAGCTGGGGCATATTGGGAGTACGTCTTGTACAACAAATATTTGAGCCCTTGAGATCAGTGTTAGGGTGGAATGAATCTGCATAGACCAAGAGTTGCTTATGTGCTTTATTCTACAGCTGTTTAATGTAAATATGCCCAAGCCTCCTCCCTCAGAGTCAGGAAAAGATCCAGAAATATACTCATCCCTCTTCCTCTCTGAAACCCAACAAATCTACTGTTATTTTCTTCAGAGTGAATCCACTTCAGAGGCTGATCATGCTCCATTCTCTCTCCTCCCTGCTGTCATGTCGTGCTTATGTTCATACCCCTTTATAACCTGGCAGTTGTTACACCATGACAGACAGACACTGTGGAATGGAGTGCTTCCAAGAAAAGACAGGATCCTTACCTCACTAGCAAGTGAGTGCCTCAGTACTGACCTCTTCCTCTCACATCTCCCAGAAAGATTAGTGTTACCTAGATTTCCCTACCTTGGATTCCTAAAGAAAGTGCATCTGTCTCTGAAGAGAGCCCAGAGCTGTAAATCCCTAGCAGCTGAAAGGTCCCATGCTGCCATGATACAGATTTTGGGGACCCTATTGTCTTCTGCATTTCCTACTAGATAATTTAGCCATGACCCCCACAGGACCTTGGCTTTTGCAGAGCCTATTCAGAGGCACTCTCCCTGTTCTGTTCTTGAGGAATCTGTGCAGCTGATTTAGGTCTGTGGATTCTCCTGCAGGGCCAAAAGCCTAAAGCTTACGTACTGCCACATGCAGTCCCCTTGTGAATTTGAGCCTTATTCTCTCTGGTCGGTTTCTAGTTGAATACACTGTGACTCCTATTACGCACCATTTCACTGCACAGTTGCATGAATACAGCCCATTACAAATTACAGTGTGGTTTTTCTGCCTAGCTGTGATCACCATCAAGAATATGTAATGTCTTGCCCATGGAATAAGATTCTACATGGATTTTTTGTTGGTGGTTGCTTTGGATAAAGTATCTCCTGTACCATTTTAGTATCAGTAAGCTCTCAGTGACAACTTGTTAAGTTTACAAGAAAAAGAAATCTCTTATATTCCCAGATGTTCAGCTCATCTGCCAGAATGAGAACTGAATTAGGAACTGAACAATTAGAAGGTGACGTATTACAGAACATAGAGCAAGCCAGACTTGTACCAACTTAATAGTCTTGAAGTCTGTGGAAACTGCTGGTTCCTTTAGCATTTTATACAAGATTTTAACCTAGGTATTTTAAATCAGATAGTACATTTATTATTATTTCTCATTTAAATTTATGTTATCTTTAATACTCTTGAGTGCAAAGTTTTTGAGACATTAAAATGTGCAACTGTAACACAGTTGTATACCAGCTAGGCAGGCAATTAGTTGCATTTTTTTTTTAATGAACACATCAATTTTTCTTAGTTTCAAAACATCAGGTATATATCAGACAACACCTTCTTTTTAAAAGTTCATACAACACACGTTAAAAAACTTAGAAATAGAGCAGACCCATTTCACATCACCAAGGAGAAATCATGAATACATGCCTTCCCAGAAGAGGAAGAAGAAAGGGATTGCTATATCAGAAAAGAAAAAAAGTATTATCCATCCAACCAACATAATAATGAATCTGCAATAAATAATTTAATTTCAATCAAGTTCAAGCTTTCGCACATAGTTTGAGTACTCAAGCATACTTATTCTATAGTACTGAAAAACATTATGCAATTTGTCCTGGTTTGGGCAAGCTTATGACCTCAGCTACTGTACCCAACAGAGAAAGAATTCTGCTGCCTCTTTTAGGTCAGTTTCCTCAACCGGCCAGAAGTGTCTCTTGGACTGGGGAGCCCAGAACTGGACACAGTGCTCCAAGTGTGGCCTCACCAGTGCTGAGCAGAGGGGAAGGATCACCTCCTTCAACCTGCTGGCAATACTT
Source organism: Haliaeetus albicilla (assembly GCF_947461875.1). Taxonomy (NCBI): domain Eukaryota; kingdom Metazoa; phylum Chordata; class Aves; order Accipitriformes; family Accipitridae; genus Haliaeetus; species Haliaeetus albicilla. Next base: position 23,340,572 of record NC_091496.1, on the reverse strand, counting down.
TGTCTAATGCAGTTGAGGCTATAATTTGCCTTCTTTACAGCAATGGCACACTGCTGCCTAATGTTCAAATTGGTGCCCACCAGGACTCCTAGGTCCCTAGTTTTGAGAGATTATTCAGAAAAGTTGTTACGTGGTGTTGGAAAATAAATAGAGTATTCCATCTTACTATCCATTATAATATAACTGAAGAGAAATATAAGTTAAAACTAAGCTTTTAAGAAAATATTTAGCAGCAACTATCTCTAAGTAGATCTTGATTACTAATAAGTTTGTAGTTCTGCTATTAAAATTAACATTGTTTTATCTGAGGTTTTTCTTCTTTATTGTTAAAGAAACATTTAGACAGATTTTTTTATCAACATTTTAAACAAAATTATATCAACCTAAAGAGGTTGCTTTTTGAGAAGGTGGGTAATCCACTGTATAATAGCTGAGAGATTTCAGAACTAGTTGCAGACAATCTCCTTAATGAAGAACATCTCTATAAACAGTAGGTTCTAAGTTTTTTATTTTTTAATTCATTATGCATTTTTGTCATTTATGTATTTTGTGTAATTTTTATCCACTAATGGAAATTTTAATTACTCATTGTAAACACGGTTGTGATACTTTAACATACATTGTAGGACTGCTAATTGAATCAGTCTTCAGATTTTTGTTCTATAATGATCAAAATGCTTGTCAAGTTTAAGAGTTTCTTATATATGTTTCTCAAGCTATATATTCTTAGCCATCATTTCATCATTCATCCTAATTCTAATATCATTTCCTTATCCTTAAGCTACTCCATTACTGAAAGAATATTTTATTCTGTTCCAAAGAGAATTTTTTTCCAGACAAGTTATATATAAATTAAAGACAACTGTGTTCACAATGGAAACTTCTGTCTTCTTCTCCAAAAGATTTGCTCTCTGGATGCATGTCTATCTATTTTTACTGAACGAAAGATATTTCAGTTTTGTCAGTGTAACTGAAAAAATGCAACTTTTGGAGAGTTAACTGAAACACTCTATTTTATAGCTTCTCAGTAGGATTTGCATTGCAGAACAAGTTCATTTGTTACATATTAAAAGCTCAGAGTTGATAAAGGAATCTCTATGCAAATCTTTGCTTGGCAGAAGTGTTTTCTTAAGGAACATGTCAACAGCTTTGCAGATGCATGTTTTCATGCTCTTTCTGTACTTGCTGATCCTAAATGAGAAAATTTTGCTACACAGCTGCAGGTACTTCGCAGAAGAGAGGCTTGTCTAACTACAATGCTTTTGGGCATTTATCCACAAAAGACCTTAGCTTCATCCAAATATGCATCCTCTAAATCCCACTAGAATCATATAAAGTCTCCAGACAGCTACATTTTCAACATTTAAATCCCTCTAAATAAGTAAATATCCATTTTTATTCTGGAAATTCCTTTCATACAAAGGTAGTTATGAGTTACAGAACTTGAAACAGATAAACAACATACATTAACTTCTTCAGTCATTCCATTCAATAGTGTCAGTCCTATTGCTCATATAATATGTTATTGCTTCTCCACTTTTCCACTCTGCTCACTCCTGTTTTCTTACACCCTATCTATCTCCTGCTATGGTGTGGTAAATCTAGTTATTGCTAGATTCAGTCACTTCTGTTTAAGAATAAATAAATGTTTGCTGACCGTTAGTTTGAAAAGTATTCAAAAATGCCATAAAATTCTGTCTTGAAGACATCTCAGTGAAGGTCTTCCAAGGAGTGTCAAACACTTTATGTGGACAAGACTCACCTGTTTTGAATATTGGATTTCCACATCCCAGAACATTTGACTCATGTTGAACAGTTAGGATATCATATATTTTTCTTCTTTGTTTTTTTGTCAAAGAAACCAGACCTGGTTTGTGTGATTAAGTCCTCAGGTTGAAAAGGGTTTGTGATCTATTCCTCATCATCTCAGGATTGTGTGAATCCAGGACAGTGTTTGGACATCTGGGTGTCTAGTCCTGGGACTGTGCATTACACAGTGCAGCAGAGTGTCTTCAGGCTAAGCCAAGAGGCAGAACTGAGACTATTTTTGAGTTCAGTTCTTGTACAGATTCACACATACCTGAACTTGCTGCCATTTATTATCCTTTCAGGTAATCAGTGGCTCATTAGCTGATTCATTAACTTTAAACTCCTTCAAACCAGTTCTACTGGAGAGTCCTACAATTAAAACTGCAAGGAATTCTACAACAGAGCAAATGCTAACTTTCAACTCCTCTTCAGTGCAGACACTGGGCACCATTTGGCCCAGCCCATTTCCTTCCACCGCTCTCCCAGTGTCTATTATTCAGGACTGATGAACTGGAGAGAAACTGCAGCCCTAGGCTGAGGCTGGGGACAGGGCTCTGAAGCAGAGAATGATGGATGAAGACCAGGTAGGAATGGTAGAAAGACTCACCTGCAAGCCCCTGGTGAATCCATATGTGCACAGAAATACATATACACACAGAGAAAGCATCCAAAAACATCTGCACTTGGGATCGTCATGTTTTTAGCTGAACTATAATTCTGTAGAAATGCTGCTGGTTTAGCTTCAGTTTGTATTCAATGAAGAGCTTCATTCTGGTTCAGGGCTATTTAAAAGCAAGCTATAGGCTGGTTTGAACTGGGTTTTAGTGGATTTTGATTTTCAGTCTGATCCTCTGCGTGCAGAACTGTAACACCTGAATTGCTTTGTACATTTACCTCAAAGTAACAGCAGCTCCATGACACTGCTACAGTACTAGGCACTGTGCCCAAGTCATAACCCTCATCACAGTTCTCAGCTATTCATTCTCTGCTCATTTCCCAGTTCCTCAGAAAATATCAGTACAGGAACTGGATGTGGCAGGCAAGCTATTGTAACAGCCAGGTTTATTTTTTAGACAGTGATAATTTAGTGATCTGAAAATTAGACTCTTCCTATTACATTTGTAGCCTCCTGGATGTTTCAGGGAGAACTAGATGCCCTCAACTCTCAGGACACACCAGTATCTTACAGAAAACCTTGGATTAACTTCACAGTGAGAAGAATCTAGTGCTTATTTGTTCATAAATGATAAAGCTAGTTGCACTGTGGAAAATACATTCCTATCTGTTGAAGACTTCTTTGTAAATCATAATCAAGTTACCATCACCCACACATTGTATATAGATAAACATGTACAGACATTAGCAAATAATGTCATATTAGCTTCTCCACTAAACTGTGGGCATTAGCTCATCAGCTTTAAGTATGATGCTGAGCTGCACGGTACACATGAAGTGACAAGTGACATATACATAGAATAGAAAGTTTCAGTCTTTTTACCTTCTAGAAATAACAGGAAACTAACAAAAAGCAAACACCAAGCAGATGCCAGGAAGAACTTTTTCATGGAAAAGATTAGAAGTGCATGGATCAGCCTAGTGGGCATTATCATTAAAGCAAAATCACTGAAGCCGTTCGAAAAACAATTACATTAGATGATTCCCTGGGGGGACTGGAGCTCTGAAGGAGAACAAGTCCTAGTAGGATGAAAAGCCTTCAGTCCCTAAGCTTCTTATCTATTAGACTTTGACTGTATTGAGTATACCTACAGATCTGAGATGCATACTACAGTTAAAATGTATTGGTTTACATCATCAAAGCACAGGCTACTATATAAATGCCTGCTGCAGATAGATCACCCTGGCCTGACACGTTTGGGTTGTTCTAAACAAACAGAAAGGCAGGGAGACACACACACACAGAGCGTAGGTCCCTAATTGATTATCTATTCAACTTAATACCATAACAAATGTCTTCCAAACACCTGCATTATACTGGATTCTTTTTGAGAGACATCATCTTCAAATTCTCTTTTTCAAAGTGATGCATCAGTTATTAGATATTGTATATGTAAGGAGAAAGCATGGTAGATTTCATGCATATATATCCTCTAAGGTCAGTATTTCCTTTTTACTGTTTACTGAGTATCTCCTGTTGTGATTCCTCCCTCTTTTCACTCTTTTTTTATCTGTTTGTTATCCATTTAACTTAGGACATACTGCTTCTCTTTTTTTTTTTTTTTTTTTTAAGGCATTTTATTCAGATTGTTATGTACTTCTAACACTAAACATGGCAGTACTACTGTTGTGATGAAAGTTTAACAAAGGCAGAACTTATAGCATAATAGTACAGAATGCTATCATGTAGGTCTATTGAAAGAAAGTTATCAAGCAAAGGACATAAACTCATCAAGGAATGTGTCACTGCAAAAACTCTTCAGAATACATTAAGTGCATGGAAATAGCACCACAATTTAATTTTATTAAATTCTGTTAATGGAATATAAATGAAATATTAATATCTTGAAAAGGCCAGTGCAGTGCTTTTTGGTCCTGCTGGTTGAAGTGTCATTAAGAATATTAATGTGTTTAGAGACTGAAATGCTGTTACAAATAGAGATATGATTCCTATTCGGTGGGATCCAGTGCCCATACTGGAGTGTCCAGTCCCCCTAATTGGCACTTCAATGCTATGTTTCTAGTTAAGAAAACTCCTAATATAAGTGTCTAAATTTGCTGTCTAGTCAGTAGGAAATGATGAAGATTTCATAGTAAGCTGATATACCCCTAAGATCACCAGCCACAGAGATGCTGCTAATGCAAAAGAGTCCTGTGAGAGGAAGAAACAGAACCAAGCTCATTTTGCCCATAGCATGACTTTGTTGAAACTGTGTAGCCACTCAGAGCCATCTCATTAATATTGACAGCAATTACTGACACTTGAAGCCTGCTAGCCAAATCACTCCCACAATTTCACCTACACATTGCTGTCAAAAAATTACCAGGCTGCATGACTTATCATTTTAGCTGTTCAAGTAACCTGCTAATTCCTTCTGGGAGAGATTAAACAGAAATGACACAACAAAATTATTTGGCCTGTATAAGCTATCAACAATTTTTTTGCATATGTGGTGTGTGAGGGAATATCAATTCTGTCTTATGTCAACTTTTGACATTTTCAGTTTTTCATTCCACTGGGGACTTCCAGTCAGCATCTTTCAAGTGTTTTCAAAGAAAGAAAACTCTGTTCAGCTCTAAACCAACAGTATAGTATTTCATTTGAGAAACTCTTTAGACCTAGGTTCTCTCATAATTTCTGATCACGGGCAAACTAAGCGGATAGCACTGTTACAGAATGGAGCTGATGTATGCCAATCACTTCTTTCCTGTTTTCTGTGAATTACACACACGGAGTTTTTCAAACTGGATGTGTCTCAGTTGCAGGCTAGTGCTTTAACTAGTAGCTTGGAGAATGGAAGAATGTTTCCAAAACCAAGTAAAATCCCAGATTATTGTCAAAAAGTGAATCAAAATTGACACATTACAGAAGTGCTGAATAACGACAAATGATCTGAGTGTCTCAGTACTGCTACCATTATCTTTAAGGACGACTCACCCTTTGTGCTTCTCTAGATACACTTTCTGTGAGCCCAAGTACCTTCTTCAGATACTGCTGATGGAATACATATTAATATCCTTACACAGCTTGCAAATTCTTAAATGGTAATAATTAGAATATTTCATCCTGCTACAGTATTCCACCCATGAGCACCTTGGTCAAAAAAGATAAAGGACATTGTATTTACACAGTATGAACAGTGCATGCTGCATTTGATGCACCTCTTAAACTTCTCCTCATGACTGTATTTTGTAGAACAGATCATATGGATTTATGCTCTTCGGCCAGATTCTGGGGACTTGTTGCCAGAACGAGACATTTTGAAGTACTTGATGGAGGCTCACATGTAGAAGGTAAGCACCAGCTTCTGATATTCCTAAACTCATCTTTTGTTGTAGGTCTCTGAGGACTCACTTGCACATACTGCTTTAACTTGATTCTTACCTACAGAGATGTATCTGCCTGAAGTTTGTCAGCTTCATAGGGATCCACTTCTGCCCATGTCCTAGGCTTCTGGTAGTGTCAGTCAGTACTGCCACTAGCTGTCATATGCTAAAAGTTTGTAAATAAGGAGTAGAACTATAAAAGAAAAAAATGTGGTTATTTTATTGTAATTAAAATATTCATCAGGTTCAGCAGTATTTTAACTAAAATATGGAAATTAATATGTACAAAATGCTAACAGCCAGCAATCCTTTGTAGGATATTCTAATTACCTATTTTCACAGATTGTTGAATAATTTGTTTAATCTTAATGCAGGAGACTTTCCATTTTTTTGGTGCAGGAATAGTACCTCTGTAGACTCATTTAATTGCTCAGCAAAGATCTGGCTGACTGAGTACTTTGATCTCTTTACATGTCAGCACATTGCTATTTGCAATTTATATCGGAATAGAAAACAGGGATACCTGGTATGTCAGTCAACCCTCTTTTTTGTCTTTCTTTCTGAAAGCCTGACTCAATTTACCCAACAGGCAATGTGAAATTTGTAATGCTGGCTGTGTATTACATATCTGATCGGTATCAAATTCAGCTTTCAGTGGAAAACAGATATAAGTGAAGACTTTGTGGATCCTTGAAAATGACCTGATACCAGTCTCTTCAGTTCAGCATCACCAAGCAACTATGAGTTCATTTGTTGTAAAATTAACTTCATAAACCTGCCCCGGTCCCCTGCAGTTGGAGGGGTTTTATCTATTGGAAATTTCACAATCTAACTGAAAAAAACAAAACCCCCAATCTACCTGTTACCATCACTTTACCAGATAAACAGTAACATCTACATCCTGGGTGAGGACGTGTTGCAAGTCCCGCATTATGCAAGTGTTTTTCGGATGACTTGTGTTGCTTCCCCACACCAGAGAGCTGTGAGTCTCATTTGCATCAGTAGCACACCAGGCCTTTGGCCCTGGCAGCTGGCAGCTCAACCCCACCGTACCGGGCAGGAAAGCTGACATTACACTTCTGCTCTCCAAAAAAGGCCTTGCTTTGATCTCTGACTTCATATCTATAGGAAATTCACCCAGCTGGGCTACAGTCACAGTGATGTTTTCCTACCACAAAAAAACTTCTGCTGTCATTAGTGCTGCTTAGGGAAAGCTTGGCTTTCAAGCACAACCTCATCAAACGTAGGTCAGGAGCTGTGTCAGGTGCCTTGGCACTAAGAAGTATACGGTGGAATCCAGTGGTGGAAAATGTGCAAGCACCTGCCTAGGACAGTATTACTTTCCTCAAATGGACACATAGGATTCATTAAAAAGAGGCCTTCTGCCTATGGATGGCTGATCCTCTTTGTTCTCGAAAGCAAAGCATGGTGTGTTCTAAGGAGGCTTATTACAAGGGGATCATGAACATGGTTCTTTCTTGAAAGAAAACCCTGGGGAAAGTCGACTACCATACTAGAGACTTCAAGAATGTGTAGCACCACTCTGTACGTGGAACAACCAGAAAGCATGGTGTGATTACTTTTTGTCAGCGTATTACCTGTACTGTCTCATTTCTGTTTTCTTGGCAATCTACAGAACTATAAAATGCACTGAATTAATCAGACTGAGGAAACAAATGGTTCCCATCTTTCACCTGTAATATTTATGTTGTTGTTGCCACTGCCATTGTTTCTCTTTTCTGGTTTTATATGTGGTCTGTTTCTTGAAGTAACAGCTCATTTTTCTTAAGTGAAGAAACAGGTGCCGAAACATCATCATTTGAAACTATCTCCAGAATGCACTTTCAAGGCATCCGTCCTAAACTTTCAATGCTTTAGGCAATAATTTATAAAGTACCATCAGTCTGGCATTTGAAATAATTACATTTTTGTTATTTTATCTTGCAAATTGTGCGCTTCATAGCTGTCATTCAGTGAAAAATACCCTGAATTTCATATAAAACTAATCTTTCTGTCATTCCTTGTTCAGTGTCACACTGGAGACGGTGGCAAAAGATGAAAACTCTCAGAAGAAATGATAACCTCTGTATATCAAAATGATTGCAACTTGTTCTGCATTTTCAGGTAAGTGTATGAACCATAGAAATGAAGAAATAAACAGCGTATTGTTTTTAGAAATGTCTATCACTTGTGATGAAAAACTATGGGGAGCCGGGGCAGAATATATGGATACAGTTATATTTACAACTCTGTATCCTCTCTAAATTATGCACATAGTAAGAGCTGCGCATCTGAGTTAAACACAGCAGGCAAGCAGTATTGAGGTTTACTCTTTGCAGTCTGCAATATGTGAGATATATAAAGAAATAGATAAATAGAAGTATGGATAGGTTTATCTCTGATGAAGATTTCATATTCTTGTAACAGGCAAGTCCCCAAAAGTTTGGCAGTTCAATATATCATATGCATCTCCAACATTCATTTTCACCTGTGCATTCTCTCTTTCTTTATCTTTTTGAGATTTTATTAAAATTCTATTTAAAAAAAAAATGTGGGTAGCATTCAAAGGCTAATCCAGGTGTTGAGATTTTCTAAAAAACCAGTAAGCCACTGAGGCAGACTTCCAGCAGCAGCCTGTGGAAACTGTCTTTAGATATGATTATTCCATTCCCTAGAAGAAAGCAATCACTCATGTCTCTAGCCAGGAATGTTTTCTGGAGTTGTTTTACCTTCTTTAAGCACTTTTGACCCTGTTATCCCTCATATTTGACTGTTGTTGCTATGGATTTACTCCATTGATATGTTTTCTTCCATGATACCAAAGCCAGTACTTGGATAAAAGCACTAAAGGGCGTACAAGAGAACTACTAGAAGCTGTATTGAAGAAAGATGGTGATCAGTTATAAATCAAAACATATCTATTGGAAAGTTCATCAACACTGTAGCAAGGCTAGGAAAAAGAAAATGTGTAAATTAAATAAAAATAGTTTATTTTCTGAAAGGTCATACTTATTTAATATTGACAGTCAATGACCACAAAGACAGTAAAGACACTGCAGCTAACCTGGGGAGTAGGCTCCCAGATAGAGAGTATATGCTGTATCAGGCAAACAGGAAGCAGAAAAGGCTTTGAAACTAGCACTGCATATAGGAATTCTTAATGACATCAGTCTTGCAGAAAAATTTTGCAGAACAACACTAAACTTTGGCTTATCACTTGATCAAAGAGCCTCCAAGGCACATTTTCATGAAATAGGAACTGATACTGGCAATGCAATTTATGTTTTGCTTACTTTGGGATCAGGTTGAAGTTAACGCACTTGCAGTGTTGTTGATATTAGATGACACTGTGGAACAAGACACTCTGTAATGTTTGTATTGGCCATTGTGTGTGTTTCTAGGTGTGTGTTTCTTCTACATTTGACCAATAAACAAAAAACCCAACACCTTCTACCAGATAGTAATTAAGCTTTCAGACATACTCAGTCTGAATACATTTAATATACTGGTGAGCTGGAAATTCAGAGTTATTTTTGTTAAATATAGCATGTCCCACAAAATAATAATTTTAAGCAGAAAATTTCAATTTTGCAGGGAAACTTTCCCTTTATTTTGGAAAATAATTTCCAGTTCCCTCTCAGACCAAGATATGATGGACCAGGAAGGCTCCAGAGATTTTCTGAAATCCCATCATTGAATTAGTCATTGACAAAGGAGAATAAGCTAATTCATTTGCAGAAAGACAGGTGCTGTATTAAAGGATATGTTGCAGTCTTTGATCTCAACCTACTCCTTGTGAATCAAATGTTAAAATATTTATATTTGCAGGTCTTTGCAGAAGTTGTGCATATTCCTTGGACACGATCATAATATTTTCTTGAATTTCAAAGAAAAATAAGTCTATGTTCGTATTTGCTACCTCATCCAACATTAGCTCTGATGGCTCCCATCGATTATTTTGTCATGTTTGTTCACTGCAGTTCTGTGGAGTATGTAAGAGTAACACACACTCTGGGGATGGCATGTGCCCTTGACAGAGGTCAGCATGGACTTTTTGGAGCTGACACAGTTCTTCAGCAGTGGAACTTTCCAACATTTTCTGCTGCTTCCAGTAGGGGTTTAGGTACTGTGGTTCTGTCACTGCTCTTTTTTTTTTCTTTCATGTCCATACTCCTCTGCATGTCATACTGCTCCACTTCTACTGAGAGACAAGTCATTTGTGTAATACAAACAAAAGCTTTGTTTGCTGTTCAGGATATTGTGCATCTTAGTGTACTTCTAACATTGTTTTAGCTCTGGGGGACACTGCTGTTTTCTCGTCACTGCTGCTGTACCATTGAAAATAGTAAGTTCCTGGGAGCTAACCACCTGCTGTCATCCTATAATGCCAAACAAGAAAAACTATTGCTCTCCATTACTTTAGTGTTTCAATGTGATGGAAGAATTTACAGAGTTATCAACATTCATGAAATGTACAAAGAATTCTACAGTGATCTTTTATAGACAAACTTTGAAAATCTTTGAAAGACTTTCACTGAAAGAAGTTTAACATACTCCTATGTAGTTCATTTCCTGATAAAAAAAAAAAAATTAGTAGACTCATTATTAAGGTTTCCAATTTCCTTTAAGTTATCATAACCAAAATGTTTTCAGATGAATGTGTCTTTCCCATCAGCCAGCTTGTTTTCTTTGCACAGATGCAACAGATTATTTCCACCAAATGTATTTTGCCATTCTCATGATCCTACTGTAAATTTAAGCAAAGTAAGAAGCTAAAAGGAGACAATGCAAGTTACATATATTCAGCAGTATAGGATGCAGTCCACAGATAGGATCTATTCATTCTTGTATTTGCTGTATCCCATTAATTACAATCATTTACTTTCCCAGGAAACATAATAAGGATTAGTGACACATATACTTTGCTCTCCTATTAGCTACTGAAATTTCAGAAGAAAGTCAGAAAGAAATTACTTCTTGCAGAGAAAAAGACCATTTCACAATTAGATTGCAGGAGGTAATTATCCACAGCAAATGAAACATGCATGTAAAATATGAAATGGTGTTTTCTGGATGCAAACAATTGCAGTACCACAAGTGCTAAAGGTGCCATTAGATTAGATACCACTGAAACTGGAAAAAGGAATGCTTACTTCTTCTGTCATTGAATTTTGCTCTTTCAAATTTAACCAGAATATGTAGATCCATATGTAATTTCTTAATTATACCACGTGGCACATAAGCTATTTGCAAGTGTAGTTATAAGCTTCATTTTTTTAATGGCTGATGTGATGGTGAAATGTGCTGGATCATTCATTTACATTTTCAAACCAAAGCATTACAGAAGAATGCTGCAAGAGAGATATTTTCTCTTTATCCATTCACCATGCTACATCTCTTACTTTCACATTCTGCCTTTAAGTAGACGCATAAATGAATAAGTTGTATTCCAACACAATACATTTACAAACTGGATCTGTTAGGAATGCTTTCCTTCATTTCTTTCCTTGGCTAGTAATAAAAATTATCTATTCATTGGAAGAGAGCTAGTACTATTAGTTAAAAACCCTGCTGTGGAAATTGCTATTTAGGCATTTCTTGAAAGGAGATTTTTGTCAAAAAGTCGCTTATTACTCTTTCTATAGAACAGTTAAGTATTGTCTATAAATTCTGTTTAATTTCTGGTTCATTGACCTGATACATAGAGTCATTCAGATCTCATTGTATCTATCCTGCAGCCACAAAACAACGTTAAGGACTTGTTCCTGATCTCAGTGAAACAAAGTTGTGGGTCCTGATGGAGTTGCTTCAGAATACTCACACATTAATGACCAGTAATCGCAATTTTAAAACTGTAGTCTGCTTCTCCATGATCGGAACTAAACCCTAAGTTTGTACAATAAAGACTTTTTATAATTTTAGTTGAAAAAACATTCCTGTGCCTACACAAAAGTTTAGTTACTAAACTTCAAGATCTCAGCTACTGAATTACTGTGAAACCTGAGTGGACTGAAAATAATTGAGACAAACTCCTTGTTTAACAAAATTTGGATAATCACATTTTCAGACACAGTCTCACTAGTGTGAATAAACCACAGCCTGCAGGCTTTCATTAGTATAATACTTCAGTCACTGTGCTTTTGGCATACATGTTTTGGTCTTGCCACTGGGACCTCATTCATAACAATGGTAGCTTCTTCTGGATAAAAATTAGACTGGCATGTATTTTGACATTGTGTATTGCCCATCTGATTTATAAGTCATTGGATGGTTTCAGCTTACAGTCTGGACTAGAAAAAAGTACAACCATCCAGTCCCTCTGGGTGGTGCTGACTAAGTAAGCCTACTAAAAGACTCCTGTGAACTTCACTTGGCTTTGGATCAAATCTTTAGCATGCAGTATATCTTTAGTCTGTAGAAGTATATGGTTGATAGGAGAGAGTAAATCTTGCCAAAGTATACTAAAACTAGTGTGAGCTAAATTTATATGATGGGACAGCTTCTCTAGTAGAAGACAGCACCATTGACAGGGGATCTCACCCTGTCACCTGTCTGCAAGCTAGAGGCACCACCCCAGGCTTTGATCTGCATGCATTTTAATTTTTCTATAATGAACTGCTCTCATTTGTGAAATGAGGCAATGAAAGCTTGCAGAACTGAGGCTGCAGGTTAGTTCAAGACCTTCACCCATTCCTTGTTTCTAAATGGAAAGCTCTGAGATCTAGATAATTTTAGATACCAAGGTTTTTAACTTCCATCAGTACTAAAGAGATTTATCTATCATGGTCTATATTCCTCTAATGATTTCACTATTTGGTTCTTTTTGCCTCAACAATCGTTGTTTTAGATCAGGTTAAAATGATCCTCTGCAGCTCTAGTTACTGCGCACGTTCAGATACCAGGGAAGACTAGGTGATTTAAGAGTGTCCTGTGTCTCAAAGTCAGGCCAACAGAAGATCTAGCTTAGCGGTCCCATAACACCATTTAATTTATAAAACCTAATTTGGACAGATTTTTTTATAAACATGAGTGATTTATACACCAGAGTTCCTTGTATGCATAAAGGATTTTAAGGGTTATAATTATCAAATTAAAATATAGTTAAAAATTGATATATAAGTAATGTAGGTTTTGGTGACAGACATTTATTCAAAGCTAATAGTTTAAAAAAGCTATATGTTAATTTCATCTCAATATGTTAATTTTGATCTCAAATCTGCTAAAACAAAGGTAAAAGACCTTCATTAACTTGAATGGGTTTTACATTAGGGCCACAGGCCCTCAAAATATACTTTGAAGGGAAGAAAGTGAAAAGGTATGTGAAAATGGATACTGAACATTTATATTTTTGTATGGTTCTTTCCTATAATTTTTCCTTTAATTTTTCTAATTGTATTGTACATAACTAGAACATACTGTATTATGATCATTGGCCAAATCTCAGTTTTTAAACTGTTACCACCTTCTGATTACATCTGCCTCAGGACTTTATTCTATTTGTCAGCTTTTCATTTTAACTTACCTAAATAACTGTTTTTCCATTTACATTCTTTTGCATATACACTAAGAAAATACATGCCAAGTTTCAACGTGCAGAATCTTTGTGTGTGTTAGATAATATCATTCATAATGAAAATGTTGATAATTGTTTAACTGTAGCTTCACAAATGCCAATGTTATAAGATAAAGAGCAGAACAAGGTAGAAACAGAGGTTGTTAAAAAAAAACCCAAATAACTAAAAAAAACCCCAAACAAGGAGTTTTCTGTATAGATAGATTAAGTGATGGCTATTTCATAGAGAAGAAAAATGCAGCAGCTGTATAAGTATGCAAAGGCACAGTAACAACAGACTCTGCAGGGATTTCTTATTGCTGACTGAATTCCCCCAATCTTCTCATAAAAATGGACCTTGTAATATGAAAGGTAAAGCACAGAGGAAGCAATTTTTCTAAAATTCATCCTTTTTTATACTCATGTTGCAAAATTGTATCAATTTTTCCTTCCTTTGCATTATACAATTCTCTGGCTCTTTCTTTATAATAGCTCTTTTTTTTTTTTTTTTTTTTTTTTTAAGGAGGTTGCTTTTTTATTATAATAGCTAAACTGGAGAAAAAGCCCCAGTAAGCTGAAAAAAAGACCACTCTTAACCTAATTAGAATCAATGATTCAAAAATATTTAATTCCTTCATCTGAACTGTTTGTGTTCAATGATGATGCTGAAAATGGTACATCAGTCTTGGTTAGAGGCTGTAGACTGCAGTCTCCTAATCAATAATCCCCGAAGCAGAGGTCAGGTGGGGTCAGAAAATTTAGGTCACCTAACCTGGAAGTTAGGACTTGTAGAGCTGATGCACAATCTATTGCACAAATGGGACTTAGAGTCACCTGAAGACACAGTCTTGGAAGCAGAACTCACAAATCAGGTTGCTAGAAAAAAGTCTTTGGAACTGCTATTGTACAGGAAAAAGTCTCCTAAGCTGAAGAGAACAAAGTCAGCATTTCAATTCAGAAATAAAATGTATTGTTCTTCCATAGCTCTAGAGGGATACAAGAGAAAAATGTGCTTTTGATCACAGTTACAGGAGACAGATACGCACCATTCCATGCAAACGTATAAACTGTACATAACTACTCTATAGAAGTGAAAACTGCAGACCAGTGCTGTTCTGTTGTATTTTGAAAACACCCAGTTTATTCCATAATTCATACTGTGTGCTCATTTTTCTGATGAGTTACATTAATACCAGTGACACTCATAGGCTTACTATACTCCCTGTTTTCAGACAGAATGACATAGAAAATGCATAGAATAATTTGCATTCCATTTTTACCCTACTGTTCAACCAAAAAAAGTGTATATTGGTCTTGGTAGATCTCTTAAGAATATCATTTTCTTTGGACTACTGTGAAACTGGAAGATATTACTATATTATATACTAAACTTTATGTGTATATAAAATTTTTATGTGTATATGAAATGTTTTAAACACAATTCCTATGTACTGCTTTTTCAAATGCATATTGTTATGCTCATGTTATTATGTATAGACATTGAAGACAAAATATTTGAAACTTTTTTTGTTGTGCATTGAAAACTAAACTTTTCAAAGGTTTCTTTAAAAGAAACTGTGCCAAAACACTTGTTTTCAGATAAAACACATTCTCTCTTAGGAAATCCATCCTAGACATGAAAGTCTGTCTTGTTAAAACATTGATCTAATCAATTCATTTTCCCAAAAAACTTCAATTTGATGAGATACTAGCTAACAGAACTAAAAACGTTTTTATGAATTTTTTTTGCAGGTCGCATTGCATTAGCTGCATTACTCACATGCTTGAAATTAAGCATATATTGGTTTATAGGTTTGGGATTGATGTGCTTGTGGCAAAGACAAAAAAGGAATTTTCACATAATATATCAGACATACCAAACACACAATACCACACTATGTCAAAGCAATCATCAGTTAATAATTCAGGCATTTAAATGCTGGGAAAAACTAACTATGTTTTGTCAAATATTTTGAAAATGGAAATTCACTGTCACACAGTTTGCTGACTGTGTTGGATTTTAAATATTGACATTGTAATAGAAAAAGATTCCGTTTCAGATACTTCAATTTTCATTCATGTAATTTAGGACCCACCAGAGCTTCTTTAAGATACGTTATAAAAATACAGCTCCTTTGAGGAAAAAAGCACAAGGAGCCATCCAGGCTAATTCAGGAGAAATAACATTTAATAACCAACTGATTGTGAAGACCCATTGAGTTGACGAATGGCAAGTAGTGTATGGAGTGAAAAAGTCTTAAAGAACATCACAGGTAGAGTTACAAAGTGGAAAGTCCCTAGCTGTCTTTTTTAAACTTCTTTGGAGGGATTTATTAACATGATAGTTATCTATATGAATTTCTTTTTCTCTTTGCATAATAATTTCTAATGTACGCATAATCATTTGACATGGGACTTAGAAGACGTGAAGATTGTAGATGGACATCTATTTCTTTGATTTTTAAGTGTTAATAAGGCAATAGTACATATATCCACTAGGTTACTGCTTTCCAAATTCTCCATTGATTTCTCTCCTGTTATTTCAAAGTCACCTTTATTGATAAGCATCTGCTACATTCCCCTGTCAGAGACAGGATACTAGGCTGAATAGACTTTCAGCTTAATCCAGTCTAGCTGTTATAAAGTCTTACAAACTGTAAGTTCCAGAAATGGAAAAGATCAAAAGTATTAGTGAAGGTTCAAAAATATAATACAATCATACAAAATAATTACCATCAGGACTCCTTCACTTTACAAACATATAAAATGCACTTACTTTCCAGGTGAGAAGTGGGAAAAAAATCCTTCCATTAGAAAATATAGTCACAAAGCTTTGAACAAATAAATTCACGCACACTGTAGAGTACACACACGCACACTCATGCAGGCATGCACGTACATGCACGTACATACACGCACGCGTGCACACATACACACACACACACATGCTTAGAGTTTACACTGCATTCTTCTGATGCCATGATTATTATTTTATTTGTACACCCACCTTTACTGCACATTCTAAACAAACAATAGACAACAGTGTAAGGACTTTTTTTCCTTAAAACTGCAACAAAACAAGTCTCAACATTTGCAAAACATTCCTTTATTATTAGAAATAAATTATTTTGTATAAAAATTAGCATGCGTTGACCACTGCATTTATTTTAGCATAACCCAGGACTTAATTCAGTCAGCCGCCACAAGAAACAAACTCTTCTTTTACGAGTTGAACAATGTAGGACAGGAAAGGAAATTGTCACAATCACAAAAAAGTACTTACAAATATAACATCAGACATGATTTATTTCAACAGCTTTTTTTTTTTTTTCACAAGCTAACATTTGTTCTCCATTTGTGATTTGCTTCCTTTTGTGAGTGAACAGTTCAGAAGCTTGACACTGTCTCTATGTTATAAAACTGGACTTTTCCTTCCCCTGTCTCTTTTTGCCTTTTGCCTCTTGTTTAATCCTTGTCCTTTAGGAGACTGACTATTGATTTGAATGTAGTCTACTGATATTTCCAAGACTGAATTCTGGTGGTGGTAAAGTCTATGTTTGTAAGATCCCATCCTGCAGGTCTTCCAGTGAATTTCATCCCTGCTCAGTTTGCCTGATTGCTGTAACTGACATAAGTTGTCTTGGTAGAAGAGGCTGTAAATCAAAAAACCAAAAATAAACAACAACAAAAAACAAAGTTCAGGATTTTTAGAATCAAGAGAGGAGGGAAAAAAACATATTTAGCATTTGAACTCAGTGTCCAACTATATTTCCAAATAACATGGCCCATGTTCAAGGAATAAAGTAAGAAAGTTTAAGCATGTATACAAGCCATCAGTAAGCTGGATCTCAAGTTCTGTGTTCCTGATGATAACTTATTTTGTTTATGACTTGGGGAAGGAGAGGTCAATAGAGAGGAACAATGATGGGTGGTTGTAGCATACCTGTAACAGAATTTCAACATGCTATTTGTCTGGTATTATTTTAGCTGATTTCTGTATAGACCTTTTTAATTTAGAGCTTGGATTTTTCTCTCTCTTCTTCTGGTTGAAGACAACTTTGCAGCTAGTGGTGGGTTGTCCATCTAAAAGAAGGCTGATGCTCCTTGAAAGGAGCAAAGCCTAACATGGGAAACATCTCTCCAAGTTAGCGAAACTGAGTAGCTAGTGCCTACAGCACATATTCTCTGGAGAGCCTTCAGACACAAAGCATCTGCATATAAGTAAGCCAGCAGAAATGCTTATGAGAACCTAGGCTGTATTTTAGAGCTGCCATGCTATTATGGTCTCCTTATGTTGATGGTCAGCTGATCTCGTCTTCCTTTGAGCAAAGCTGATACCCCTTGTTCAGAATGAGGCAATATGTTAAGAAAGCTAAATACCTTTACTATTGTAAAAGTGAACAACGGTGAATCTTACATGGAAGTTTGTGTCAGCTTCTAGCCCTTGAATCTTATCCCCGTGCTGTAAAAAATACGGCTCAAGTCTCCACTGTTGTGTTAATGTAGTGGTGGGAAGAGGGAAGTGGTGACATCAGGTCTCACAGGCAGCTCGCTAATTTTAAACCAGTCGGGTCTCTTTTTTATCTCTATAATACGGTCTATGCCACACTGCATAAAGAGGAATTTGGCTTCCCAAATATGTTTTATATTCCGTCTGCTACAGACATGTTCTGTTCATGATAGTGAAGACTGCAGCTGGCAGGATGAAAATATTGTGATGGCACAAAAATTGTCTGGTCTATAAATTCAAAGATCTTAATTCTATTCCCATACCTTCCTGCCTTCCTCTAATTTCTTTTTTCTATGTAGAATCTGGTGGGAGCTGAGATAGATAGGAAAAGGATTCTTCATGCTAACTCCTAAATCCAGCCCAACAACCCAAAGATTTGGGAAGAACAGACTACAGAAACCAAGAAATGACAGTTTCTCTCTCCTGCACCAAGGATTAAACTAAATCAAAGATCACTAAAATTGCTGCAAAATAATACTAGGTTGTATACATAACTAAGTTTGCTGCTTGCTTTTTTCTTCATGTTTTCTTTGGGTTTCTGAGCAATTTGATTCTCATATTGCATTTGCCATTTTGTAAGACACAACCAGACCATTATAATTCACATATTACTATAATTTTTGTTCCATAAGAAAATATATATAAGAGTGAATAATCAAAAGGAAGCTGCAAAACATAGTATTTCTTACTTCCACTTGCACAGGTAGCTCCAGTACTTTGTGTCTGCAAGAGCTAATTCATGAAAGGATTGCTTTTGGCACATTAAGCAAGTCTTTCACATAATCGATCACAGTATTTGAGCACCAACTTAAAATAGCTTTATTTGCATGTATTGGGACACTTGAAGCAAATATAGCCTCATTTACATCTTTCAGATCTTTCAGATGGGATGTACTGATCCCATCTGAACTCTCCCATGCTCCCACAGCTGGATTTCTGAGAGGATTCTATTTTTCCTTTGGCCCATAAAGTTCCTTCTGAAAATAATGCAGGACTGCTGAAATGGCACCAAGTTCCTTAGAGCATAAAAGGATTTTGTTCCCAGCTAAGAAATAACAAATAAATGCACATCTGCAAACTCTGCACACTTGGGAACAAAAGGACGGAAGGAGCAGAGCTTATTTTTTTCCCTCGCCCTGAAAATAGGCTCAGATACGTGATCAGGTTAAGCTAGCTTACCACATTACCCTGTATCAGCTGAGTTCTATGATAACTTTTCATGTGTATGTTTTTAGCCCACAGCAGTGTAACATAATCGGATTTATCACAACTCAGTAAGCTGAATTATGTGAGGACATTTGCAAGCTCAAAATACAAAAGTAGTTACTACACCTCAGCTGATTTAGAGTAACTTGTTAGTTTGCTGTAACTTTGTTGTGTATCTGACGTTTAAATAGTTTTGACAGAATTAATCTAGGACTGATCAAGAAACAAAAATCATCCTATTGAGTTCTGAGTGTCGTTACTTTAAAAAATGATAGCACAGGAAGCTAGTGTAGATAGTAGTTTGAAATGTATTAAATCTAATCTCATCTCCAAACAATGTTTTTTTACTTGATAAATATTGCAAGTGTCTTTATAGTTCACTGTAATAAGCCTCCAATTCCTGTTTGGGGATCTGAAAGCTTCAGCAGCTGGTGTCCTGCTCTTTAAGACTGTTAGCATTTCATAGTAATAACATGAACCACATTTGGCAAGCATAGACGGCCAGAAAAAGTAGCAGACTTGGCTCAAAATATTTCTGGGAATGAACACTCTTTTCTAGCTCCAGTTACTACATTGCTGTTGGAATGAAACAAAAAAGAAAAAGAATAAAATAAAAGAGGATCTAAAGCAATTTAGAATTATTGTTGTGATCTGACCTATATGCATTTAAAGTACTTGTCATTGTTATGCCTCCTGTAATTGCATCTGGATTTTTTTTTTTTCATCCTGTTTCCCAGATACTATTTGTTTTCCACTGAATATGAATGTATTTCCACAAAAAAACATGACTGTGTTCATATGGGGGACAACATGGAATAAAGTCTGTTACATGGAACAGGACAAACCAAACAGAGCAGAGTTGTCTCTGGATGGGAAGCAAAAGAAATTACCTGACTGTCTTATCTTATTTCTTACCTAGTTATGAGCACTGTTATCGCTACCCGTATTTGTGCTTGCAAAATGGTGGGAAACACTTACTAACCACTTCTGGTATACTTGGAATAGCCTGATTGTTTGTCATCAGCTTCATATACTACCACTGAAAAGAAAGATCTACTTCACATTGAGTCAGTGCAAGAAGAAATCTTGCAATGTTGAGAAGTCATTACTATTGACCTAATGAAAAGGACTTATGTGACATTGTGCACTGATAATTCACAAGACCCTCCAAAAGTTTTGACAATAACTATTTTGTTATTTGTTATTTGTTATGAAAAGAGGGAAGCTGATCAAATCCAAATGGTACAGAACAATTCTGGGCAAGAGAGAAATCCATCTTGAGGCCAAGAGCTCAATTACATAGGGACAGCTCTCTGGAGTGCAGATGACTTGACTGAATTTTTGCCTAGGAAGCATTATGCTGCCTGCATCAAAGCCTAGTCAGGATATACTCCTAGTGAGCTGGGAATTATATACATGTGCTACTGTTAAAATTATGTTTAGAGTACAGTAAATAAGCATTACCCTGCATACATCACACTACTGGAGAAGCAGACTTGCTTCCAACAGTAGCTGTTTCCATGAATTATGCATAATCATAGTTTAAGTAATACCAGACACAGCATTTCTTAATTAGGTGCAGTAGATAAACATCAGATACCCAAGACTTTATTATTAACAGTCTTTCTTTTCCTACTGTGGAATTCCTCCTTTGACCTTTCCTCAGAAGTTTATAATTTTGCAAACTCAGAAAAATCCACCTCTCTTTCCCTTCTGAATTTTCTTTTGGTGACTTCTGAAGATTTGAGAAATTATTGAGTTCTTCATATTCCCATGCTATTATTTGATCCGAGAGGAATGCCATTGCCTTTCTCCTTTTGTCTTTTGTTATATGTCATAATCTGAAGCTGTATAAACCCATAGCTCAGTCTAGCAGATTTATACATTTTGAAGGGTCATGAGTTTTTCAAGTGAATTGGTTTGTACTTGGTATCTTCCATGCATCAGCAACTATATTATGGTAAACTTACGGACTATTTTAATATAGTCTTCAATTTGGCAAACTCTGATTGAATTCAGTGGGGGGTTGCATTTTTCTGAAATAAGTACAATATTTTTCTGCAAACTTGGTACTGATTTGTCTGAATGTGCTCAAGCAAAATAGTACTATTGAATCTCTTGTCAACATCATTAAGAAGTAATAAAAATTTAAAAAAAAAACACTCATTTGCAGTAAAATGACTGAAAAAATTGTCTTTAACTGTAACAGCTGCTGTCCATCCCATGTGACCTCTACCTCCTCAACAGAAACCAATTCTCCATGACTACTAAGCTCTGGGGTAAAGTTACTGGCTCTACTCATATCTGATTATTATTATTGTGAAGTCCAGTTTATAAGACTGTATGTCATGTGGTGGAATGGAAGGTATAACCTCTGTTTTCTTCTACACCAGAGCAATTTGGAGATGTGGCAAGGTTCAGGAACTTTTCTGACATGGGAAAGAACTTTTTCCCATTACTAACCCACGATGTATCAGAACATGTAATGATTAAGCTGTATACGAATTACCACAATTTTGTACCAAGATGAGCAAGACCACAACCAAAAACCTGGATGGGAAATGTTATTCTGGGAAGCGTTAGTACTCATGAGTTGTGATAAATGAACAAGTCAACAAATATTAAGTTAAGGTGGAAAGGTAAAAAGCATTATTTTCACTTCCGTATCTAACTGCAAAATAAAAACAAAGTTAACTGTTTTCATTATATTTTTTTCAACAGCCTTTGAGTTTTGAATATACAATGATGACCATAAATACACCTCATGAACTGTCAGGACAGACCACATCTAGCACAGCAATGCACAACACATCAAATTAGCACTAGCTAAAACAGATCATTTAAAAAAGATGTGGCTTTCCAAAATCTGCTTGTGCATTTATTTCTTTTTTTTACTAGCTTCCTGTGAAAAACAATTTGTTTGAAACAACTCTAGGCATTCCTGCATTCAGCAGTACATGAATTCTGACACATCTCTGGATTCATGCAGAACAAGTAAGAAAAAGAATAAAGTTTATTATTAAAAGAAAATGCATTCTTGTGAACGTACATCTATTAGGAAGTGCTGCCACTCTTGACCATGGGAAAGTCTACAGATGACTTACTGTTGGTTTCAAGACTTTCACACAGTTCAGTTTTGACCTCGCCATTTGGTCTGTCATTTCCTTTTTGGGTCAGTTTGCTTTGCATTGTGGCAGCTGTCACTACAGCCTTGAAGCTCCGCTTCCGTTTTTGAACATTCTGCTCTGGATGAAAAATGATAATATAAACCTTGGGCATGTAGAGCATGCCCAGAGACACAGAAGCACTTAAACTCATGGAGACAGTAAGTGTTGTTGTCTGGATGTACATCTGGGGAAGGAAAGAAACAACATAAAAAATCATTGTTATATTGATTTAATATAAGAAGGAAAATAAAGTATTTAACTCAAAAATACTAGGTGGAAAGGGAACCAATAACACTCTTCCTTTTCTGTACATATATCAGAAGGACCCTTGACTTTGGTTGCCTTTAATTATAGTCAAGTATGGCTATTTCATGTTGGTTTTTTAACATTAAGAGTAGGCGGTAGAAACAACATAATATTTATTAAACTTCATTCTCACAGAAGTAATCAAGATGCTGTAGCAACCACATTTCCAGAAAAGAAACAAATATGTCTGTACAGGAAAAGAGGAGTGACGATAGGGTTAGCCTTTAATACACAGAAACCTCTACAACAATATGCCACGTGGTGATTCGGTAGTGTGTGCAGCATGGCTCAAGTGGCAGCAGGCATAATGCAGAATCTAATGAAAACTTTGATATGCTCTTTGAGTTTCAAGCTTAGGAAAAAACAAATAGTTTCTCTGTAGCGAAGCATGAATATTCTTGAGTTTGATGGGTTTGGGTTTTTTTTTGTTTTTAACTTTTCCACCTTACTGTTGAATTCTAGTCCCAATGCTCTCTTGGCACACAGTAAACATATTAATGTATCACAGTCCTAACTAAGAAATCAGAAAATCGGGGAAACATGAAATCAGATCACAAAGGACTCAGTTCCCTATAGATACAAAGGAAATATCTGACATTCCTGAGTGAGTCCGTCTATTGTTATCACCTACAAAAAGAAAGCAACTATGGTCTTCCATAGTCCCATAAAAGAAAATTACAATGATAACTCCATAAGGACAGCAGAGAGAAGTTTCTATTTGGAGAAGTATTCAGATAGTGTATTAGAAATAGTAACTATAGTTCTGCTCAATATTTATTTTTTCTTAGGAAGTTATATTTTATTAGACAACAATTTTACTTTACAGTTGTGTGTGGTTTCCTAAACTAAGTAGGAAATCTCTCAGTAATCATGTTGTAATACTGAAAAAGATACTGCAGTAAAACCTGCTTACTGCCTTGGCAGAGGATTCACTGACAATGTTGTCAGGCATGATTTTAAGCACTGGCCAATACTATTGCGTTTACCTGGAGATAAGGTAGTAAGTCTCTCTGCAATGTCAGCTTCAGATCATCTGTTTTTATTAAGTGCCCTTGGGCAACTTGGCCCTTGGCAGAAAAGTAGAGATATAATAAGCTGGTGTGCAGTCACTGTTATAGTTGAACGTTTCTTAATGTTTTCCAGCTTACAAAGTTTTTCCATTAGATACTTTCTCCTTCAAGATCACAAATAAACTGTGCTCTCATTTAAAGCAATGTTAGGTGAGAAATGTGACAGATGTATTTTGGAAGGGTGGAGTCTTGCTCCGAACCACCTTGCAAAGTACCTGTATAATTGCACAGAAAACTGCCAAATATTACCATAAAATGAGGGATACCCCAATTTACTCTTTAAGAAAAGACTGACAATGCTTCAAAATTTGTAAGAATCTGAACCTCCTTTCGGGGACAGCACCATCAGGCTTGTCTTCCTATTGTGCTGAGGAAAGTTATTGGAGCAACACCTTCCTTCATTTCACTAATACATCAAGACAATACATCAGGAAATATACACAATACAGTCTTTTCTCACACCAGTGAAATAATTCCATGCCTTTCAATCTCCAAAATGACAGTGGTGTGCCTGAAAGCAGAGCTTGGCATACATTGTGCATGAACACTTCTAATGAAAACCTCACATGGTTACATTAATAAGCAGTTTTTTCAGACTTCTGTGGAAGGACCTTGTGCAGATACACATTCACATGCAAACAGCACCAATGATATATCCATTTCACTCTGAACCAAATTGGCTGATCTCCAATTAAACTGGTACAGCAGTGGCTTTTAGGGTTAAGCATTGCATTAAGTGGTGTCCAAAAGCAAAAATATTTTAGTTCCTAAGGATGCATATGTTTCCTAATGGGATTTTCAAAACTGAAATCAATGCAAGTAATACCTTTAACAAATTGTATTGCATACAAAAATTCCATTAAACATAAAAAATCCTTTTTTGAAGCCTTACCATTTTTTCAAATCCAACTCATGGCAGTTAAGTGGCTAGCTGAGCCTCACCCACGTAATCTGTAACAATGCCTGGCATTTAAATATGCATTTTTTTAAGTCCTTATCAAGTACCCAAGCTGTAAGGCTCATCTTCCTCTCATGGTTCAGTATAAGAGTTAGGTGATAAAAAAGGATAAAGAACCTCTGGATGTTACAGGGTAAAATACATACATTCATGTAATAGTACCAGTCATATTAGCAACAAATATGTGCATTATGGTAGATCTCAATGACTTTTTTGTGATAAGAAGTCCCACAGTGCCAAGCTCTTATGAATACTAAAGAGAAACAGTGTCTGCCTGAAGGTTTACATTCAAGTAAGTTCCATAAGTGAATCAAGTCTAAATCTGATCGTACATTCACTGAAATAATAAAAACCCACAGATTTCAATGCACTCAATGCAGGTATTTTGCATGAGCTATATCATCAGATCTAATGTATTTTCTGTGTATTTAATTGAAATGACCAGCACAACAGTCTGTTTAGCATCCAAATCACAGATAGTTTCACGTTGCAGATTACAGTTCATATGCAGTAGGATTTATTTCCAATGATTGCTGTGGTTTTGAACCAGCTACTACAATTACTGAAACATTAAAACTAGAGTTGGGAATTTTCTGATGGAACAGTTTTCAAATAGCAAGTATAGTCTCTAGAGAGCTTTGGTCTCAGGGATCCCGTTTTGCATGGATCACCCTTACTCTTTTCTCTTTAATGAAGCTAATGAGAAAGAAGGGCTTCAAGAAACTTGCTAGGCCTTGAGAGGAAGGCTTTGAACATATACTTACATGCACACATTTTGTGTGGTGTGTACATCAGTCTGACTCCATTCGCTAATGCAATTGCATACTCAGCTGGAGACTAGTTGTCAATGACAGTACGGGTCTGATTCCTTTTCCTATCAGAGTCATAGAATCATAGAATAGTTTGGGTTGGAAGGGACCTTTAAAGGTTATCTAGTCCAAGCCCCCTGCAGTGAGCAGGGACATCTTCAACTAGATCAGGTTGCTCAGAGCTCCGTCCAACCTGACCTTGAATGTTTCCAAGGATGGGGCATCTACCACAACTCCTCTGGGCAACTTGTTCCAGTGTTTCACCACCCCCATCATAAAAAAATGTCTTCCTTATATCTACTCTGAATCTACCCTCTTTTACATTACCCCTTGCCCTATCGCAACAGGCCCTACTTCTTTTTAAATGGTCATTTGCAGGCTGAGAGTCTGTTTATAGGACAGGAACATCCCCTGCATCTAATCCTTCCCATCTTTGGAATCCCCCTTCTTGCAGCCTGATGAAGCACAAGTCTAGCAAACAGGATGCCACACACTTGGTTTGACTTTTGTCTGTCTCTTATCTTGTTTTATCCCTGACAAGAGGACAATGAGGTTTTATGGCTGTGCATTCTGGGTACTTTTATTATTCTGGGAACATAAATACCTGTAACTTTTACAGAATTAGCTGCTCTAAAAATCAAGGAGTAACAAAAGTAGTTCAGTTTAATAAGATACGAGGTCTGAATAATTTTTCATGTGTCTCACAGTGGTAGCTCGCTCTAAGTTACAGGAGAATAAAGGTCCCTTTCTCACAACGATTCATAGTTACACAGAAATGAATTTCAGCATTCCTCACACTAAAGTCCCTTCTGAACTACAAACTTTTTGTCCAATAATGCCTTTCACAGATGTAACAAAGACTGCTATATCTATTCTCCTTGTTCTTGACAGTCAGAAGATATAAGACAGAAAAGAAAAATCATGGTAGCACATGCAAAAAAAATCTTTATACTATGGGAAAAACTTGAGACCTAAATACCTTCCTGTCTGCATCCCCCACCCCAACCCCACACCAGAACTGATACAGGACTTCTTATATACCGTTTTCCACCTCCACAATTGACAAAGAATCCCTCACAACAGACTGTGTCTCATGTAAATGATCTAGACCCCCACTCAGACACATGATCTGTCTATCTCATAAATGACCTAGACCCTTTCCTCATCAGAAGGATCCTACAAGCTTGGTAATATAGCCTCTGACTGCCTCAGCAGGTAAATAGATAATGGCTGTGTGGATATTTAGGGATTTTCTATCTTCTACCATTGATTCTAGGACTACATATCTCCTTCTTTCTATTTTGAAACTTAAAATATGACATAGGAAATACTGGAGCACCAAAAAAGGCTATTTTATAAAAACACAGATACTCTGATGGTTTCTTCAATTTGGAAGTACTTGAAAATGAATTGCCTCCTTAGTAACCTGAAAAATGTCTATGCATCAAAGCAGGTGTGTGCACCGAATTGTCCCAGTGCAGGTAGCTGAATGACTACCTCTCAGCTAGGCTTCACTGCCTAGAATTGAAATATCCTCCAAGTCTCCAGTAGTCCCCCATCAGTTTGGTGCTTGCAGAAGCAATGATGTCATGCACACAGCATGCCTTGAGTTCAACACAAAGCAACCATTTCCATTAGAGAAAAAAAAATAGTGGTACTGTCACAACTTTTGTCCAGATTGCTTCCTTGGTTTGAGTCCTCCCCTACTTTCACACATAAGATTATATTCAGGGTCTCTCCAGAACTGCTAGTTTTCTCAGGCTATTTGTTTTTCTTTTCTGCTCAGTTGTAATAGGTCAAATAGAGGGTACCTCCCACCCAGCCTGTTCCCTAATCTGGTTTTAATAGTATAACCTGGATAGGTGGGAGATATGGCTATTGTAATTTCTTGAGTGAATTGGAACTAAGTTTTCCTCTTTGGTGCAAGTTCTCTAACTGCTAGCAGTTGTAACACAGAAGATGAACAAGTCCAGCAGTTAGAGAAGTGCTAAACCACAGAGGGAATTCTTGGTACATCTCAAGCTGTCAGGGTGCCTAGTGTAGATCCATCTCCACTACTTGCACTCCAAAGAGAAGTGGATGTTTAAAAAGACGCAGCTGGTCTAATGTCTTTTAATGGCTAATTCTATACAATTTGCCCTTTAGAAGTGCCTTTCTCCACAGGCTAAAGAAACAGCCTCGGTATCAAACACTGGAGTCTAAACCATCCCGCTGAGACAGATATACCCAGTTAGGCACTCCTGAACGTGTCCCACAATGCCAGTAACAGAGCAGAAGATTGAATTATGATTTAATTTTTCCCTTATCCTTGTTACCAAATACTTTATGTCTCTTATGTGAATCTTCTCAGCTCCTTCAGCCAGTTTCATTTTTTAAGGCCAGAACTGCAGCAAGCTTCATTTCCCACGGGGGTTTTTTGCTCTCATTCCCTTCCCCCTCTCTTGCCTTCACTCCCAGCTGTTGAAAGCCTTTACCAGATCATTTATTAACAGAAGATAAATGATAATGTCATAAATAAAGATACATGCCATCTATCCAAGGCATCCCACAGATTGGAAAAGACAGCAAAATGGTCCCTCTCTGTTTGTGGTGGAGAGAGCACGAGTCTTTTCAGTTTCAGAAAATCAGTGAAAACATTCCTAGCCATCCTCACTCTGCTGCAGAATCTAGAAGGCTTAGAAAGACAGTCCCTTTCTTCTTTTAAAGTCATGCATAAGGTGCCAATAACTAACAAAAGGATTCATGCTTCTCTGCAGAACCTCCATCCCCATCAGCTTACACCTAGAGATTTTTATTGCTTTCAGTGCACAACATACTCTTCTGTCTGGACCTGTGGGAAGAAAATTCATCTTTTCTTGAAGAAAAACATTACAGGCGCAAGTCAGTCATTGTTTTGCTCATATAACAAGATTATTAAACTTCATAGAATGAGTCATCTTCAAACATTTGTTCAGTTAGAAAACATGGGAAACTACTTAACATATATCTTTTTTAACCTTTTAAAAACATTCCTTACCAAACTACCCATTAAAATGAGGCTTTGAGAGAGAAAGTCAAAGCCTTCTCACAAACATGAAAGTACAACATTCATTCGGTTATCTCAAGCAGTAAACGTAGGCTGTAATTCTGTACATTGCAGAGAAAACTGAGAAAACAAATCCTCTATTTTTATCTGTACATTTCAGTTGCCTTCAGAAACTTTAAGAGAAAGGAAAGATCTAATAACTGATTTCAAATTAAATGTGTGCCAGCTTTAAAAACTATGAACTTTCATTAAAGCTTGGATGCGAGAGGAGCTATAAAGGTTGTAGCCTCAGCGGAACATGTATATACCTGCATTTCAGAAACAGAATTATGGTAATGATTTCACTGTTCAGATTTTCCACTTAAGCCTAATTTTGACCTTTCCTGCAATATTATAAGCATTCCCTTTCTACCCATAAATTATTTTATGCAAAGAAAGGAATGGTTTTACTAGGTCTTTTTTTAGCATTGTATTTATTATTTTAAGGTATGTAGATACAGAGAACTCAAGAAATTGGAAATTATATGTTCCACAACTGCACATTGCAAAGTTTGCATTGCATAGTTCTCCCTCCAAAGTGTTATTTCACCACATGCCTAAAACTAACCTTAGTTCATCCAAACATTTTCCAGTGACTTCTCATTTCATACCTGATTGTACCACAGAGGTAGAGTAGGACAGCTGTATCCCAAACAAACACAACTCCTGAAACTCCCTGGTAATGGAAATTTTAAGACATTCACTTCACCAAGCTTTGCTAATCTGTCCTGTCATTTGGGAGCAACTTCTCCTTGGACCAGTAATGGCTGTCCAACTCTGTGTATTTCTTCCTTTCAGGCACATCTCTTTCCTAACAAGACGTGATTCCTCAGTCACACAGAGGGTATAAGGATACAATTGTAAAGTATCAAATAAAAACAGGAATAGTTGATCTCTAGGGCTGGGGAACAACTAATATAAATATAATACTCTACCACTGTGTCTATATGGTAGACAATGAAACAATGCGATGGTATAGGCCTGGGCACCAGGACTTTACTGCCTGCATTGTTAAACTGTAAGAGCATTCCTGGCATGCGTGGGCCTGGGTCTGGACCAACTCACACTGTCCCAAACCCTTCCCAAGAGTTTGTCCACAGTTTGGGATGACTCTCACTATGTAATGTTGATATACCCACACTGTTCTTGCTGAGAGATTAAGAGATTTTAATATTATAAACCTAGCGAGACTATGACAACTGGCTTCATGGCCTGTGAATATTCTTGACAATGCATAGTTACTATTTTAGATGGAGTCTAAGAGGACAACGCAGGAGACATCCATGCAGACCAGGGGATGAACTGATTGAGAGCAGACCTGCAGAGAAGGAGTTGGGGATACCAGTGGATGAAAAATTGGACATGAGCCAGCAATGTGTGTGCCTGCAGCAGCCCAGAAAGCCAGTCATATCCTGGGCTGCATCAAAAGAAGTGTGACAAGCAGTTTGAGGGAGGAGATCCTCCCCCTCTACTCCGCTCTTGTCAGACCCCACCTGTAGTACGGCGTTCAGCTCTGGGGTCCTCGGTACAAGAAAGACAAGGACCTGTTGGAGTGAGTCCAGAGGAGGGCCACGAAGATGATCAGAGGGCTGCAACACCTCCCCTATGGAGACAGGCTGAGAGAGTTGGGATTGTTCAACCTGGAGAAGAAAAGGCTCCAGGGAGACCCTATTGAGACCTCTCAATATATAAAGGGGGCTTATAAGAGAGATGAGAGGCTTTTTACCAAGGCCCATAGTGACAGGACAAGGGGCAATAGTTTTAAACTGAAAGTGGTAGATTTAGATTGGATATAAGGAATAAAGTTTTTACAATGGGGGTGGTGAGGCACTGGAACAGGTTGCCCAGAGAAGCTGTGGATGCCCCATGACTGGAAGTGTTCAAGGCAAAGCTGGATGGGGCTTTGAGCAACCTGGTCTAGTGGAAGGTGTCCCTGCCCATGACAGGGGGGGTTGGAACTAGATGACCTTTAAAGGTACCTTTCAACCCAAACCATTATTCTATGATTCTGTGATTCATAGCAACATGGTACATTCTCAACATGGTAGACATTAATGCCAATTGTCATTTCTATTGGCAAATATCACCTCTAACCATACAATTCTAGAAAGTTGGCCTTTTTTGGCTGTTTAAACTCCTTGGGTTTGTTCCTTCCTCTTCCATTTGTTTATTTCAGTATACAAGTTTCAGATGCACTAGGTTTTCTGTAATTGCTAAATTTGAAAAAGCTTTCTATTGACGTGTTACCCCTGTAGACCTAATCTGTGGTTTTAGAGGAAACATCATAGAACACTGACATCAGAAATTATGCTGGTTTGTGGCAAAAGATGGAGAAGATTAGACTGAAAGAAGTCTTGCATCATCAAATATGCCATTCATTGGGAATGAGCAATGTTTTTTAAGGAAAAAAATGTTCAGCTTTTCTTCATCTGCAACAGTTATTACAATGTTTTATTAAGAACGGTAATAAACTAAATTCTGCTTCTTTACTGTGGTCCATTCTCAGGACATACATCTCATAGAAAATGCTAGCACTGCCTTGCAGACCTTCAAAATAATTTAAAGTATCAGTAGGTAATTTGATTCTTTTTTCTTCTCATGTTAGGTTAGATATCCCACTATCATACACCTTACATTTACCACAGCACACAATTTATTGCAGTATTATGGTTTTTAAAGGGCCATGTGATCCATTCATTTCATCAACCTTACTATAAACAGAGCCACAGTAGTCAGTCACTAACCAAAGGCCAATCTCTACTATGTTGTAATGTGTATGTCAGTCCTGATATTCAGGAGTACTGAACTCCAAAAGCTCAGGTAGAAAGTAGGTACTCACAATTTGTAACACCAAGCTAAGAAATCTCCAAATACCAGTAAAAAAAAGTCAATATTAAATAACCGTATTGGAAAAAGTCTGTGCTGCATGAAAAAAATGAGGAAGGAGATTATTTAAAAGTAGTTATTATGTTATACATTAATTGAATCTTCAACATAATGTAGAAGTAGGATTTTTATGGTATATTGTGTTACACTTAAGATCTTCTTATGGGCAAAATGCCAAGCAAAGAATTTATTGTTAGTCTAATTAAAATCTGAACAGCCTAATCAAAACTATGGCAAATATTATTATTAATACATTTACAATGATACTAGCTTTTACTGTTCAAATTACTTCATTATTACAGGAAAATCGCATTAATAATGTAGCTAATGTGTTATACATGAACTTCAGAGTATCAGTCCCTTTTCTCCAGTGATACACACCCTGTCCATGCTCTTCTGGTTCCTAAGGACAACGGATTCAGCCCTCCACAAAAAGAATAGAGGGAAGGGGAGGTTATGTTGAGTTGTCAGCATCCCAGTTCCTTCACCAGGAGAAGGTGCATAATGTTGATGGCCGGTGTTCCATCCCCTTAGCGTTGGGTCCAGCTGAGGTTACTTTTACACATTTTCTAACACTGTGTGCTTATTTGCTCTTTTTAAAAATGAGTTCCCAACTACAATCAGTCTATCTCCACCCATTAACTGCTTATTAATTGAAATTAAGTCCCAGTTATTTTGTTACTGAGTGGATTCACAGGTTTGCTAGATCTTTACCATATCCAGTATTCAGAGAGCTAAGCTGAAACAAGTTAGGCAGTAGTCTCCCGACTGCTGGACAATTGTTATCACAACTAACACAAGCTCAGGATACAAGCCAAAAATATATCCTGAAAGCCCACATTGACAGGTCGATACAAAGCCTGTAGCCTTTTCCTAGTAACAAAAGATCATATTTATTGGGCTACAGCTGGATACTCTGTACAACAGTGAATTTCAACATTATTTCCAATTTTATTTAATAAAAAAATATTCCTTTATTATAAGATTTCCGAAGATTTTCTACCACAGTTGTAGTCCAGCCTTAAAATCACTTTCATACTCCTTTCAAATACTTAGAAAATTAAAACTATCTTTGGTCAAATGCATTCTGATTTGCACAACTTGGATCCAATCATCTAGATAAGATGCAGTACATTTTAAAGAATAATTTTATTTTTGCACTTGTATAATTTTTAGCAAAATTTATTTTATAAAAATTGTTTATTATTAATTCAGTCTTCAGGTATCTACTTTGAATGCAGATTGTATTCACCCTGAGGCTATATCAACTAGCAAATGTGACAGGTGGACAACTATTCAAAATAAATTCATGTAGATTGGCACATCTTCAATTATAATCCATTTGAAAATATGGGAGCTAACATTTTGGAACACTTAAAACTCAAGAAGCCACTTGGCAACCCCAAAATTGTCACTTTCATACTCATAATTGTCTAGTGATGAAAAACGGAAAGAAAGCAAGCTGCCTTATAAAGAACTAAGGAAAGATGTTACCAGGAAAACAAAAAAAGTATGGTTTGGATTTAATTCATACTCCAGGTTTAAAAAAAAAAACCTAAATGGTTTGCTATAATACAGGAAGACCATTGTTGTTGACTGACACCTTCTTATAACTAGAATATATTGCTGAGTAGAAAGTATTTTTCTTGTCCAGATTTGAAATTTATAGAGTATTACAATCCTGTCTTTTTAAAATGACCAATACCAACTGAAGATCTATTTCTTATATTCACAAAACATAGAAAAAGTTAAACCTTAATTGCTAGTTTATTATGCTATTATCTGCATTTTAGTTTCTGTTTCCAGAAGTCTTTTAAATATGCATTATACCTGAGCTAAAGAGAAAATTGTGCTCTAGAAATACTGTAAAACAACCTCTGAGTCTAATAATTAACTTGCTACTAGGTTTAGTTTTAAAATGTGTTTGTTTATTTAGTGCACATGGCTTAAGTGTCAGAGTTCAAGTACCTGATAGAGACAAATATTAAGTGAAGTACACTTGTTCAGAAGATAATTTTGTTTAGCATCTTCAAGCAGGGCATAATTAAGTTACTCTGTCATACAAAATGATGGAGGCTTAAGTAAGTAACAGCTGGTTACCCCAATGGCTGTACAACTGCAGGGCAGCCTTTGGCAGGAAAAGCTGTGCAAACACAACCAATACATTATGCTAATGGGACCAATGTAATGAGCAAGGAAGCAGCTAAAATGGAATGACAAAAAGAAAAACAAACAATCAAACAAGTCCCTTCAGCCCTTAGCACGCATTTCAGTTGCAATTTATGAACAGAAATCTTACAATGGCTGTACTCGGGTACTAGCCTTATCTGGAAATGTTTACTGACTCCATTCCTTATGTCAGAATAAGTTTAATGACAGCAGGATGAACCCACTGGTGGTTGCTCTCTTGACTTCAATGAATATACACTGAATTGCTCCAAGTGGTGAATTGACCAAAACATATAAAATAATAAAAATATTTTTTCATTAATTTTCTCTCTGATCGTTCAGAAAAAGAAATTAACTAAACTGCAGTATAAGTGGCCAAAATTAGACTTAAAAATATGTACATTATAAAAGTATTTCCCCCCCCGTTACTACTAATCTCTAAAGGTTTCACTTGAGTGTTTACTTGCTTTGGTGTCACTCTGATTCTTTTTGCTCTATAATTCATTAGAACACTGCTCCAGTGTTTTTCTGTCAGATTTCATTCATTGCAGAAGGCCACTGTGAATTCCTTACCTAGCTCTGGAGCAGGACAAAACCCCCACTAACCCGAAATGGACAGTAGACCCAGGCGCCAGGCTCCTAGCTGCAGTGCAGAGGGTATGTTGTATGCTATACACAATACGTTCTGTGCTGCATCTAACCCATACCCTTTCAAAGTCCACTCCAAAAGGACTTTCAAAATAGGACTTTTCAAAAATAAGACTTTTGAAAAAGCCTATACTGCTTCATAATCTAGGCCAACAATCATAATCTAGATTACCCAAAACAGAAGCAGAGCACAGGGATTTCCAGGGTTGGAGACAACAACTTGGAAAAGTTTAAGGACAGAGCGAAACGGGGGAGAAGAAACACCTCAAGAGCAGTTAGCTTATAAACTGCTAGAGGCAGTAGGAATACAGAGAGGAGTCTCTAAAATACATTTTCCCTTCTATTTTTCATATGTAAGTATAACCCACACTACTGCTGAAATGCTGGTGACGCACCAATTACACTGTGCTGGTTTTCGCTGGGATGGAGTTAATTTTCTTCCTAGTAGCTAGTATGGGGCTGTGGTTTGGATTTGTGCTGAAAACAGTGTTGATAACACCAGGATGTTTTCGTTACTGCTGAGCAGTGCTTACCCAGAGCCAAGGGCTTTTCTGCTTCTCACCCCACCCCACCAGCAGGAGGCTGGGGGGGCACAAGGAGTTGGGAGGGGACACAGCCGGGACAGCTGACCCCAACTGACCCAAGGGGTATCCCAGACCACAGGACGTCATGCTCAGCATGTAAAGCTGGGGGGAAAAGAAGGAAGGGGAGGATATTCGGAGTGATGGCGTTTGTCTTCCCAAGTCACCGTTAGGTGTGATGGAGCCCTGCTGTCCTGGAGATGGCTGAACACCTGCCTGCCCATGGGAAGTGGGGAATGAATCCCTTGGTTTGCTTTGCTTGCGTGTGCAGCTTTTGCATTACCTATTAAACTGCCTTTACCTCAGCCCACGAGTTTTCTCACTTTTACTGTTCTGATTCACTTCCCCATCTCACTGTGAGGGAGGTGAGTGAGCGGCTGCGTGGGGCTTGGTTGCTGGCTGGGGTTAAACCACGACACACACACAAAGGAATCTGGTGCATAGTGAAATTGATCATCTTAGACAAAAGTCTAATATGAACAGTAAGAAAATAAAAAACTTTTAAGCAATATATTCACACTATCTATATTAGGACGTGCACAAACACAGAACACAGAGCAACTGTCCCTGCTCCACAGACTATTATCTAATTTTACATAAGGAGTGTCAAAAATATGTCAAATAGCAGAAGACACTGATTCAATAGAAACTACGAGAGTACAAGCAATTTAGCAAACGGAACTTTGCTTTGGGACATTTCATGTCCCTCTGTGATGGCACATGATTGCTGTATAAACCTGGCCAGATTCATTTATGCTGGCTACGAACAGTGTTTTTATTGGTTTCTAGTTAAGTGGCTTTGCAGGCTCTGAATTTCACTTTGGCAGTCTTTCTCTGGGCTCAGATTAATGCATATATGCAAAATCTCAGCTTTTTTACCTCAGTGTCTGTGCACCTATCATCTCAAGTGACCTGAGCACACCAATTCAGAAGAGAAAGGGAAGAACTGCCACCTCTTTTAGGCTACGCAAATGCTTATCTGTTTCTATAAGCATTGTTATTATGGACTCCCTATGTTCTTCCTAGAGAGCAGAACTGGTAAAAACTCACCATTATTTCACATCTGTCTAGCTGCAGATTTACCAAGGGGAAAAAAAGTATGTCAGGGCAAACATATCTTCATTTCTCCCACTGCATTACCTCAACAGCATAGCCTTGTGAAGTGTCATGACTTTAGTTCTCCCTTTTGCCTCCCTATGATCCATATTTTGACACATTCTCATTACAATGCCAGTATCTTCTTGCTCAACGGCTCCATCTATCAGACACAGCAGATCTTTACACCCAGCAAGCAGTTGAATCTATCAAATCAGGGTCGTGCAAGGAAAGCCAGGCAGGGGCATACTCTTAACTTGAAGAAAGTTCTGCACCAGGGCATCTGTTTAGTGCCACAGGACTAGTGCCAACCCACTCACACAGTTGTTCCTGCAGGCCCAAGTAGGACTGTTTTATGACCCCATAGGCATCCTGTGCTATGTACAACACCCTGCCATGTGACAAAGCACTTTATCAATTGTATAATTTCAGGCTAACCATACTTCTTTTCAAGCCCAATCCTGCCATTCCGCTACATGGTTCAATCCGGCCATATATACTGTGACCCAAATTGACTTGTTTCTTTTGGATGCATGTATCCTTATTTTACATATAATGTCATATGATGGCATGGAGTCCTGACGCTTCATCATTTGAACCAATATCTGTTCAGGATCCTACAGCTCCCCTCTGAAGTGCATGCCTGCATTTCCTTTGTATGGAAACTTTCCTGGGTGACGGAAGAAATGGAAAAAATGCAATCTCAAAGACATGGGCAGAAAAAGTATGACTTGGCACTTGTCAGGGGTCCAGGTACCTGGATAGGTAGCATATCCCAATGCTTCTCAGCCTCCAGGACAATGACATCAATTTGATTACCAAGGTGTTTACTTACACCAGAATTCAGCAAGAAAACCACAGAGTGGTTTTAATGTGGCTTAGCTAACTATTACCCAAACTTCTAATTTGTATTTGAAGTTTCTCTATGACCTAGAGAATCTTCTCAGTTTCTTCAGCAGGTAACTACATATTTATGGCATAGACCTGACACAAACACTATTTTTATGTGAGAACCTGGATAAGCTTTAAATTTCTTCTTTGTCTACCTGAAGGATTCTTATGGTATGGCAGGATTTTGCTGACTCCCACAGAAATGTGCAGTATGAAGATATCTTAGAGGACCATCTCTGAGGTATCTCAGGAGGCCATCTCAGAAGGGCAACAAGGTAGAGCAGTGATGACATATGTACCTCCCTTTCCAATCCCTCCCACGCATACATACAAACTCTCCTTCTACCTTTCACCTTCCATTTGCTCTTTCTGTGTTCATGGTGAATCTTACTATGAACTATTCTGCCACATTATTATTTTATTTTTTTTTTAATTCAACTGCAACCCTCTCTGGTGAGGTTTCAGTTAGTTTCTCCTGGATAATAATACGGTGTAGTCCTTCCACAATTCTTATATATCATTATTGACAATTATTTCCGTATTTGCACCCTCACCGGCTACAATGTCATCCATAGGTAATACTGCATCTTTACTAGAATCTCTCTGATCTCAGCATCCGACCTCCGCTCTCCCTCTGTCATTCTTAACTGTCAAGAATTTTAATCCTGAAATAAAACCTAACATGTTAACTTTTCCAGGGGCAATACCAGCATGTAGGAACTTATGTGTAGAAGTATGCAGCAGCAGATGGGTCTAAATTGCACTGCAGAACCAGCACCAAGGTGGGCTTGTGACTGATTCAGGGCTGACTCCAGTATGCCTTGGCTGATAATACCTGGGGAAACTATGAGTGACCCAAACATTTATGTTACTGTCCCAAATGCAGTTAAATATACAAGGTGAATCTGGCACAGTGGGATGTTCATGTATCCACCTACTCTTCCTGTGGTAACACTAGACAGAGAAGACAAGCCAGTGCACTTCCCTTTAGAGATCTGGGATACTTCCTATATAGTCACTGTTATCATCTGCCACGAGGAGAGATTCGTTATCAGTCTGAAAAGATACTGTCTATAAGGATGGAACAGACCTCGATTCAAGCAGAACATGAGGCATAGCTACCAAAACATTTCAGTTTCCTACTGTTCAAATTTGAACTCTAAACTTGAGAATATGTTGGCCTGAGCCATGAAAAGATGATGCAAAATAATCTCTCAACTTTTAAATAGCTACGGTACTCTTTGATGTACTGTGTTATACAATGGTGTCAGCATTACTGCTGAGAGGGAAACAGCTTGTCCCTCATGTGAGCATTCTCAGTGTGAAAAAGAATTTTTGTCCCAGATCAAGAAGTGATTTTTTTCTCAAACTGAAAATCCACAAAAACATGCAAAAGTCCATATCAGTTCAACTGAAGAATTTGGTTTCATTCTTTCCAAAAAGATTTTGCTTTATTTATAATTGTAGTCAGTTCAGGTTGGAAGGGACCTCAGGTCTCTAGTCCAACATTCTCCTCAAAGCAGGGTCAGCTGTGCAGTTAGACCAGATGTCTCAGGTCTTTATCCAGTCAGGTCTTGGAAATCCCCAAGGATGACGAGAGATTGCACAACCTTTCTGGGCAACCTGTTGAACTTGACTGCCTTCAGAGGAGAAAATGGTTTTCTTTTTATCCAGTCTGAATTACTTTTGTTTCAAATTATGCCCATGGTTTCCTGCTCTCCAACCACACCCCACTGTGAAGACCCTGGCTACATGTAGGCACTGGGGGCTGCTGTTCGGTGTGTCCAAAGCTGTCTCTGCTCCAGGCTGAACAAGCCCAGCTTCATCAGTCTCTCCTCACAGAGCAAGTGCTCCAGCCACCAACCATCATGGAGGTCTTCTGCTGAACTTGCTCCAGTTTATTGATGTCTGTCTTGTACTGGGAGGCCAGTATTTCAGATGTGGCCTGATGAGAGCTGGGTAGAGTGGGATAATCCCTTCCCTCAATCTATCTATCTGCTTCTGTTAATATAGCCCAGAAGGGTGTTGGCCCTGTTTGCAACCATGGCACTGCTAGCTCACACTCAGTTTGCTGTCTGTGAGGCCTCAATGGTCTTTTCCACAGAGCTTCTCCCCAGCCAATCAGTTTGCAGCCTGTATCATTGCAAGGGCTCTACCTTTGCATTTGTCCTTGTTGAATTTTATGAGTTTTCCACTGGCCTATTCCTCCATCCTGTCTAGGTGCCTCTGGATGACAACCCTTTCCTTTAGCATATCAACTTTTAAGCCCCAATTTGGTACCATCTAAAAACTTCATGAGAGTGCATGTCATTGCCTCCTACTGGTCATTGATAAAGATGTTAGACAGGTCCCAGAACCAATCCCTTGTTACTGGCCTCCAAGGATGACCTATATCCACGACCCCCGGAGCCCCATCTTCCAAACTGACTCTTACCTATTTGGTTGTACACCCACACAGACTATAACACCCTAACTTGGGCAACAAAATATTGTGGGACACAGTGCCAAAAGACTTGCTAAAATCAAGGTAAATGACGTTGCCAGCTCTTCCCTCATCTGCAAACCCAGATGTCCCATCACAGAAGGCAATCACGTTGTTCAGGCATGTTGGCTATTCCCAGTAACCTTCTCCTCCCTCACATGCCCAGACATGTGTTCCAAGAGGGCTTGCTCCATGATTTTCCCAGGGACCAAAGTGAGACGGGCCTGCCTGCATATAAACCTAAATGTTTTTCAGCTTTTAAAGTTGTTCTTAAAATTGAGTACTACCAAGTTACTTAAAGGAACATGGGGGAAGAAAAGGTGCCACTACAAATCATATAATAGTAGCAGTGATAATTAGGAGGTATTGCATCACAAGTCCTATAATAGTAGTAGTAATAATTAAGAAGTGTTGCTGAATTATCTGTAATAAAAATTGAGAAGTATTACTGAACTATCTAATGATTTTATTAATATTTTTTCTTTCTTTGTCTCTGTGGTATACTCTTGACATCTTGACCTTCCTTGTTCTCTCTTCTTGAACTAAATAAAGAAGACTAAGACAAGGACCATATTTTAATTTCCTATAATGTGGTTTAATGTGTTTCAATTTGCACATTATGGATATTTAAATATCCTAAATAATAATGATGTCAATAACAAATTAGCATTCAAAGTGGAATGATAAAATATAGTGAAACCCGTGTAAAGTACGTGGGATTCAGGTCAGCTCAATTAATAGTCTGTATTTTATATGGTATATTTTACTTGACTACTTTATACAAATTAAAGGGTTCTATTCCTCAAGGCATTTTATAAATGTTACTTATTAATATAAAGTAAAGCCTTTTCTTCAGTACTGTGTTTCCAGTGCTCAAAGCCAACCCAGAATTCAACAGATTGCATATTTTTAAGATGTTGCCAATGTTTTAAACAGAAAATCCCTTTGGTTTACATTCCCATATATTCAGATTGTTGTTGCACATCTGCTGTAATGATTAAATAGGACATTCCATCTCTGGAGGAAAACCAACTCAGTTAAGTGAAAGAACTAAAAGGTAGTTTTCCTCCCCCTTCTTAAAAACAAATGAAAAAAGACACTTTTGTTTTTTCTACTTCTAAACTGTAATTAATACCTGTAATTGTATAACAAAATGACAGAGAGCAGTTGCATGCCAAAAGGAACATGACCACACAATTACTAGTTAAGAAATACTGATTTTCTGTCATTAAAAAAAATTAAGAACCATCATTAGATTTGTTAGTTATGGTTCCAATGTGTCTAAATAGAGACCAACACTCGTTGTTCTTTTAAACTAATGAGATGACCTATTTGCTTACCTTTCAGTGAACATGACTCAATGTGCTGGAATACAGCCTGCAGCCTGCAAAACGGTGGCTAGACAAAAAAGACAATTTCATTGGTTCCCTTAACTGCTTTCTTGGGCTATTCCAAATTAAATGCTTTATCTTGCCAGATCGCCCAGTTTTTCAATGCAAAGTTGAATGCTTGTCTAAACTAAAAAGCCTCTGCCACTAGCCAATCTGCTGGGGCCACGCTGTCAAAGCCCCTTGATGCATGCCAAGAAGAGACGCTCTCCTGCCAGCACAGTTACATCACCTCACTGAATGACAGATGCAAAACTAACATTAGCTTTCCTTTTTTGGCACAACCACACATTGGGGTTTTGCCACTGTAACTATGTTAGTCAGCTTTGGTATGTGAGTGTGTGTGTGTGGGGGGGGTTCAGTTTCAACTCTCCTAGCTTTGTTGGCAAGTCTTTGTAGACATGGCCTAAGAAATAATGATCAAAACGGCAGCTGAAAATTTACTGCCATCTATAAGGCGTTTAATGTACTAAAACGTACCTGAAGACTAAAAAAGTACCCTTGAGGACTACAGACTTCTGTTTGATTTGATTAGAAACAAACAGCTCATCAGAAATGTTTCGTCTAGCTGTTTGACCAGAGACTCCAAGAAGTAACAGTCTTTATCTGAAGTTTTTCCTGTGTTGGAATATTTACAGATTTATTCTGCAATGGAGGGATTATACCTTATAATATTTTATGAGGTGTAGTTCACACTACAGCTTGTTCTTCCCTTCTCTAGCTGTCCATGTAGGACCTCCACTTCTACATAAAAGTTGGCTGAAACTGGATGCCAAACTACTCTTTGTTTTAACTTGTGGTGGAGTTAAGATGGCTAGGGCTGGTCATAAGTAAACTCTAGGTACTTTTGATATACAACTGCGTATACTGTCCACACTTTATTCTGTCTGGCAGAACCTCACCAATCTCTATGTTAGCCTGACAGATTTACTGTATTTCCTTCTATCATTCCTATAAACCTGGAGAACTAAGTTGTTGTTGCGGTTGTTTTATCAGTGGTTAGTAAATCTGACCTGTATTGCAGACACCTACAATATTCATTTTCTGAAAGGAAGAGGTTGTTTGTTTCACGCTTTGTAAATCAGCATGAATAGCAAACAAAGAATAAACATGGTGCACTAAGATGTATGTTGTTATTTTATTCATTATTTAGCTTTATAACTGTATAAATAATCTGGCCTGGAGTAGGAACAGTCCAGTCAAATTTAGCACACTATTGTTTTTATGCAGTAGTGGTTTGTGTAAATTGTGTTTGTGACAGGTTATAATACTATGAGGAAATATTTTGGACCCAAGTAACAGGTGACCCATGACAACTCTAACTAAAATATATTATTGGTGTAACACAGCTAATAAACCCATCATACTCCATCTGTTAAGCTTCAAGAAGAGGCAAAATAATATATAGTGCATGATAAAACAAATATGAAAAGGCAAGCCCCGTTATTTACCAGCTACACACATCCTCTAATAGCCAAAAGTGATCCTAATCACTGTCTCCCTGTTGAGCCTTTTAGAATAAACCCTTTTCCCAGGTCACTTCCTTTGTTTCCCTGTGTCCTACCTTGTAACCTCTTTTGCCTTTATCTCTGAAAGCATTTTTAGATTTTTACTGTCTGACAGGTTGCCTACATCACTGACATAGTATCCTGTCTTCACTGCCTTCCCTGATTGGATGACCTAATTTTTGCCAACAGGAGCACTGGATGAAATAATTATTAATGCCCTGAGACTATTCAGGTGAAGGCTAAGAGTACTTTAGAATAAGGGACATAATAGGAGACGGTAAGTATAGGAACATTTAGGACATTAAAAATAATTTCCTGTCCTTCCCCAAGCCTCTTCCCCCACACTCCCAACATTTTTTGCTTTTTGCAGGAGGTTTATTTTTGGCTGTAAATATGAACTCTAGAGTTTATATTAGCGGTGTTCCTCCCTTCCTAAGGCAAAAGGCAGAGTGAAATCTAAATCAGATACAACGTTTAGCAAATTTTGCAGACCCTTTCTCTTGCCATTTTCTTACCAATAAGTTGCTATTTCTGCTGCCATTCTCAACCTTCCTTTACCAGTGCTGCTCATTGATGACTGGCAGCCTCTGGCTTTCACTCCTTGGATATGTCCAAGGCATGTTTGAGGGCCATAAAAAGTTTCTATGGGGCATTTGCCATCAAATGATGAGCTCTTGCACCATGCTGTTGAGGAAAGAGCTGGTATACAATCTTTCTCTTCACAAGTAATTTTTCTGTTGCTCATACATACATGACACTTGTTTTTCCTCATTTGATACTGTGGTGCACATATGTTCCTTGACAAATGCAGATATTTTGCA
Organism: Haliaeetus albicilla; assembly: GCF_947461875.1. NCBI lineage: Eukaryota > Metazoa > Chordata > Aves > Accipitriformes > Accipitridae > Haliaeetus > Haliaeetus albicilla. Next base: position 23,297,650 of record NC_091496.1, on the reverse strand, counting down.
GTAATGTCCTTTTCTTATCCACATTACTGATAGCCTTCCTCCACTTCCGTGAAAATCCAAAATCTACAAAAAAGTAGGTATGTCAGAGAGGGGTTGAAAGCCCATTTAGTGTCCATGTATATGCTCGAAGCCAAACTACAGTTTTTGTAGATGTAAGAGAAATGTAAGAAAACAGGGACAAGCGCTTACTGAATCACAAGTCAAATCGCATAAACAGAATCATAAATATATTATTCCACTGTTTACTCAGCTCTAAACCTGACACTTAACAAGAAACGTTTAGCCACATGAGAGAGGAAATTGCATCTTCTCACTAATCCTCATTCACGCTCTGTCTCTTGCATTTGATTTGTGCCAGATTAGCAGAAGAGAGTGAGGAATGAGGCTAAATTGTTCCTCCCTGTGCAGAGGGAATGCAGAGGTCTCCCAACAGCAAGTGGCTTTCCTCACCATATGTGCTGCTTCATCTTGGCCCAGCAGGGCAGGAAAACGGATTTGAGGATTTTCAACACAACGCACATTATGTAAGCGTTAGCTGCAGTGCTTTGCTCCATTTTTGCTTTCAGTGGCTTATTCACATGCATTTCACAGCGAGTGGCTAAGCCCAAAAGTTAGATAAGATTTAGTATATGTGGCAAGATCTGTGGAGTTCAAGTTAAAATTGTTACATGAGGGTGAAATTCAGGTTAGTACTTTACATATAATCGTGGTGTAGCTCAGTAAGCAGGGCTGTGGTTTTGTGCACATGCAGCATACTTAGTCATCAGTTCCCAGGGTACTCCAAAATCAGCCTTGCTATTCTCAGTGCTGATAAAACAATGGACTAATTTGAGACAATAGACTCACTTGAGACAAAGTGACTGACTGAATAACAATGCATTTGGCTAATTGTTACAGAAGTTCTCTAGGTAGAGATTCTGGACAACACAGGAGATTCTCTGAGCAGGTGCTGCTGCCATAGGGCAATTGATAGGCACCATTTGTATGTTGTTCCTATAGAAGCAGAATGGGTAATGCAGGACAGTCTTTTGTAAATAGATAAAGATAGTTAGGGGATGCTTTGTACACAGTTCAAGATAATAACGGGAAAAGTTCATGCATTTGCTGGAGAGGTGAACTCAGCAAAACAACAGTTCAGGGAGTCTCATCCAAACCAGTTGAAAATGCCATTGCAAGGACCCAGACAGTGACAGACCCTTCTGTTTGGGAGATTCAATTCTACATATGAGCATTACCCTGTGCAACGCATTTCAACAAATTAGGGGATTTTTTAACGAGCATTCTGTCTGTGAATCTTTGCAATGCATGAACCATACAGTCCTGAAGGGCATTTTCTTTAATGATAGACTATCATGTTGTAATCTCACTTGCCAACATATGACCTCCCCCCAAGAAATAGCATTTCAGATGCAGCATTTAAAGTTGTTTCTTTAAACGTTGGATGTTCGTGTCTATACTGTTTTCACAAGGTTGCATGATGGCCAGGTTCCAATTAAGCACAGGTGAAGTCATGACCATCTTTCTTTCCTGCCTTCATCATATTGATTAGTGTTCCCCATTACAAGGGTATATATTGTATTGCTACCAAAAATGGGTAAGATGAGGAAATCCCTGTAGTTTTGCTGCCAGTTGTGAAGTCAATACAACTCAACCAATGTGCTTGAAATTAGGTGATGTGTACTGCCTTCTGGAAAAAAATTGGACTGCTGGTCAGACAGTGTGAGGTATCCCTTTACCCTTGTATCCTGATCCAAGCAAACTCAAGCTGCACTGTTAGCAGATATGGAAGCCCGTAAATCTTACCTCTGCAATTGTGAGTAAACAATACACTCCTTAATACTATTTTTATGAGCGTGTAAGCATAGAGTTTCTTAGAACAGAGGAGATCTAAGGGAATCCATAGTTTTAAAAGTTGTCCATGGGTATTTCTATGCTAATATATCTCTGTATCACTCGATTCTTAAAAAGTAAAATGTAGTTTGTAAGAAGTGGATTAAAAGACCTTTCTTTCCTATTTTATTGACAATATTTATATAGCAATCAAATGCTTGGAAAAATCTTTGTTCCTAAGCTATTGGCAGAGTTGATTCAGACATTTCATATCTACATAATAGATTTAAGGCCCTCTTCCAAAATTTAAGACTCTATTTATATCATATTATATCAGATGATCTTAATCACTTATAAACAGGCCCATGAAACAGAAAGAAAATATTCAGTTGTGTCCAGAGTAAAGGAATGTACCCATTGTATTTGTGGGTTTATGTTTTAGGCTGCCAATACTTTATAACTGATCCCACAAACAATGCTCCCCTCCTCTCCCAAAAATAATTACTCTGTCTACATCCACTCTTATTTTCATTGCTATTCAAAAAAAGAAAACTAAAAATCAGACAAATAGAAGTACAAAACAAGGCTAAACTAACTACATATGCCTACACAACTACTAAGCTAAATACATATGCCCCTTTATTTAAGCATTATAAAGTTATATATGAACATTCTGAAATTTATTATTTGTAATCTTGGAAAACAGTAAAGATTTTGGTGATACTGATTACCTGACTGAAGGAAGTGTGAATATAAAAGTTTTGATTTGCACCAATTAACTGAACATTGAAATACATTTAAACAAAGCAATAAAGACAAAGTATATCTCAGGAATATTTGCATCTCAAAGTTACAACAGAAGAGTGATGCTATGCTATCATAAAACTCTTTAAAGTCTCAATTGTGGATCTCAGTGTACTTTAAAATCAAAACGGTCTCCTTTCTTCTCAGTGAAAACCTTTCAAGTTATCAGTCATTTGAAGTTTTGCTTTTCCTATGAGTATCACCCTGTGAGGATTTTCTGCCAATGCCATTCGGGGTGTGAAAAGTAGCCTAATTTTCATTCTATAAAAACCCTGTGACTCTGCAGCAGTCAGGCTTTTTTGAATGCATGGGTAACAAAAAAATCAACATTTTACCTCCATGCTCCCCCTCTGCCAACAAAGTATCCTGCCAGTGTTTTCCCAAAGCTTACTCATAGTTCTGCCACGACAGTTCTTCCACCATTTTCATACATTTTTCATTTTCCTTTCTTTTCAATACTAAAATTCAAAGATAACTCACAGCTATAGACTACCAGAAGTTACAGGTTGTTAAAGGATCTGCCAATAAAACCAGGATTTTAAAGGGACAGATTATATGTGTGAAAATATGATTGACTGAAACTGTGTGTGGGATAAACTACCAAAGAACTTATCTTATGATAGCAAAGTAATATAGAATATCAGAGACATGCATGTCTTCTGGAAGTCATATCAAATCATATGCCTTCTGATAATCAAAAAGAGGAAAGATTCAAATACTCTTTAATGCTCTTTCTTTCATGTAAAATGCATTCCACTTCCTCTGAGAAAGAATTTATCAACCACAGTAATGTTCTCTATAAAAAGTAGAAGCTACAGGATTGATGCTTATGGCTGGCAAAAGTTGAAAAATTGATGTAGCTATTTAGTAAAATTATTGTATGATAGAGTAAATGTTTGTTTGCTTAGAAGTCACCATTTCAGACCACTGAAGTGCTATGAGTGTAAGGACTCCATTTATTTTATTAGTTTTTTAAAAATTCCTAGGTAATTACTATGTATTAACCATTTTAGCACATATAAAAGACTAGCTTCTGTGCTACAGAAACATTCATTTTTATATTTGAAAGCTTCCGTGTATTACATGTTCAGAGACACAATGTTTCATAAATACTGCATTTGTAAATGTGAAAGATGACAGACAAGTCATTGACAGGTGGACACTGAGAGTTCTATGATTATTCTAAATGCAGTATCTAGTAAGACCATGGGTTTGGGATTCAGCGTACAGACTAGAAGCCTAGGGTGACTGGGTTCACATATACTACATGTCTGCATACTGTCAAATAAATCCCAACTTATCTGTCTGGAGAACAAATATTGGCATAAGGAAACTGAATTGTCCATCTCCCTTGCATTAAGATTGTGTATTCCTTTATTCATTGAGCTCTATATGCCAACTCTGTACAAATACCCATGTGACCAGTAAGCAGATATTTTTTTACCTCATCTCATTTACCTTTTTTATTGAAATATACTGCAACCTGTTTTTTTACAGTAATTATACATTTTAATTTTTTTTTTAAAAAAGGCTTGTCCATTTACTAGAATTTAAGTGGAAATGTTCTACAAAGTCAATTTAAAAGTGCTTTAGTTATGAGAGAACTTCCATCCCCTGAAACACAACTATATAAATGTGTAAAACATGTAACTGCAAAGAGTTTTAATCGACCGGTGAACATGGCAATGCAATCTATTCCTACTCCATTGGAGTGCTCATAAATTACACTACAAAATAAGCCCTAGTTTGCTCCAAAACATTATGCCGTTCGGTTAGCCATCGATGCACATATTATGTTCTGCTTGTGGGGTGACTACAGATACTCCACGTGCTGAGCACCCAGGCCATCTTGATGCAGTGTCAGGATGCAGCCAGACGCTGTGAGGTAGACACGTCCAGACGAAAGGTCAAGTGAGGGAGGTCACCTGTCCCCATTTTACTTCCAAAGCAGTAACTAAGCAGTCTTTCCACCAGCCACACAGTATTTTCCCATCAGAACATGCACCCTGTAGATTAGAAGCCTTGTCTTAAAAGAAGAGGTACTTTTTAAACTGTTGGTGCCACAACAATTATGTCAGATTAGGAAATTTCACCAACTGCATAAAACCTAAAAGCTTCCACTAGGATGAAAAGTCATACATTATGTATTTGAAAGTTATTAAACACCATGGTTTGCATTATCAGATGAAAGCATCTTGGAGTAATCACAAATAATTGAGTGAAACAAGCATTTGGTGTCTCCACTTAAAAAGTATACTCTTGCTATGCAAGTGGAAAATCACAGCATGTTTGCAGAAGCACATTTAGTTAGCTGCAGAGAATACAGATTTCAAACTTTCCAGGATGAAGACATGAAGAAATGAAAACATGATTCTAAATGAAGGAATGTTCTTCTTTTTCATAACCACAGCTACCTAAAGATGGGGGGGAGGATGTTTGGTTTTACTATCTTATGTTTTGCACAGAATGACTGACCAGATCTCTCACATAAAGCAGAGCTGCAAAAAAACCCAGATGGGGAACAAAATTAAAAAGCCTGAACATCACAAAAGATTTTCAGGAGCTCAGAAACACTAAGAAAAGTGCCATATAAAGGTAAACTACTAAGAAGGAAAAACTGGTGACAAAAAAAAACCCCACCCGGTTCTATACACTTCTACTACAAATAGCTATTTTATTTTTAAAAATATATAATATAAAATGAAAATTTTCTAAATGTTTAAGAATGTAGAAGTTACCAGATTAGAAGCGTGATCCATGTGGTCAAATATCCTGTCTTAGAGTGTGGCCAAAGTGAGGTGCTTTAGAGAAAGGTATAAAAGAGACCTAGTTGCAGGAAAATCTACTCTCATGAAGTTCTTATCTTCATAATTAATCATTAGAGACTGTACTCAACCATTAAGTATGATATTTTATCCCCTTACAAAATTGTTTCAAGCATTAGCTATCCTTATCATCTAATTCCTTTTGAATACTGTTAGATTCTTGGTCTCTGACAGATCTGTGTGCAGGCCTCTCTCTGTATCTGCAAAAATATTAGGTTTTTGGGGACGTACCTCCATACTTTTGTGGGTGTATAAATGATCATGGTGATGGGTATTGGCACTCAGAGTCTAGCCTCTCACTCCTCTGCTTTCAGGTGCTATGTATATTATAAAATACTTATCCCTTGGATAGACAAAAATTCCTACCACAGTAGAAACCCTACAAAGTTCACTACACCTGGGGACCCATTCTGTATTTTATATTCAGGTACATCTGGACTTTTGATCATGAAGCTATATCTGTTTGGCGATGTAGGTGTATAACTACTTGCAACTGTCAGGCAGAGTTGGGGCCAACAAGTGGCTGCCTTGGCTGCCAGTGTATTTGGGGAGGACTGCACTGAATTCTGCACGGAATCACCAATAAAAAAGACTATTGTCATACTTTTTAATGTCACTAGCAGATTCAAGGACAACAATAATTTCAGTGGAGATATTCTGAGATATCCTTCATCTCGTGGGAAAGGAACTGTGCATTTTTTCTATGTTAGTAATCACTTTCCATTTACAAGTAATTGTAGCCGAAGGCTGTGCTTCCCCTAAGGCTACTGTAGAACAGTGTGTACAGCACTGCCATGAAGCAAGGGCATAAGATAGTGAAGTTAAATCAATGACATGTTTTTTTCCTCTGGTTTGGTAAATAAGCCATCATTTAAAAATTGGTTGAGATTGAACCAAATGCATTTATTTTGGTTTTGCTCATAGAAAAAAAAAAGTCAATAATGTACAACATTTTTTATTAATGAATATTTTATTTATCACTGAATCATATATTTTATTTTCAGGCCCTTGAAAGAAAAGCAAATTAAATCAAATAGAGATATCAGAGACAGAACAGATGGTGGCATTCTTTTAGCTCCTAACTGTTGTTAGATATTGTTGTTTAACCTCGTAACTGTTCCTGAGAATGGAGGGACTTTGGCTCATACGTCCCAGAATAGTAGCTTCATAATCTTGCTACAGAGCATCCTGGAATTATGTTTTACCATACTTTCATATGGAACTTTTCTATATGAGTGAACAATTCAAGATTCACTGAAACTAGAATCCCAGCTTTCTTTTTTCTTAATTGGTCTCTTGCTAGTAGGTTCCTTGGCACAATTAGCTCCTTTACAGAGTATCATTCTCAGAGACAATGATCAGGAGTAGTTCAGGGATAAAACCAATGATGATTTCCAAAGGCAGTATGGACAAAGCTTTGACAAAGATGCCTCTCTCCATTTTGTACTGTTACTAGCCGAGCAGGAAATGAATTCACAAATTCTACATGCTCTCATGGTAAAGGACCCATATTACATGGTGAGATTTCTGTTACAAAAAGTTCTCTCATATGCTATATGCCCTCAAATTATTTCAGTCACTTTGAACTGAAAAAAAATGTACAAAAAAAGTAACAATTATGTCTCGGGTCCATAGACGCACCACATGGGATCCAGAAGACAGATATTTTTAAGAAGTGCCCTGTTGTATGGTTGTAGCCATTGTGGTTTCTATTCCTGTTTTGTTCAGCACTAAAGATGTAGCCAATAAGTCTTGTATATCTGAGATCTTCCTTGGTTTTTTAATTTCTTTTTTTGTTGATGATTTTTTTTCCCATTTTTTATTTATTATTTCTCTACAAAGGTTTCACACTAGTAATTGGACAACGTCTTAAACAAAGTTCAGCTATCTAACCCAAGTGATCAACACCATGCTATTTCAGAGTACTCTGCACCCCAGAGGACACAACAGTCCCCAGAAAAGTTGTTCGCCACCTTCGAGTCCCACTGTGGACAGTTTTATACTAATCATAAAAAGGGACGGTAGGACTTAGGCCTGCTATGCTCACTAATTCAGGTTTGCTCTTCCACATTACCAGTGGTGGAGATCTGTAGTTCATCTTCAGACACCCCTATTTCTATAAAAGGTATCCCAAGTTCAGAAAATTAAATTCCACCTGACCTTGCAGCAAGCAACATAGCTGTATGAAGTCTTCATTGGTCACTTAACAGTGCTGCAACTGCAGAGACATATGGCAGCGACTGAACGTGCTGTAGGGACACACTGAGGTCCACACTCAGAAGCAATGTCTCCTGGTCTTTTCCCTGAGTGCTCCTCTCAAAGGTACTTCAAGCTGCTCAAAGCGCTGTGTAGAGGTAGCTTCTCTGATCAACCTGAGTCATATGTTCTATCTATCCTGTTTTGCAAGGAGCCATACTTACCAATATGAGTTCACTGGAAAACAGCACCCTCCTACAGCATAGGACAATCTTTTCTCTTAGGGAAAATGGATCATCCAAAGCCATAATAAGCTTATGTTTCTGTCATCAGTGTGTCATAAGAGATCGTGTACACATTACCCACTCCCTTCAGAATTTATAGTATATGATCGCTCTATGCAGCTAGTCAATCCTTTCTCTTGTCCTGTTGTGTTCCATTTGGGCATTTTTCATATCCAGTATGTTAGCTTAAATAGCTTGTATACTCAAGAAAGGACACAAACTGGTATCTTCTGCTCTTTCCCTCGCACTCTGGTACAACTACTTCAGGAGCTACAGAATCTATGTGTCCCAGAGTGCCAAAATTAAGGTTGCACACAAGCTTCAATTATGAAAACACCACATTTACAGAGGGTTTTCTTTTGTATCTTTGTCAACTTGTATAGATTTTATTCTGACGAAAATGGAAATTCATTTACTGTAAAAATTAACTGAAAGCAGTTCACTCTCTCACAGGAAAATCAAAGTATCTGATGTGGCTTCATCAAATAATCTAGTACAATAGATGTGGCTTTTTTCCTCCTTTGAAATGTCTAAAAGGAATTCCATACTTCTAACTAATGAATTAAATCTTTTTAGTTGATGTGCTGACCTGTTCCATTGGATTTCATGATACCAAAACAATGACAATATCTTGCTGAAGCTCCAGAAGCGTATGTTTGAATTTGGCCCTGAAGCAGTCAGGCAGTTGGACTAAATGTTCATTGTAGGTCCCTTCCAACTGGAATATTCTAATCTAGCCTACTCTAGTCTAGTCTAGTCAATTCCAGCTCTTGTTGTACAGTACTGATGACCATGTAGTAACGGCTGGTCTGCTCATGGAATCAAATGTAGCTGTAAGTAATGTTTGCTAACTCCCCTGCATGCCTTGGGTATGCAAGTATGTCTTCAAACACATGGATTAACCCACTCTTAAACTCAAGCAAGTGGCTTAACATACCTTAAATCCACACAGAAAACTTTAATTAAACTGAAATTTGAAATTAGACCTTCAGGCCTGGACTTGTAGAAATACTGGGAACAGAGGTGAAGACCACTGACCTGGCACTCTCTCATGCTGTGAAAAATAATCACAATCTATGTACAAAGCAGCAACGTTTTCTGTTTTCTTTGACAAATCTAAGTACTTTAAGCTTTTAGGAAGCAACAGAGTGTTTTCTTTTCTTTTCCCCTTTTAACACAGATATTACATGCTTTAATTAGATTGTGAGCTAAATGCTGTCATCATCTGAATAAGAAAACATGTACACTTAAACCTCTTAAGGAAAGAACATATGATTCTTCAAAATAAGTGAAAGAGGCCTTGGTTAAGGAAAAAAAACCAGAGAGAGAGATGAACTGTGAATATAAGGAAAAAAAACAGAGAGAGAGATGAACTGTGAATATAAGGAAAAAGTAATTTCAACGAGCAGTCAATAAGGCGTAGAGTGTGGGGCCTCTGTGAAATATCCTTCACCCAAGTGGACGGCTTTGTAGGAGGAAGGGAGTACTGTTTACCAGAGCTGAAAAGTAAGAATAAGTAAGAAAAAAAGCACAGAGAAAACAAGCGCACTGGTGCTCTGAAACACATCACTGCTGGCTAACCTGACAGGTTAGATCTAAGTTACTTGCCTGTACTCTGTCATTTTAAACAGCATGGTAGTGCTAACTGCAGTAAAAATAGGTCTTAGCATTGACTCTGAGGCATTACATGTGTTGGAGGGGTGCCCATGGTTTCATTTTGCAACCATAGGGGTCTAGTCTTCCGTCAATGTGGGTGCACAACAGCTTTAACATTAAAAGGAATACGAGTATTCATCCATGGGCAAAAAGGCCCAAAGAGCTTGTGTTAGTATTCACATGACACAATTAAAATCAGGGTTAATCCTTCTCATTCTGTAGATAAAAAGTCTAGCATAATTTTACCAAAGCGTTTATTTCAGTCATGTATAGGAGACAGAAATTATTAATTAGCCTTATAGTCAAACAGCGTTCTGCCAGGTACTAGTACATTCTGTAAGATGACACTGACAGCACTTAAAAATCTCTTTGTTGCAATTAAAAAAAAAAATCTATCCAGAGTAGATCTTCAGCCCACTGTCAGTGTTTTGAAATACAAAGAACTTTTTCCAGCAGACAGGTATAGAAATGACATTAACTTATGTCATACAGAATAGGCCTGTTCAACTGCAGTTTTGCCATTTCCTTGTATATTCTGGTGACCTTGAGAGAAAATGGATATAGCCAAATACTAAAACGCCTGGCTGTGATATTAAAATGCCTGGCTCTGAACTACCTTCTCAAAGCAAGCACAGCTGGAGCAATGCCAGCTGACAGTGCTTCCCTCTAGCCCACAGTCTAGCATGAAACGCACCCAAGTACCATACAGAGCTACACAGGTAGAAAGAGAAAAGCCAAAAAGGAAACAGGGAGTCAACAAGATCTGCTTGTTACATCCCTGCCTAGGAGACAGGAGGAAGCATGCCACGTATTTCTCCTTCCTACATCTATGCGCCCTTCTTGCTTACAAGCTTCTAGTGTAGCAGTAAAACCATGTATGACACTGTTTAAGGACATTATGTATTTAGAATTTCTCCTGGTTTGGATGTTTAGAAAATCAGACCTGCCTGCAATGTATTTTTATACCATTCTCTTGGTATACAGGAGAATTCAAACACACACAGGGCTGTTTATTAAAACTACAGAAAAGTATAGGACAGGCAGCTCAAGATGAAGCCAAGTCATATATGACATTTATTTAAGATAAACGATGAAAAATACAGTGTCAGATTCCCCAATTATACTGTATAATGGAGATGTGCAAAATTCTAACTTACACAGGTCCCTTTAGAAAAGCTTCTAGCAGCTTGGAAAATAGATAGGATGCATACAGAGGAAGGATTAAAGGAAGAGTTAACAGCAGTTGGAGCAGTGACATCAAAGGTTTCTTGACATCATTGGCAAAACTCCCACTCACTTGAACTGGATTGTGGCTTTACCTGAACCTTTCAGAAATGGAGCACTAAACAAAGGAACTAAAACTTGGATAGATTTGAGAATGCTGGATGTAGTCAGATGGAAAGAAAGGAAGAAAGGAAGAAAGAGGAAGAAAGAAAGGAAGGAAGGAAGGAAGGAAAGAAGGAAGGAAAGAAAAAGAGAAAGGAAGAAAGTGTTTGTGTACAGGAGTCATAAAATTTTGCTAAATTTAAGAGTGAAAGTAACAAACACCAGTAACAAAAAGCCAAGGTCAATGTCAGTGAGGGAGAAGAGGAAGAGACATGGGGAGAAGTGTAGGGTCTAAGTACTAAGTCATACAGAAAAGAACTAGTATTCTGGATATTGTGGAATAAAAGTGGCACTGGCTGGAATGACTGTTCTATCCTGGACAAATTATAAAGTAAGCTAACAGGGAAACAAGAGAGAAGGACATAAACAGCAAAAAAATGAAGGTTGATAAGGACAAAGGTTATGGCTTTGGTGGTGGTTAGAAACGAAGAAATTACAAGCCTCATTAACAAGGCAAATAGTGCAGAGGGAATAACAGAGAAATTTCCAACTTGGAAATCTGGAAGCCTTGATGGAGATACATGATCTTTGTAGGTCAATAAAATTTTATGCACTGTGATGGCTCAAAGGGATAGAAGGTGATGTGTTCTGGAGGAAGCTGCTTCAGACTGTACCATAATTTGCATTGTATGTGTAGGACTTCTCTCTCTACAGCACCATTTGAGTAGATCAGCTCTTAAGGAAAACATATGGTGCAAACAATTCCCTTACAGAGACTGTTTGAAAAGCAGTTCGGGGCTTTGGGACCAATTTCTGTATCATGCCACATTGGTTTGCCTGGGTCTTTTTGATGACTAGATTAGGAGATAGATGCTTTGCCTGCTGTGAGCTCTTCTGCTATACCTCACTCAATTACAAGTGCTAGCTTACTAGAAAAGACACTTGCAAAATGTCATCTGTTCCTCAGCTTCAGAGCTAAAAATCTTTTCCTATGTTTGCTATTGAACACTGTCTTTTAAGTTCCCTGTTTCTCTTCTAATCTCCTTCTGACCTTGCTGTTTTGTAATTGGGAAATGCTCTGCAGTACCTGTTTGAATAGCATTCACAATACCTGTGAATACCTGCTGTTATTCCATCTGAGTTCAGTGGAGTTAAAAAAAGGACAATCAAGTCCAGTGCCTTTCTTCCTTTCATTGTTCAACTGTTCTTTTGTACTGTGGCAGACAGGAGGATGTTTTCTGTAAAAACCAGATTTATCCACTTGCTGTGTCATCAGTTTATCAATGAGCCTGATAACATCACTTTAATCCCATCCATATGTTTCACAATGTCAAGTAAACATGACCTTGATAATCACCATGAAAACTATCATTTGACCATTCTACTAGGGTCATGTTTCTGGTAAACTGACTAATTATGAAATTACTCTCAAGTCTGCAAAGCACCGTTTTAGGAAGAGAAAAATTCAAACTATATGTACATACTGAAAATGCATGTGTGAAGTTAAGAAGATATTTCATAACTAATCCATTTTTAGCTGGATTACTAGAAAAAAAGATAACATACTGCTACTGTTAAATTCTGACCCTCTTGGCTTAGCTTGTATGGTTCTCTCTATTTTCATTTTATCTCTTGTTAAGAAGCTTCACTATAAACTGAGAAAAATAGGCTTTCAGAAAAATAGATGTATATGACCAATTGAAGTCTTTGTTTTGTACAAGGTGGTCATATATGTATTGAAAGTATTGCTTTTGCTGGGCCTTTTAAATTGATTATTCTGGTTTCATGCAAGAAAGATCTTACAGTTATATAAAATGAAGTATTTGTACAGACATGCTTACATGCATATTCAGTGTTAACAATCCAATTAAAGATTTATTCCTGTAATAGATTTAGTTTTGCTTTTTAAGAGTAAGCATAAAGCTCACTAGTCTGTGTGAAATCAGACTTCCAACATTTTCTGGTTCCTGGTACTTCCATTTTTCTGAGATAGGAATTTAACATTCACTGTCCCCAAATTTAAGAATTTTATTGTATTTACCAATTCTGTTACAAATTTTACTGGGCTTATATTGAATTAAATTTTTGGTCTGGATCTTGTATTTTTATTGAATGTCCAATGTATTGGCATATTCTCAGCTACACAAACTGTTACAATTCTTAAACAACAGAATGGTCACGAGGGGCTGAAACACATATCAACTTACTGTGCTTTACATAACTAACACTTTAGTTGAGTCACCATAATTGTCTTTGAAAATGTTATTACTCTAAAGGAAATAGAGGGTAATATGGCTTTGATTAGCTGCTGATCATGAGTCAAATTCCAGATGTGGTGTGTGATGATCTTGCACATGCATTCTTATTAAGGCTCAGCCTATGCATCACAATTTACCAGTCCACAGCATTTCATCATACTTGTAAGATCAAAATCTTGATAGTGTTATGAAACCTATGCAAAATTGAAATTATTGTAGTAGAAAAGAAAGACAAGAAGCTGAATATCTACTCAAAGCTAAGCTAAAAGCCTTTTTAATTTGTTTCTTCTGTCTTTCATACATGTGTTTACTTGTTTTCAGTAAGGTAAAAGCATTTTTAAAGCTACAACAGAGGCTATTTTTTTGTACTGCTTCCAATCTGGCAGGAGCTAGCAAGTACAAGAAGTCTCACAAGACCATCCCAGAAAGAGTTCCAACCCAGTTTCTAAACAGTGTTCTATTTGAAGGTTTTCTATTTTTCTTAACAAAAGTGTAAAAGACAGCTGGAATTAACTTTCTATTACCCATAGATATATTTTTTTCCCAGTATGTGGGTTTATCATATAATTCTTAACTGAAAAAAAAAATCCCTCTTCCTGTGTATTTACAAACATATTCAATTCCATTTTTCAGTAAGTGATAAATTTGCTTACATATACTTCCTATACAGTTTGTGTTACCACTTGTCCTGGTTTCAGCTGGGATAGAGTTAATTTTCTTCCTAGTAGCTGGTATAGTGTTATGTTTTGGATTTAGTACCGGAAGAATGTTGATAACACACTGATGTTTTCAGTTGTTGCTAAGTAGTGTTTAGACCAAGTCAAGGATTTTTCAGCTTCTCATGCCCAGCCGGCAAGAAGGCTGGAGGGGCACAAGAAGTTGGGAGGGGACACAGCCAGGGCAGCTGACCCAAAGTGGCCAAAGGGGTATTCCATACCATGTGACGTCATGCCCAGTATATAAACTGGGGGGAGTGGGGCTGGGGGGATCGCTGCTCAGGAACTAACTGGGCATCGGTCAGTGAGTGGTGAGCAATTGCATTGTGCACTTGTTTTGTATATTCCAATACTTTTATTATTATTATTGTCATTTTATTATTGTTATTATAATCATTATTAGTTTCTTCCTTTCTGTTCTATTAAACTGTTCTTATCTCAACCCACGAGTTTTACCTTTTTCCTTCTGATTCTCTCCCCCATCCCACTGCGGGGGGGACAACGTGAGTGAGTGGCTGTGTGGTGCTTAGTTGCTGGCTTGGGTTAAACCACGACACCACTAGTTTTGCTTCATCCAAATTAAATCAGCCTTTCTAACACCCTAGGAACCTAAGATTTTATAAAATGCAAGTCACTTCATTGTTCTGAAGTGATAGCTGAAAAGAACAGGGTCCTGTCAGGCCACAGGGCAGCAGTGGGAGATCAGATTTCAGTCTGAAATGGAAACCTGAATGTGTTTGTAGGCTCATGAACTTCTGTGAGGATGAACTTTTTATTAGGCATCTGGGTCCAAAAATTGCTATGTATCCCTTCATTTTGAATGCAGAATAATGGATGGTATTGAATACAAAACAAGATGCAGGAGCTGCATTTGTCTCAATCCGTTTTTTTAATAAGATCCCATGATGCAACACTTTATGTGCACCCCTTGAATACCCAAATCTGCTCTTGTTGCATACAAAGAAGCTTGCAATTGGTCAAAAGAAGTATGCTTGCTTTTAATGAACTGTTAAACTGCCTGTGGTCCTCTTCAGATGCAGTGTGGCTGGGCACCAGTTGCCAGTGCTTGACCATAAGGGCATGAAGCAGTTTATAGCATCTTAATACCAAAGAGCAAGCTCCTAATGTGCAAATATCATCTAATACAACTGGAAGGCTTTCTGTTTAACTGCACTTGTTGAAGACAACCGTATTTTTGGCAATGAACAAATCAGAGCCAAAAGATCAACATTTTTGTGAGGTGAAGCTGATTTCTAGAAATACAGTAGATAAGGCATATTTTTTTTTCCAGATTATCTCTATGAAACATTTGTGGGCTTTCACAAACTGCCATGTGTGATTACTGATTATTCTTTTCTAAAGTAGATGGAGATGGCAGAGTTATTTAGCTATCTGTGCTTCACAGAATAGTTTCTGCTTCTCAGTTAGAATTAGCTACTTATCACAGAAACCAGCAAGCAGCCAAAAAGGTCTATTTAAAGTTCTCTAGCACGCATTCCTTCTTCATATACCTGTTACCAACTCTCTGACGTTCCTCAAGATGGAATAGGAAGCAGATCACAGGCAAATTTAATTTTTCTGGCAGCTCTTTCCTGTCTTTGGGAAAGAAGCTATCAGTCATCACAGGGCCAGAAGCAAACATGTCAGACAAGCAAAACGCTGGTGTTTTCCATTATGTGACAGGTGCATATCTCTACAGTGTACACAACTAGGTACGCCAGCTCCATGCTCATACTGGAACAGACATGCAACCATGCAGAAAAGAACAGGGTATACAACCTTCAGGTGCACACACGAGCATTTCACTGAACTGAAAAAAATGGCTTTATATCTCATTAAATAATCCAATTCTTAGAGAAGCTGGCATTTTCTCTCTTCCTGGTACCTCCTAATAAACTTACAATGAAAATCAGTGCTCAGTGTACATACTTAAAATGCTAGTGGCTTAATTAATGTAAAAGTAAAAAGAGAAATAAAATTGCAACCTAAAGACTGTAGGCATATCTTAAAACAATAAAGTCGAGTCTTTAAAATTATGTATGCATTAGCTTTGCACAAAGTCTTTCATTCAGCAAGAAGAACACTTGCTGAAATCTGGGCACACACTATGCTGAATAAAAAAATCTAAACAGGGGCTAGGATTTTTAAAAGTAGCTGCATTCAGCCCTCCATAAGATTTCATTGACTGGGTAGCAGAGTCTGAAAGAAACCTTCCCCCTAGCTTTCATGCACTTTACCAGGCAGGTCACACCTACACATCATGAACAGGCAGAAGCAGAGGGACCTTTTCTCTTCAGTCCAAGGGGGTTTCAGCAAAGCTTTGCAGATGCATTTCACCTCAAAACAACTTGAAAGAACTTGGGAGCCTTACCTCTTTTTCCTCTAGTCATTCACTTCTGGAGAAAAGCAGCTAAACAAGGGAGCAGATGACTACCCCACAAAGAATGCTATGATCTTAAATTATCAAAATGAGCCTGAACAACATCTAAGTGAACAGAGAGCTCAAGACACCTTTTGGCACAAAAGACTGACTACAGTAATCCCTTCTGATTTCTTAGTTAATCTAATGCGGTTTAGATAATTACACTATAGTATAGTTTCATTTCTAAGAAATTCAGTACTTGGCCTGAAAGCTGGTCAGAAATGTTTTGATAAATGTTTCTTTAAATGCAAGTCTGGCATTACAGTTACCAGTCAGTTCAGACATTTTTCACTTTAAGAAAGTGGGAACAGTTTAAAAGTTATGAAATTATGCTCTTTCTATATCAAAACTCCTCTGCTTCCAAAATCCAATTTAAACTCAAAAAGACAGAAAAGGTTCAAACTGGAAAAAAGCTTTCTAAATGCCCACAATATTTTAAATTACCCAGGCTATCATTTTTGTTTCCCTTACTACCTAATAAACTTGTTTCATCATTTTCACTTGTGATTCTAGTGGGAACAGAGGAGCTTTTCCTAAGAAACAACTTTTGGAATGGGTTCCCCCAAAGTGACTTTTGAAAGAAAAGAGGATCTCTATATTTAACCGGTTTCTCACTAGGGGTACCTTTTGCAGTTTACGCAGCCACACTGGAGAAGTATGACTACTGCTCTGTCCTCTTGCACCAGCTCATGGAAAGTTGGGGAGAAAAGAACAGGTTTGTGGGGCTGATGCAACCGTTTTTTGTTCATCCAATGGGTGGACCCAGCAATGTCCACGACCTGCACTGCACTGAATATCTTCACCAGCTAGAGGGAAACACGCTGTCTCAGGAATAAGCAAGGAATGAGGAATTTCCCTTACAGAGGGAAAGGGAGCAGAGGAAGATTGGGCAATAAATTGCAATCCAGTTGTACTCTTGTTCACGTCTTTTTTGCCACTCTGCTTCTACAACAGAACAACAAAGTCCTAATTTCTCCTAAGGATTAGGTCACAAATCCTAGGAAATTATCAAATTTAGAAATAATTTAGCTCATGAAATATTTATGTTTTGAAAAACATGAAATGAGAAAACATTATTAAAAGCTTCCCCTTTCTTACATACAATTTCCAGTGAGAGGGGGGGATATTTCTATCAGACAATCTGGTGAATTTTACTGATTTTCTGTGTTCCAAAACATGCAAAAATTCAAGTACTGATAATTTTGTTAGAAACCTGCAGGTTGTCCCATATTCCAAAGATTATGAAAAAATAGCACAGAAATTGAGTTTTGAACAATGATGAACTGCTGAATGTGGGAAGTATTGCTTCAGCAGTCTTCTAACTTTGTATCCTGTAATAATGAAAATCAGAAACTGTTCCAAATATCCCTCAGATTAATCCTCATGCTATGCACAGTGTTGGCACTAAAGATTCTAGTTCAATCAAGCCAAACATTATTCATAAAATGGAAGAAATACTAACATGATAAATTGTCTTTCTGGACTTTTTCCTGTGATGTGTAGTGCATGGACTACCCGCAGAGCTAGATCTCTGAATATGATCAGGATTAGAAGAGAATGCTTTGAGGTGAAGAAAAGGCTCAGTGCAGTCTGCTTCATTAACACAGCTTGAGGCATCATTAAGATG